>NC_059082.1:35757003-36064721 GCF_020497125.1 Mauremys mutica
CTGTCTATTTTAGTTAAGTGGAGTGGTATCCTTTAGCAAGACCTATTTTGGTGGGGGAAGTCACACGGATAATTAATACATGACAATGTTTAGTTTATTTCCACGTTTTTACTTCTTGCTCGTGTTAGCACTAAACACACTAAAATGCCATTTCATAGGACTCAAACTTTAAAAAGTCAGCAGAGATGTAAATTATATCAAAACACAAAATAACCTAAGAGAAGTAAATTGCAAACTTCTTTCAAAACTTAAGGCAAGAAGAAAACTGATTTACATTTTATTTTTCATTAAAGAATCAGCTACAACCAAAAACTGTGCTTTGTTTTTTTTTAAAGATAGTCAGTTGGAAAACGTCGCATCTTGAAAAATCCTCTTATTTAAGAATTTGTTTGTATGAAGGAGTTTTTGTGACAGCAGGTTTAGAGGCATCAGATCACACTGATTCTCTGTACTGAGAGCAAAAAAATGGTTGGTCTTAAACAGCCAAGTCTCAGCATGCTTTAGTTGTTCATAGAAAGTCACGTCCTATGGAATTGGAGCTCTCTCAACAATCCAATTACAGTTTACTTACATAGCACATTCATTTTCCTGTTATCTGAACTTTAACAAAGTCACCTGGAGGGAAAGGTTTGCACCAGTTGATAGTACTAGACACTGTCTGTGAAACCTTTAAAGTTGATTTGTACAATACATTTAAGGGGTTAAAATAAAAAGCAGATTCCATGCCAGAGTGAGGTTTTACCATTCACTAAAAAAAGCCCTGATAGCTATGGATTTCTGTTAGCAGAGCCCTCAAAAGGGGGTATGGTTTGAAAAATGGTGATGTTAGTTAACATCATCAACAACAAAAATACACACTAGATATTTTATATTGTCTGAAAAAGTTGAATCTAGAAGAAAAATTTCATGCATAAATTTAAAGGCAACCTTAGTAAGAATAATGTATACAATCCAATTTCTGCACACGTGTGTAACAGCCAATGTCTGGTTATGTGTTTTTTCACAGATGTCACCCCAAACGCAAAGCACAACACTCAGGAGTATGAGGTGGATTTGTGACACTCCATGGTGTATTTGGATATATAAAGGAATACATGATGATGTACTATTTTCTTGTGTAAAAGATAAATCTTGATGCAATATTGTTCATATAATGTAAAGGGAAATTGTACCAGTAACTCCTAGTTCACCACTTCACCACATCAAAAGAAGAGAAGCATCTCTAAGAATAAGGTAAGAAATAAATTGAGCAACTAACATGACCGCACTGCACCTTTAAGTGGTGGGGAGCACTGTCCGGCTTGCCAGGAAAGGGGTATAGTAGTGCTTTATGGGCAGCGGATGAGAGAGAGACACGGAATCTGCTGCAAAGGGGGACTGGGTAAGCATTCTGATGCTGACTCATCCCCAGAGACTGGAAAGGCTGGGGAATTGCTAGGGGGGCAAGCCCAGTGGAGAAGCCCCTTTTCCCTCACCACCAGATTGGCCCATTGGTGTGGGGCTTTTTTTGCCATCCCCACAGCAGGTTTGCCGGGACTTTGTTATGGTGAGTAGGAAGGGAGACAGGCTATGATGTTGCAACTCATTATGTAAGCGTGGGGCAGATGTTCAGTGCAGGTACTCCATAGGGTAGGGATTCAGTGAGCAGATAAATGGCTTGTTAAAGACTTAAAAAAGAGGTTTTTGTTTTAAAGAGTGAAACGGGGGGAGGGGAGAGTGTTTCAGGGCTCCTATGACTGGTATAGCAGGGAGCCAACCCCCCTTCCTTATAGCCCACCTTAACCCTTGTTCGAGGCGGGTGGGTGGTAAGGTCCCAGAAATGAGTTGCTGGGGGACCAGGATGGAAAGAAGGGGAGACTGGTGGAAGCCCCCAGGTAGATGCTGAAATGATCGTGGAGTTACCTGAACTCTGTACACTTTTATCTGTCGGGTAGTCCAAGACATCTAATAATACAGTTGTGGCCTGATTAAACCATATCCAGTGTCGCTATAGCCGGGTATTAAGAAAAACACTTAAATCAAGCTCAAGAAAGGGTGATTTTAGTTGAATACTATGTGTTTCTGAATTGCAAATCTGAAAATTCCTCTTATAGCTTCATGAGCAAAGTGAGAGCCAGACTTGTGAAAAAGGGCAAAATCTGGTAGAAATATTGCTGCCCTTATAGCAATAAAAGTTCTACTAAATTTTACATCTTAACCTTCAGAACACTGCTATTTTTCAAATGCCCAGTTAAATGAATGCTTAGGAAGATGTATCTCTGCGTCCACAGTCTCCAAAGGTGAAATTCACTCTTGCGTAGAGAGCCACCATGATGCCTACATACAATTTTTGCCCCACTATTTTGAATTTACTATTTGTACTCAGGAGCAGTTTAACATATGACAAATAAAACTATGTTTTCAATGACACGTCTTTCAATTTTTCTGTAGTCTCATAAAATGGTCACATTTTAGCATAATCCTTTTAAATGCATTCACATATTCTTACTGTTTAAGGAATCCATTAACCTGAACATTTTAACTACTATTTTGTACCACATGAGCTCTGGAATAAAAATTGGAAGTAGAAGAGAAAAAAAGAGAGATGAAGTGATGTTTACAAGTAAATACATATGCCTCATGTAAGATATACAGGTGCAAACACAAAGATCATGAATTGCATAAAGAAATATGCACTGTATAAGATATTCTGTTAAGAAAATAATTAAAATGTCTTTCTACTTCAATGAGTTGCAATAAATTCATTAGATCTGAAAAGATTAATCCTGATCACTTATTGTTTAGACAATCAGAAAAAAAATTGTAACCCTTTCCATTAATAAAAATACTATAATTTCATGAATACCTATATATCCACACACATTTAATCATAAACTCTACAACATAAAAGCTCCAAACTGGGATTTCCTGATCTACCTAATGAACTATATTGATTCTGATCTTGGCGACAGCTGATTTGGAATAGATACACCATGTGAATGAATCATGGCCAAACATGAAATGGTGCCAACACATGTTTATTTTATATACTATAATAAATAGACATACTTTAAGGTCTAATGTTAGCTTCATTATTTTAAAGGTAGTTATCTCTCACAGATCTTTTAACAGAGCTAGAAAAATAGTTGAAGTTTGACATTATAGCTCTGTTTGTGTTTCCATTCTAACCTCATTTTTGAAGGGTTTATAAATCTGCCATTCTTATTTGCATTAGGCTGAAACTTGGCCAGACAAGTTCTCAGCCTCAGTTATGTAATTTGTAATATGTAAAATTTATGTCATTAGTTCATCATTTTCTTCATTTACAATGGAGTCAACCAACAGAATTTCTGAAAGTTTTCAATTAATCCAAAAACTTTTCAACTAAAAACCCAGGACGATATTTGCACCTGAAATGCTGATGTCGTAGAGAGCAAATAACCTATTTCGTGGAGTAGGTTCACCTGGTATATTGTTTGTGATGCATATTGGCCAGACCCTCTTGGTATGTTGAACTGACTGAGATATTTAACTTCAAAAGCAGTTTCTTATCATATGCAGTACAGTAGATTATCTTAATAATAATAGACTATGAACATGAACTGCATTCCATGGTAGTATACACATAGCATGGACACAATGTAAAATACTACTGGATTTTAATAGGACCTTTCCTATTAAAATTAATCTCAGAATAGCATACTTGAAACTATTATGTAAATTTTAACTGAAATTAGTCTATGTAGAACTGAACACTTCTGACAAATCTGTAAATGGAACTCTGTATCAATGCCTCAGAGAAATACAACACAAAATCCCAGCAAAAAGCTCCATTCGCACTGTATTTGTTGGAAGGAATGTTAGCATTAAATTTAGAATTTCTCTGTTTTGGAGTGATTTTTTTTTTTAAATGTATTGGTTGTACTTTATACATCCTGGAGCATTCCAGTGCTGCTGTTTGGAAAACAAACAAACAAACTTGTGCATCGTTTTGGAATGTTACCATTTCTTTCAATTTCCATGAACATAAAAAATGTCAAAATAACTGACAGCTGTTTGTAAGTTCCCTACAAATGCAAAATTGCTTTATCAACTATTCAAAATGTTTTAGTGACTCATAATTACAGATTGATACACAAAAGGTCTAGGAAGCAATCTGAAAACATATATCCTATTCTAAATAATGACTGAAACTTACTAGACAGTGTTCAGCATTTTCAAATACCTTTCAAAGAGTCATGATTTGTACTGCTAATAAATCAAATACAAATCAAAGATGCTTCACATCTTCAAACGAATGAACTATATCATAGTAAAAATAACGAGGAGTACTTGTGGCACCTTAGAGACTAACAAATTTATTTGGGCATAAGCTTTCGTGGGCTAAAACCCACTTCATCAGATGCATGGAGTGGAAAATACAGTAGACAGGTATAAATACACAGTAGATGAAAAGATGGGAGTTGCCTTATTTACTTATTATTTCTTGCACAATAAGAAGTTACTAAACTATGATTTTTCTCCATGTGCTGCAATTTTTTTTGCCAATAGAAGGCTATTCAGAAAGTGAAAGAATTTTAAACTACTTTTGAGACAATATTTCCCAGCTGTAATGCATGACTGCCAAACAACTGCATTCCCAACATGCAGGCCTCACTGCTTAAAAAGTATTTTAAATATAAACAAACATATCTGAATTTGATACAATGTTTAATGGCATGTGGCTGGGCAACAGCAATGCTAATTAACCAAACTCTACTCAAGGAAGTTCTGAGCTATGCATTTGAAGATAATTTGGTACTCCTCCAAGTCAAAACTACATTGTTCAATTGTAAATTGTCTTATTATTTAAATAGTCCAGTATAAAGGTCCATTGCTATTTTTGATGCCTCCTCAATTGGAAGTAGAGCGTTTCAGTGACCAGAGCTATTGTGAAGACATGGAAGACTTTGAGAACAGTGGGCAGTTTACGAAAGCTGCAAGCCACAGATTGATAGCCTACTACAGTGATCCCCAACCTTTTTGTGACCAGTAGCACATTCATGTTTTCAGAAGAGTGTGGCGGGCGCCAACAATTTTTCGAGGCTTATTTTGTATTTGTACATTAAATAATACAAAAAACATATTTAATATTACATAATATATGAATCCAGAGAGACGAGAGAAGCCAGAGAGAAGCCGCGAGGACAGGAAACACTGGTGCCTGCAACCCCGGAGTACTCTGTCCCCAGCAGGTGCGGGGGCCCGGATTCTCTCCCTTGCTGGGCACTAGGCGGGTCCCGTGCCTGCCGGGGACCGAGAACACCGGCACCCTCAGCCTGCAGCCCCGGAGCTCTCTGTCCCTGGCAGACACGGGGACACAGCTTCTCTCCCCCCTGGGGCACTAGGCAGGCCCCGCACCTGCCGGGACAGAGAACACTGCGCTCACAGCCTGAGTTCTCTGTCCCTGGCAGGCGCAGGGCCGCGGCCTCTCTCCCCTGCTGGGCACTAGGCGGGCACACATAAATGCCCCGGAGGGCACCATGGTGCCCGCGGGCACCACGTTGGGGACCACTGGCCTACTACATACAATGAATGCAACATAAGAAGAAAATGGCTTATTTGGAAGAAAAGACTAAAATAAGGAGTAAAATTTCTGTCTTCTTAATTGTACACAGCTTTCTTATTTTTTCACATAAAATAATTGTTGCAAGCGACTGCTTCCAGTAGGATACCTTTTTAAAAGAAGTACTAAATGGAATGTTGTGTTAATAAAACTAATTAAAATTAAATATCTGATTTTATTTCTTTTAATCCTATGTCATCATTCCCCGTAATAGTCCACTATCATCCATCATTCCTAAATATATTTATGCACTAGTGAAGGCTAAAGCCAATATTTAGAAGGGCAGAATGATTTAAAATACTGAGTCAAGGTCTTGCCATCTTGTATATAGATGGAAAAAACAACCTTAAGAGATTCTTCTATGATTTTGCTGAGAGTAATATAGCAATACCTATTTGTACCTGGACGAGAAAGAGATCTACTGATTCCTTCCAATGGAGAAGAGTCTTTTAAAAAATGTCCATCATTTCCTCAAAACTTTCTGATAGCATTATTAGTGATTTTCTCAAGAGACTCCTAGATTTAGAGTATTAACACATTCTTTTCACTTAGAGAAGGTTGCTATTACTTATTTTCTTCAGAGTAAGTTACACCACACCCTGCAGTCAGACAGGTAGACATTGTTCATTTCAATGATGTGCAGGGGTGGCCAACCTGAGCCTGAGAAGGAGCGAGAATTTACCAATGTACATTGCCAAAGAGCCACGGTAATATGTCAGCAGCCCCCATCAGCTCCCCCACCCAGCTCCCAGTGCCTCCTACCCACCAGCAGCCCCACTGATCAGCGCCTCACCCTCCCTCCCCGCACCTCCTGATCAGCTGTTTTGTGGCATGCAGGAGTCTCTGGGAGGGAAGGGGAGGAGTGAGGGCATGGCAGGCTCAGAGGAGGCGGCAGGAAGGGGTGGAGTGGGAGCAGGGCCTGTGGCAGAGCCAGGCGTTAGTGAGCACTTCCCCTCTCCCGGCCCCCCCGGCACATTGGAAAGTTGGCACCTGTAGTTCCAGCCCTGGAGTTGGTGCCTATGCAAGGAGCCGCATATTAACTTCTGAAGAGCCGCATGTGGCTCCAGAGCCACAGGTTGGCCACCCCTGAATGATGTGTTTTTAAGAGTTCTGTTTGTTTTCTTTTAGTTCTGAAAAAAAAGTTACGTTTTATATCTGTGGATGCTTACTAGAGATTGAAATTTATAATAACTTGAAACAAATCACTCTGAGTACTGGAGCAAAATTATTGTTACAGATGTCTCTCTGTGAATCTGTTAGATATATAAAACAGATAGAAAGATTAACCTTTATCTCTATTTTCTGTAGATATTTGATTTGGGAACACAGTTCAGAGATAGTTAAAAGCTTATGTGTTAATATAAAGTATTACATTTTAAGCAAAAAGTACTTTAACAATAGTAAGTTTAGTGCTCATGAAAGTAAGGAATCACTGGAACCAGACACAGAGTGAGTAGTTAATATGTAAGAGGAGAAAAAAAAGTTTTGATTATATCTTCTAAGATTTTTTTTTCAGTTATGTGAACATTGCAGCTGAAGTTGGTTTTCATTTATCAGCACAGCAAGTTCCTTTCAAAACTAATACGTTTTCATACTGTCTAGCAAACTTTAAACAAAATTTTCTCAGTAATATAAACACAATTTTCTCAAACTCCCTCAACAAAACCTTGCCAAAATGAGACTTTTTTAAAAAAAGAAAAAAATTCCATTCTAAACAGTTAAGGCTAAACTGTGGCCATGCAGTGTGAGAAAGGACACAGGACTCTCACCTTTGCACATATAAGGGTCACCTACAATCACAGCTCCTGTGCTTGAGGGAGTGCAAAGACTTCTACCAAGTTACTTGCCCTAGGAACAATTCACTGGAAAAGGAATCATCCCTACGTGCTGACCAGTGGAGCAGGCCAGATGCTACATGACATAAAAGGAGTACAGCAATTTTTTTCTCCTTTCCTTCCAGAGCAAGCAGGGAATTCCAAGAGGCATTTTACCTCTGAGTGCTCTTTTTCTTGAGATGCAGCTCTGCTTCATCACACTTTACAACAGAGACAATTATTTCTCAAACTCCACAGGAAATCTATGAAGTATTGCTGTTTGGTAGTACATTAAACACTGCTGGTGTTTTCCAAACTCACAATGAAAACAGTTCACGAGAGAAGACCTTGGGCCCAATTCTCATCACACTAAAGCCTCTTTACTCTCCTTTGGCAGTGTAAGAGGGCCTTAAAGTGGATACAAATTACAGCTAAAAGATCAGATAAAGAAGGAGATCATGCTATTAATGAATTTCTTCTAAGTTACCATTTTTGCAGGAGCTCTGTCCAACTGCAGCCCATTCTGACACCTGGCCACCTTTAGGGGTCCTGATGCTTAACCTTCAGCCTTTTATTTCTCATGCACTATAATGAGGCATTCCTGCACTACCAGTGAACTTAGATATATTTCCAGCAGCAATTTTAGACAGCAATATCTAGGAGCATCAAAGACATCAAACACGGCAAAGCTCCTGGGGTTGACAGAATTCAACCAGAGGTACTAAAGGCATGAAGCAAAATTCTGACCCAGCAGCTAACAAAACTCTGTGATGAAATATGGGTGAAAGAACAAGTGCCATAAGACTGGAAAGATAGTATCATCACCGTATTGCCAGAAAAGGGTGACCTCACCCAGTGCACAAACTGGAGATGTATTATATTGCTATCAATTCTGGGCAACATATTGGCTATCGTTATGTTGCATGGAATGA
This sequence comes from Mauremys mutica, assembly GCF_020497125.1. Lineage (NCBI taxonomy): Eukaryota > Metazoa > Chordata > Testudines > Geoemydidae > Mauremys > Mauremys mutica. The sequence continues at coordinate 35,765,334 of NC_059082.1, forward strand.
AGAAAGCAGCGACTGGAATATTATGAGACTAACAGACTGGGTTCCCGCCAGACAGATCATTGTGTGAACAGATATTCACTCTCTGACAAATCACCAAAAAAACCTACTGCTTGGGGGAAAAAATCCCATCTTAATCAACTTTATTGACTTTAAGAAAGTGCTTGATAGTGTCCAGAGAAACGCTGAGGAATATTGCTAGAAGCTATGGGATACCATTTAAGCTACTCAACATTTGAAGGAGTTTGTACAATGAAAGTATACGTTTAGTAAGATCAGACATAGACCTAGGTGTGTGGTTTGATATTGTGACTGGAATTAGACAAGAGTGTGTGCTATCACTAATCCTCTTTTCATTAGCAATAGACTGGGTGATGAAGCAGGCAACAAAAGTTATCATGAATGATGTAAAATGTGTTACTACTGATGAGTTACATGATCTTTGGTTTGCCAATGATATTGCTTTACTAAATATGACGTGTAATGAAATGACTGCCCTTACATCAGAGATAGAACAGAAAGCAGCAAAAACTGGATTAAAAGTAAATGCAGAGAAAACAAGATTATGAAAGTAAGAAACTGAACAAGAGACGCAAAAGTCTACACGATGGAAAAGAAATTGAACAGGTAGAAGAGTTTGGCTATCTGGGGAGTGTAATGACATCTGAAAGTAGCTGCGATAAAGATATTCAAATGAGAACAGGAAAAGCAAATAACACTTTTGGAAGGATGAACATCTGGTGAGACAGAGGTCTCCACACCAAATTAAAGGTCAGATTATACCATGTGATTGTACTGAACATGCTATTATACTGAGCAGAGACTTGGCTGATGACAGTGGCTAATAAAAAGAAGTTGAAGGCTGCCCATCCCAGATGGCTGAGGAAGATATTACATATTTCATGGAAAGACAAAATAACAAATGCGAGACTCAGGAAGATCAAAGAGCAGGCAATGTTAGAAAATATTGTCAAAGAAAGCAAGCTCAGGTCATTGAGACATGTACACCGTATGGAAGATGGGAGACATGCTTAGCAAGCATTGAACTGGGCACCTGACAGTGACAGAAGATACTATATATGCTGGCATCACCTGGGAAGAAGCACCACAACCAGCGAGTGACTGTAACCAGTGGAGGCACTGGACTGCCCAATGTGTCAGCGGCACAGGAGGAATAAGACGGTTACTCACCGTAGTAACTGTTGTTCTTCGAGATGTGTTGCTCCTATCCATTCCAGTTAGGTGTGCGCGCCGCGCGTGCACGGCTCTTCGGAACATTTTTACCCTAGCAACTCCGGCGGGCCGGCTGGGTGCCCCCTGGAGTGGCGCCGCCATGGCGCTGAATATATACTCTAGCCGGCCCGTCCGCTCCTCAGTTCCTTCTTGCCGGCTACTCCGACAGTGGGGAAGGAGGGCGGGTCTGGAATGGATAGGAGCAACACATCTCGAAGAACAACAGTTACTACGGTGAGTAACCGTCTTTTCTTCTTCGAGTGATTGCTCCTATGCATTCCAGTTAGGTGATTCCCAAGCCTTACCTAGGCGGTGGGGTCGGAGTGAGACGTGGCAGAGTGTAAGACTGCTGAGCCGAAGGCTGCATCGTCTCTGGATTGCTGCACCAACGCGTAGTGGGAAGCGAAGGTGTGGACAGAAGACCAGGTGGCCGCTCTACAGATGTCCTGGATGGGGACATGGGCCAGGAAGGCGGCCGACGAGGCGTGCGCCCTCGTCGAGTGAGCGGTGAGGCGGCATGGTGGCACGCGAGCAAGCTCGTAGCATGTCCGGATACATGCCGTTACCCAGGAGGAAATCCGCTGCGAGGAGACCGGCTCGCCTTTCATGCGGTCGGCAACTGCTACAAACAGCTGTGGCGAACGCCGGAAGGGCTTCGTGCGCTCGATATAAAAAGTGAGGGCCCTGCGGACGTCGAGGGTGTGAAGCTGCTGCTCGCGAGGTGAGGTGTGCGGCTTCGGGAAGAAGACTGGAAGGAAGATCTCCTGATTGAGGTGAAAGGCCGACACCACCTTAGGGAGGAAGGCCGGGTGTGGCCGAAGCTGCACCTTGTCTCCGTGGAATATGGTGTATGGTGGACTAACCGTTAATGCACGGAGCTCAGAAACTCGTCTTGCCGATGTAATTGCGACTAGGAAGGCTGTCTTCCAGGAGAGGTAGAGCAGAGAGCACGTGGCCAGAGGCTCGAAGGGCGGTCCCATAAGCTTGGCCAGAACGAGATTTAAATCCCAGGTCGGGGTAGGACGCCGCACCGGCAGGTACAAGCGGTCCAGGCCTTTAAGGAAGCGGGAAACCATCTGGTTGGAGAAGATGGACCGACCTCCCATGGATGGACGAAAGGCGGACACTGCTGCCAGGTGCACCTTCAAGGAGGAGACCGCAAGACCTTGCTCCTTAAGGTACCAGAGGTAGTCCAGGATTGTAGGGATAGGGACTATGAAGGGATTGAGGCCGCGTTGGTCACACCAGAGCGCGAAACGCTTCCATTTCGCGAGGTAGGTGGAGAGAGTGGAAGGCTTTCTGCTCTCTAGCAGGACTTGCTGTACTGCCGCCGAACAGTCCCTCTCTGCGTGGGTCAACCACGCAGGCACCAAGCTGTAAGATGGAGGGACTGAAGGTTCGGATGGCGGAGTCTGCCGAAGTCCTGCGTAATGAGGTCCGGCCACAACGGAAGGGTCATGGGATCCTGAACGGAGAGCTCGAGCAGTAGGGTGTACCAATGTTGCCTCGGCCAGGCCGGAGCGACGAGTATAAGGCGGGCCCTGTCCCTCCGAAGCTTGAGCAGCACCCGGTGTATGAGCGGGAAAGGAGGGAAGGCGTAGAGGAGGTGATCCGTCCAGGAGCAGAGGAATGCGTCCGACAGGGAGCCTGGAGAGCGACCCTGGTACGAACAAAACTGGTGACACTTTCTGTTCTCCTTGGAGGCAAACAGGTCTATCTGGGGAAACCCCCACCTCCGGAAAATTGTGTGCACGACATCTGGGCGGAGGGACCACTCGTGGGAGAGGAACGACCTGCTGAGATGGTCGGCCAGCGTGTTCTGCGCTCCTGGAAGAAAGGATGCTTCCAGGCGAATCAAGTGGGTCACGCAGAAGTCCCACCGGAGCATCGCTTCCTTGCAGAGCGGGGAGGAGCGGGCTCCGCCCTGCTTGTTCACATAGAACATCGCCGTCGTGTTGTCCGTGAACACCGCCACGCATCGGCCTTGCAGACGGGCGCGGAAGGTGTGGCACGCCAAGCGGATTGCTCGCAGCTCCCTGACGTTGATGTGGAGGGAGAGCTCCTGGGGCGACCAGAGACCCTGGGTGTGAAGGTCGCCCAGGTGGGCCCCCCATCCCAACGCCGAGGCATCCGTGGTGAGGGTGACGGATGGGTGAGGGGGGCGGAACGGAACTCCTGCACACACAATCTGTGGGTCCAGCCACCAGTTGAGGGAGTTGAGGGTCGGTTTCGTGACTGTGACTACCATGTCTATGGAGTCGCGGTGCGGGCGGTACACTGACGCCAGCCAGGATTGAAATGGGCGAAGGCTCAGTCTCGCGTACGCGGTGACGAACATGCAGGATGCCATGTGACCCAGGAGGCGTAGGCAGGACCGAACTGTTGTAGTGGGAAAGGTGTGCAGGTCCCGGATGATGGAGACCATCGTCTGGTGCCGAGGTCGAGGGAGGCAGGCCCTGGCCACCGTGGAGTCGAGGACCGCTCCGATGAACTCCACTCTCTGCGATGGAGTCAAAGAGGACTTTTCGGCATTGACGAGAAGGCCCAGTACCCGAAACAGGGATAGTATTTTGGACATTTGATCTGCTACCAGTTGTCGGGATGGTCCGCGAACCAGCCGGTCGTCGAGATACAGGTAGACGTGAATGCGACGACGGCGGAGGGCTGCAGCAACTACTGCCATGCACTTGGTGAAGACCCTCGGCGCGGTGGACAGGCCGAAGGGTAGCACCGCAAACTGGTAGTGCGCACTGTTGACCACAAAACGCAGGTAGTGTCGATGGGGAGGGTAAATCGCGATGTGGAAGTACGCGTCCTTCATATCGAGGGGGGCAAACCAGTCTCCCGGATCCAGGGAGGGGATAATGGACCCCAGGGTTACCATGCGAAATTTGAGCTTGACCAGGTACTTGTTGAGCTCCCAGAGGTCCAGTATAGGCCGGATACCTCCTTTCGCCTTGGGGATGAGAAAATAACGGGAATAGAATCCCCTGCCCCGCATATTGTGCGGCACCTCCTCTATGGCACCCAAGCTCAACAGAGTCTCAACCTTTTGTAGGAGGAATTGCTCGTGAGAGGGGTCCCTGAAGAGGGACGGGGAGGGTGGGGGGGAGGGTGGGGGCGAAACAAACTGAAGGCGGTACCCGTACTGGATAGTATGAAGTACCCAGTTGTCCGTCGTTATTTGGGACCACGCCAGGAGGAAGTGAGAAAGGCGGTTGCAAAATAAACGGGAAGGATCTGGGGAAGAGACTGATGGGCCGTCCTCTGGCGTCCCGTCAAAACGCCTGCTTGGGCCCTTGCGGGGCCTTGGACGACGCCTGGGCCTGGTTGCGCTTGTTGCCGGATGGCCTACGGCGGTTTAGACCGCTTCGCCGACTATTATACGGCCACGACCTGGCCTGGGTAAAAGGCCGGTAGGGCTGCTGTTGCCGGAATAACCTCCTCTGGGTAGCCGGTGTGTGCATACCCAAAGTGCGAATAGCGATACGACCATCCTTGAGGGTCTGAATCCTGGAGTCCGTTTTCTCCGAGAACAGACCGTGAGTCTCAAAGGGGAGGTCCTGTAGAGTATATTGCACCTCCGGCGGCAAGGTGGAGGACTGCAGCCAGGAGATGCGCCGCATGGTCACTCCTGAGGCCAAAGTTCTGGCCCCTGAGTCCGCCGAGTCCAGAGCAGCCTGGATGGAGGACCGGGAGGCTTTCCTGCCCTCTTCGATGAGAGCGGAGAACTCCTGTCGGGAAGCCGTCAGGATCAGCTCCGAGAACTTAGTCAGGGACACGAAAATGTTGAAGGTGTAACGAGCTAGGAGGGCCAACTGGTTGGCAATCCGGAGCTGGAGACCCCCTGCCGAATACACCTTTCGGCCCAACAGGTCCATGTGCCTGGCGTCCTTGGACTTTGGCGCCGGGGCTGGCTGTCCATGCCTCTCGCGGTCATTAACAGACTGCACTACGAGGGAGTCTGGAGTGGGGTGGGTGTACAAATACTCGTAGCCGGTGGGGGGAACCAAGTATTTTCGTTCGACACCCCGTGCGGTAGGAGGAACGGACGCCGGTGACTGCCAGATGGTAGTGGCATTCTTCTGGATAGTCCGGATGAACGGGAGGGCCACCCGCAGTGGGGCCTCAGCTCCGATCACGTTGGTCACCGGGTCGTCGTCCTCCGGGACCTCCGCCACCGGGAGGTCAATAGCCTTTGCCACCCTGCGAAGAAGGTCCTGGTGGGCCCGCAAGTCAATCGGAGGGGGGTCCGCCGTAGAGGCCCCCGCCACCACCTCATCCGGTGAGGAAGATGAAGATAGAGTCTGGACCACCACATCTGCCGGTGGTTGCTCAGGAGGGTGGGAAGCCGTGTCGTGCCCTGGATGCTCTGCGGGACCAGGTGGCGACAGGGCCTCACCCGGTGGTGATGGGGGAGGCCTGCTCACTGTGGCTTCTGGCACCCTGTGTTCAGCACCCGCGGGAGGAAAGGGAGCCCTTGGGGCTCGTGGTAGGCCCAGGGACCCAAAAACCCCACTGCTGTGGTCCAAGGTCCTGGTTCTGGGTGCCAGCCCGGAGATCTCTCCCGCTGCCCGCCTGAGAGGCGACTGACGGCTGACGCGAAGGCCACGGGGGGGGGGCAGAGGCGCTGATGGAGTGCGCCATGGAAGGTGGCAGTTTGTCCCTGGACGGTGCCGAGGATCGGTGCTGACCGTCGCGGTGCCAGGATGGAGATCAGGACCGTCAATTGCCTCGGTACCGGGAGCATGACCGCGATCTCGATCGACGGTGACGGGAGCGGCTTCGGGAGTCGCGGTGCCGAGAACGGCACCGGGAGCCAGACCTCCTGCGGTACCGGCGGTCCGGTGACTGGGACCGGGAGCGTCGCCGGGAGTGCGACCTGTACCGCGATGCTGAGCGGTACCGGGACTGCAACCGGTGCCGAGACGGGGAGCGGTACCGAGACGTTGATCGGTGCCGGGATCGGGATCGGCGTGACGGCGACCGTTTCCTGGATCGGGACCGGGACCGAGACTTGGAGCGCCGTCTATCCCGTCTGTCAGGGGCTGCATCATCGCCGGCTTGCCCACCGACTGAACAGCCCGCACCGGCGGTGCCGGAAGCTCGGTGCCTCTGTGAGCTCGATGAGCTCTCTCGCCGTCGAGAATGTCTCGGGCGTGGACGGGAGATGCAGCTTGACCGTGGTTGGCACCGGGGAGCAGGGAGGTACCGGAGTCGACGGCTCTTGAGGTGCCGGAGTCAATGGAACCGTGCACGACTTGTGCACTACCACAGCCGGTGCCGGAGGTGCCGGTGATGGCTGGGTAAGCTGTCCCGGAGCATGAGGCTTAGAAGCCGAGTGCGCCGTCTTCCGCTTTCTCGGTGGAGAGAGGGAACGGTGCCGGGACGTTGGTGCCGGCTGCGAAGTCCGAGCAGTGTTGGTACCGGGGCGGCTCGGTGCCGCTGGTGCGCTGCGCGCCGAGGACGATTTCGGTGCCGCTGGGGATGGTGCGGAAGGTTGAAGTGCCACCTCCGTAAGGAGCTGCTTCAGGCGAGAGTCCCGCTCCTTTCTGGTGCGCAGCTTAAACGCCGTGCAGATCGGGCACTTATCTGTTCTGTGGGATTCCCCGAGGCAGCGCAGGCAGGAGTCGTGCGGGTCCCCAACGGGCATGTGCCGCTGGCAAGCCGCACAGGCCTTAAACCCCGGTGCCTTGGGCATGAGCCCGCACCGGTTGTGGAAGAAGAGGGGCTAAACCCCCCTAATTCCCTTACTATACTATATCTAACTAAACTTATTCAACTAATCTAACAACTAAACTAAGTTAACCAACTATGTACACTGAAGAAATGGAGAAACGCTAGGGCTGTGGAGGTAAGGGAGCACTCCACTGTTCCAACTGGCCGTCATGGGCGGTAAGAAGGAACTGAGGAGCGGACGGGCCGGCTGGGGTATATATTCAGCGCCATGGCGGCGCCACTCCAGGGGGCGCCCAGCCGGCCCGCCGGAGTTGCTAGGGTAAAAATGTTCCGAAGAGCCGTGCACGCGCGGCGCGCACACCTAACTGGAATGCATAGGAGCAATCACTCGAAGAAGAACTAAAGTGATATCTAGGAACAACTGTTTCACTTTGGATGAAGTTAGGATCACAACACATAAAAGCACTTAAAAAAACCCAAAACAAAACAGGGACCTTGATAGTCTAACATTTTTACAGAGAGATAGGTCTCTGCTGAATTCCTCATTCTGGATAGGCAGGGAGATCACCTCTCACAGAAACAGAAACAGTGAAACACTTACAGACTTAAAACTGGTCCTAGAGTTTTGGGGCCAAATACTGCCTTCCATCTGGAACTTAAATGGCAGGGTAGATTATGGCCCTTGGTTTTTAACATCTACACCACAAGGAAGGAGCAGCAAGCAGCTAGATAAATAATAAAGTCAAACGGGGTTAGTGGAAAAGAAATATTCCCCCATCAGTGATGGCACAATCTAGTAATGATTCAAAATGGCAACTGTAGCACCATACATACTTGGGAGGAATCCGTAAAACTGCATTCAGATTCGTGGAAGAAATCACTACTTGAAGAATGTGTTCAAGGGCTGTGAGTCCTCCTGCAACCCGGAATGCTATCTGATCTGCTGCATTCTGGATAAACACAAATAGAGAATAATAATTATATGGACTATTTACTGAAATTTAAAAACAAATTTAGTAATTAAAAGATGTGTCTGGTGTGTAACTGCCTTGATGTACACTTAGTAAAATCTTAATACAGTTTAATCAGATTGTTCATCTTTTTAATTAGTGCATTGATTGTTTCACTACAGAAGCACGGAGTGGAATACCCCTTTGAATATGCAGGCATTAATGTTACTTGAATGTTGTTTTTCCAGATGATATTATATATGCTGTAACTTCATTATAATACCACTGCTATTTTGAGTTTTTTAAACAGATATTGGTTTAGGGCTCAATCTTATTCCCAATGAAGCTCTAATTGACTTCGGTGGAAGCAAGATCAAGCCCATAATGAAGATTATTTTAACATGAGCCTCATTTAGCTGAAAGCTGAGGTGCAATTTTGTAGGACACATTCTAACAATGAGGGACAAATATGTATTTTATAACATTTCTGATTTTTTCCCCCTTTTGGGGATTAATTTCTGTAAGCATAAATAGGAATTACCCAAACTTCATGTGCATCAACTATCTATCTGATCCTGGACCCCTGGAAGTCAACAGCAAAACTTCAATTAATTTTATTGGTACAGAACCAATGCCAACACCACACATAACAAACCTAACAATTGTGGGACCTTATTATTGTAACCCTCAATCTCTTTTTCCAATTTCTTCCCTCCTTCTCCAGTTGTTTGTTGATTTCACTTGTGTCATGTCTACAATTAGACTGTAAGAACCTTGAGGTAGGGATCATATTCACATATGATTTGTCTGTAAAATACTTAGCACTCTGTGGGTGCTGTACGTCAGAACAGCCCCCTATGAACTAAGGTAATAACAAATAATTTAATAGGATTTCATAGCCCACATTTTTTCTTATCAATATTAGAAGTCATATGTAAACACTACAGTACAAGACAAGTTTTAAGAGCATGTAATTTTCTCCCCAGCAAGTTTAGCTCTCTCAAACATTCACACAAAGGTAAAGCTGTAACCTATTTAAATGGCTTGCCCAAGGTTTCAGAAAAAATGTTCCCATCGATCTACCCATTTCACACCATGTTGGGAGCTAGATTTTGAAGAGATCATAAAGAAGCAATTTTGTTTGACTAATGTGCATTGGATGGGATTTTTAAACAACAACAAAAAAGACTTATCTTCAAAGGCTGCAACTGGTGTGAAATGACAGAAAGCTGTTTGTGCGCGCCAGTTTACACAAGTTGTTAGATAGCCAACTAGCAATTTCTATAGGTTTAATGTTTATGTGACTCCAAAATTTCAGTCAGTTAATTTTAGTCCAGTTAACTCTTAGGGTAGGTCTTCACTTCAGCTTTAACTTGAGTGATGAAGCTTAGCTCAAGTCCCATCCACACAAAAAAACCCCTTAACTCAAGTAGGATGGTGTTTTTAATTGGAAATGGCTTGTCTATCGGGTATAGGCTAAAGCTCAAATTAGCACAACTTGTCAGTTGCTAACTAAACCATTCTGTAGTGTGGACACAGGCTAGCTCCACTCAAGTGCCATTAGTCCTCCAATGCCTTCCCACAATTCTTTCCGTGTGCCCAGAAAGGACTAACTAACAAAGTTTCCAACAATTCACTGGGAAAGAATTCATAGAGCAGCTCAGCTTATTGCAGCACAAAGAACCAAAGGAAATGCCACCAGAAGTCTTAGTGCAGCAAATAAACAAGTGCAGAACCAGTGTGGACACTGCAGCTTGAGTATTATTTTGCAGTGTAGCCACTCTAACTTGAGCCAGACTACCTCTAGAAAAGCAACTGGAGTGTAGATAATTTGATTTAACTCTACAGTGAAGATATACCATTAGTCACATCCTCCAGAAAGGTCTGATCCTGGACCACTGAGGTAAATGGGAATTTTCCCAGTGACTTTAATGTGAGCAGGACTGAGTCCTATATGAAGGTTAAAAGCATTTCTAAGCTACCACTTTCTATTGTGATTAAAAGTGTATACTCAGCGTAATGACTATTGTTACCAAGAAACCTCATACACAAAATAATCAACATGTACGTACAATATATTTAGAGAAATGTATATGAGAATTCCTAGATACATTTGGTATACATGCATCAGAGAATACAAATGGAAAAGCCACTGACCTGCCAGTGCAGGACTGTTCCCTATAGTACATTTGTTAGTGTTGCATCCACTCTAAGTTTTAAATGAGACAAGCAATGCAGTTTTCACCACTTCCTATGGGAGATTATACCACAACCTATTAGATCTCACTATCAAGAAATGTTTCCTGACATTCAGCCTGAATTTGCCCTTTTCAGTTTCATTTAATTACTCCAAGTTATACCCAATTTTATTATACCAATTCTTCTCCCTCCTTTCTGATTACACCATTCCTAAAATTGTAGGCTATTACATATTCCCACTTTAGTTTTTGCTTAGCAAACAAACATATTTCATTCCAAATCTTTCCTTTGCCTTGTAATTTTTCCATACCAAATTTTCTTGCTTTTTCCAAATTCCTCCCAGTTTCTTAACATCTATATATTAGGAAATGAAGTGTCTAGAAATGAACACCTTATTTCGGGTTAGGTCACATCAAAGCCACAAAGAAAAGGACTTATCTACATGTGTGGTAACAGGGTGTCTTCACATGTGTATTCAAAAATAGCACTGGCCTTTTTGATCTCTGCATCAGATTACAAACTCATGTCTAACTTAATGTTTGCTCTTGCCTCTAGGTCTAGGTCTCTTTCAGCATTACTTTTCTAGATCTATCCCTCCCATTGAGTATCTGTGTTTCAGATTCTTTTAATCAAAAAATATTAACTTGCATTTTTGAAGAACTTATGTTTTTGTCTATATTTCTAATCTTTCTAGGGTCCCTTTGTAGTCTTTCTCTGTCCTCCATTGTGTTTGCAATTCCTCCTAATTCAGTATCTCTGAAAAAATAGTTAATGTCCTATTTATTTCCTCATCCAGACCATCAATGAAATCCATGAACATTTTGTTCATTGGATACCACAATGATAAACATCATCATAAATATGAAAGACAGACAAAACAACAAGATTAAATAAAAGGATTTAACTAAAATTATTGTGGTGGATGGAGGGATGTTATACAAAAGGATCTGATTAGCTGCGGAGTTTCCAGGAACTACTTCAAGACAGTGGAATGAGGACTTGAAGGGCTGACCCTATACAGATGGGACTAAGGCCTGGTCTACACTAGGACTTTAATTCGAATTTAGCAGCGTTAATTCGAACTAACCGCTCAACCGTCCACACCAGGAAGCCATTTAATTCGAACTAGAGGGCTCTTTAGTTCGAATTCGGTACTCCACCCCGACAGGTGGAGTAACGCTAAATTCGACATGGCTAGCTCGAATTAGGCTAGGTGTGGATGCAAATCGAACTTAGTAGCTCCGGGAGCTATCCCACAGTGCACCACTCTGTTGACGCTCTGGGCAGCAGTCGGAGCTTGGATTCTCTGACCAGCCACACAGGAAATGACCCGGGAAAATTTGAATTCATTTTCCTGTCTGGGCACTTTGAATCTGACGTCCTGGCTGGACATCGGGGCGAGCTCCGCAGCACCTGCATCGATGCAGAGCTCTCCAGCAGAGGAGTTCATGTTATCTGTGAATAGAAAGAGGGACCCAGCATAGACTGACTGGGAACTCTTCGATCTGATCGGTGTGTGGGGCGAGGAGTCTGTGCTTTCGGAGCTGCGCTCCAAAACACGGAATGCGAAGACCTACGAGAAGGTCTCCAAAGCCATGAGAGACAGAGGATACAGGCGGGATGCAACGCAGCGCCGCGTGAAAATCAAGGACCCCAGACAAGGCTACCAAAAAATCAAAGCGGCAAACGGACGCTACGGAGCCTGCCACCACTGCCCCACCAGTGACCGTGGACTCTGACGATGGGACAGTGTCGACGGATAGTTCCTCGGCGATGTTCGCGGACGGGGAAGATGAGGAAGGGTTTGTGGAGGACAAGGCAGGCGAGAGCGCTTACAACGCTGGTTTCCCCGACAGCCAGGATCTATTCATCACCGTCACGGAGATCCCCCAACAACCCTCCCCGGCCATTAACCCGGATCCTGAATCAGGGGAAGGAGCAGTCGGTAAGTGCTTTAACCATGTTAACTTTTATTCTTAATATAACAGGAATCTTAACTGTGTGAAAAGGAGGGCTCTCTATATATGGGGATAGAACAGAAATCATCCTTGGAGATCTCCACGAAGCTCTCCTTGCGTTAATCGAAAAGCATCAGCAGGAGGTTCCTGGGGAGAGCTGCCTTATTGGGTGCTCCGTGGTAGCACACTTTTCCGCGCAAGGCTTTCATGAGGTACTCAGGGAGCACTGCCTCCCCGAGCACGGCTGCATCGGGCCCTGGTTCGTGCTAGCTTTCACGCAGCATGCGCTCTCTATCTCCTTCAGTGACCGTCCTCAGGGTGATCTCACTCGGAGACTCCTGCATCTAATTTGGGTAATTACTATAATTTTACGCCTGGTCCAAAGTATTTTTAAAAAATCTATGGACAGACGGCATAGCACAGACTCAGCACGCAGCTGCGTGACGAGCGTAACGGAAAGCCAAAGAATATAATGGACGCTCATGGAGGGAGGGGGGAATGAGGACGCAAGGTATCCCACAGTTCCTGCTGTCTCCGAAAAGTATTTGCATTCTTGGATGAGCTCCAAATCCTTCTAGGATCAAACACAGTGTCTGCGGTGGGTCAGGGCATAGTTCGGCAATTTGCGCACACACCCCACCCACCACCAGAAGTGAAAACAATCCTCTGTTGACTCTTTTACATGTCACCCTATCTTTACTGAATGCTGCAGATAGACGCGATGGTGCAGCACTGAACACCGACATCCTCACTCCCCCCACGCTATGGATGGCTGATGGTACAAAAAGACTGGTATCCATCCTCATCATCAGCCTATTGGCACATGGGGCAGTGCAAAAGGACTGGTAACCATGCGTACTAGCATCTGTGAGGTCGATCAAGGGCGCCTGGCCCTAATTTTTCATGGTAGATGGTGCAGTATGGCTGGTAACCGTCCTCATCATTGCAACAGGGGGCTGAGCTCCATCAGCCCCCACCCTTCCTGTGTAAAGAAAAGATTGAATTGCCCCTGGACTAGCAGAGGGATGATGGGCTCCTTCATCCACAGTAATTAATGTCCTGCCTGGACTATCATTGCAGCTGGAGGCTTCCTTCCACTCATTTCTCACAAACAAGTCACTGTGTCTTATTCCTGCATTCTTTATTACTTCATCACACAAGTCGGGGGACAATGGTATGGTAGCCCAGGAAGGCTGTGGGAAGGCTGGAATGAACAGGTGGTGTTGTTGCAGGAGCACCCCCTGTGAATAGCATACAGCTCCAAATTTATGCAGGATCGGACACAGAGCAGCTGTGCTCTCTGGTTCTATGATACAGTGGTTCTCTAGTACACTTGCCCATAATCTAGGCAGGACTGATTCTATTTTTAGATACCAAAAAGGAGGGATTGACTCAGGGAGTCATTCCCAATTTTTGCTTTTGCGCCCCTGGCTGCTCGGCCAGGGGCACTTATGACAGCACCAAATGGTGCAGTGCAAAAGGACAGGTAACCATGCCCATCTTATTACCATCTTATTACCAATTTATGGTATGGTAGATGGTACAATATGGCTGGTAACCATCTCTGCTGTCATGCAAAAGCAAAAGCATGCTGCTGTGTAGCGCTGCTGGCCCGCCTCTGTCAGCGGCATCTAGTACACATATGGTGACATACACAAAAGGCAAAACAGTGTCCATGGTTGCCATGCTATGGCGTATGCCAGGGCAATTCTGGGAAAACGGGCTTGAAATGATTGTCTGCCGTTGCTTTCCTGGAGGAAGTAATGACTGGCGACATTTACCCAGAATCCACCGCGAAAATGATTTGTGCCCCAGCAGGCACAGGGGTCTCAACCCAGAATTCACAGAGACAGCCTAGACTCAGTTAATTGTTCGCAAAAATGTATCTTTGCAAGGAATTCACTCCCTGTTTCCCATCTCACAGCTTCCACTGTCTCCAGACCTGCCACAGCATCCCCCTCGCAGAGGCTGGCAAAGATTAGGCGGTGAAAGAAAAAGACAAGGGACAAGATGTTCGAGGAACGTATGGGCTGCTACCTAGCAGAGGCGGACCAGCAGAGCCAGTGGAGGGAGACCGTCTCTCTATGCCAGCGCTCACACAGCGAACGGGAGGAGAGGTGGCGTGAGGAAGACAAGCAGGCGACTGAAACGCTGCTTGGACTAGTGAGGGAGCAAACGGACATGCTCAGGGCCTTGTGGATGTTCTGCAGGACCGCAGGAGGACAGAGACACCCTGCAGTGTATCTGCAACCGCACTCCCCCGCCACAAAGTCCCATACCCCCCTCACCGAAAATAATCAGGAGGAGGGGCGGCCGGGGACGTGAATACTGTCACTGCACCACAGCACAGTGCTCAAGTACCCAAAAGCTCTCATACCCTACATTTGCCGAAGTCCTTCACTTCCAGACTCACAGTAGTCCCAATCCCAGTCCCATCCCCTGTCTACTTAATTAATAAAAATGCTTTGCTGTTAATTACTGTTTCCGTTATGTTTTTTCAAAGAAGACTGTGTTTGAATGGAGGGCGTGGGGAAGGGGGTGGTTAATTGCATAGGACAGTCACCTTTCCCAAGGTACAGACACGGGGGCAGGATCAGTGGCGGGTCACACACACGGTGCAGTCAGTAGGCACCCTGGTCGGTATGGGAGGTGGTTTCCAGGATCTGTGTGGGCGGGGGAGATTGACTTTGCAGCGGGGGAGGGCGGATACAGAGCTTATACAGCGGTCCTTGTCCTGGACCGCTGAGTCACGCAGCTGAGGAATCTGTATCCGTCCTCCTCCACCACAAGGTCACATATCCGCCCGCACACAGAATTACATAAAGAGGGATGGCAGGCTCCGTTGAAAGAAGCATTCCGGCACTGCGGACCGCTCTAGGAGCAGGAGCCTGTCATTCCTTGAGTTTAGAGGCGGTCTTTACATCACCGCACACCCTACCCAGCACAGTCTGCGTCCCAGTTTCAACCCTTTCACGAAAAGTCATGAATAAAGAAACCTTTGTTAAGTAATAATGGGACATGTATTTTATTTTTACACGTGTGCTGGAAGTGGGGGTAACGGGCTGAACGGGGTATGTAACCGAAGAGGAGAGTCAACAGTAACTGGGTAAAGAAACAGGGGCAGGTTCAGCTTCTCTGTAAAGAAGGCCACGCTGCTCACTGGTATTTGAAGAGTTCCTTGTCGCTGTCCCAGGCGCCTGTATAGGGCTTCATGAGCAAGTGCATTAGCGGGCAGGCTGGGTCCCCGAGGATGACTATAGGCATCTGCACATCCACAACAGTTATTTCGTGGTCCGGGAAGAAACTACCTTCCTGCAGGCGTCTGAGCAGCCCACAGTTCCTGAAAACACACGCATCATGAACCTTGCCCGGCCACCCAACGTTGATGTTTGTAAAACGTCACCTATGGTCCCCCAGTGCTTGCAGCACCATTGAAAAGTAGCCCAATTTCTCAGCAGCTGACTGTGGAAGAGGTGGACGATAAAGTGCGAGGAGGAGAAAACGGCGATGATCGCAGCGGGCTCCATGCTTGCAGTGCTGTGGCGTCCGCGCTGTCACTGACCAGAAAAGTGCACGAACAGATTGCCCGCAGGCGCTTTCAAGGAGGGAGGGAGGGAGGTTGTGATTGACGGTTCAATGACGACACTTACCCAAAACCACCCTCGACACATTTCTCCCCCCAGCAGGCATTGGGGGCTCTACCCAGCATTCCAATGGGCAGCGGGGACTGCGGGAACTGTGGGATAGCTTCCCACAGTGCACCGCTTCCAAAGTCGACGCTGGCCCCGTGAATGTGGACTCAGAAATTCGAATTAGTGTATTTAGTATGGATACACAAATTCGACTTCATAAGGTCGAATCCACAAATTCAAACTAAGTTGATTCGAAATAGTCTTGTAGTGTAGACAAGGCCTAAGGCTAGGAGAAGAAGAACTAAAATAATTATGGTAGCAAGACTGCAGTAAAGGAACTTTAAAACCTGGCACTCAGTGATCTGGAATCCACTGTTGATATCACTGATTTCTTGCATACTCTTAGATGAATTTATCTTAAAGGATGTGTTCTAGATAGAGGGGGGTTACAAAAGTTCAAGTGACTTTTTAAAGAGTCTTTCAACTATTTGTTGACACACATTGCTGATTATTGAATTAACTACTGATATATGGTACACGTGTGTCAGCCTAATGATTAAGTCACCGCACAACTACCTTTCTATCCAAGAATCCCAGGTTCAGGGACAACTCTGGGGCTCTTGGCCTTGGGTCAGCAGAGGTCATGGGAACCAAAGAAATGATGCCACAGAAGTATCATTTACTCTTGAATGCTGCACTAATAATGTTCCCAGAGTGAGTGTTGTGTGTCACTGGATCCCTAACAATGAAAATGGCACCTGATTGAGTGGTGAGAAAATAAGTGTGTGTGTATGGTGGAGGGCACCCTCAGCTTACATATAGTATATCATGGGCTGTATTAGAAAGATGAGTTGTGCAAAAAATAAGAATTAATAAAGGTATTAAAAAAAGAAAAAATACCAATTTTGTTAATCTAAGAAATATGAAATTCAAAAGATATCAAATGAATTTTCATACATACTTGTAGTATTGTATCTGCTGTGAAGTGATTATCAGCTTTTGATACATCTCTGTGCTGGTCTAAGAAAATCCTTTAAAAAGCATAAAAATATGGGTGCAGAATATCTGTTCCCTTGCACTTTTTTCCTCTTAAATGAACTCCTCCAGAATGTGACCCAAATTCATATAGTGTCTGGAGTGCTAAGGCTTTCATTAGCTGTTACATGGGAAAACAAACATTCCCAGATATTTCTACAGAACCTTGGTACTGAAGGAAGTTGAGGCATATTGGTTATTCTACCTACATGCTCAAACAACATTTTGATGGAAGCTTGCCCCAATTGCAATCGGTGCAGAAGGAAAGAATTACATTTAAGGGGCCTGTCATGATATTGTTATTGTTTATTTTTACTGTGATAGTGGGTGTCTCAATGAGATCAGAGCCCCATAGTCTAGCACTCTACAATAATATATGACAGTGCTTGCCTGCTAAATCCCCATTTGGAAAGGGTACAGATCCAGTATAAAACACTCTTTGCAGTGTTGAAGAATCCTCTGGATCCCTAAAATATTTAGGTTCCAAAATCTTTCAGCTTAGATGTTTATCTGGGACCCATTCTATAAACCTGACTGCAAAATCTGGCCCTTTGGAAGGGGTTACATATTTAGACTGAGAATGATATTCCTCAAACTAATCCATATAAAAGATATTTGTTCAGAAAATGTAAATCAATGCATGTCAGTTGGATTGTGGAAGAGCACATGAAACTATTTTGCTCCTCCTCTCTATAGATTTGCACAAATATGCATACAACATAATTTTAAAAAACCTGATTTCCAAATGCAAAAGGATTTGCAGGTTTGAGACTACCTGCTGTGCAGAAAATCAGAGGCAAATGAACAGGTAACAAGTGAGCAAAAGTGACTATGATTATAATATATACATTTGTTACTGAAAAAGGCCTTATAAAAACTTTTCTCATTGAGCAACATAGATTTGAACTAACCTTTAGAAAACATTTTCTAGAGATGTAATCTAGTGCATAGTAATGGTAGTAACCAAAAACAATGCTGGACAGAAAAAAGGGCTTTTTTTGCCCATTCACAAGTATTTGTCATTGTGAAATGCAGTGGTCCTGTTTGTAGAGGAGGAAAGCCAATGCACTTGACTAAAGAGGTATTGAAAAATAATTCCTAATCTTCATACCATTATAAATCTGTCATACAGAAAATACAGTAACTCACTTCAATGTAACATCTTAAGAGTTATGCATCTATTCAGAAGTATCCATGTAGGAAGGGATAAGTAAACAAAGATACTTTGTTATTTCCTATATAGATTAGTTAATACAATTCTATGACAGGATTTAATTATGAAAAATAAAATATTTAAACAAACATTACTTCTTTTTATAATTAGAGTGATTTGGATTTAATTAAAGAAGCACAATCAAGAAAGTTCCCTGAAAATTGAATGTGTGTGGTTCACTCATTTTCCTACCTGTTACAACACCTTAATGGATTTGAATTCCCCTTATCTTCTCTACTATGACTTGAGTGACAACTGACTAATAGGATTACAGGCTCCATTCCAATAATACAGCTCAGCTACATGCCAGCAAAAAATGACAGCCTAAACCTGAATTACATGGCCTGGGAATCCATCCAATTATTAACTAAAGTAACTATTATTACCTAACCTAATCAAAGGAGAAGCAGCTGTTAATCTTTGGTGGCCTGCAGTGTAGTAGCGGTCAGATTGGATGAACTGTCTTTGTACTTGACTCTTCTACAGACAATAATTATGTCCTTTGTGATCAAGAAGGAAGGGCTTCCTAGCCTTTTAGACAGAGGCAGCAGATGGGGAACAACTGTTTGCATGTTCATTAACAAGATAGGGTGGATTTTATCAAGGTTTGGCACCTGCGGTACCTCCAGAAGCACCACTTACCGAATGATGCAAGGAGGTTTGGCAAGTCTGCAAATTTGAAAGTTAGCAAACTAACCTACCTAAAGTAGTTTAAAAGAATTTTTTATCTACATTTTTTCATACAAAACCCCCCAAATCCTTAAAATTAAAAAAAAAAATGTGCTAAATAGCATGTATGCTTATTCTCTATCACACTGCATTATATCAGCCTATACCTACAATACACAAAGAAACACACATGAACATGTCAATGTGTCTTCACTGCTACAACATTTAATTTCATTTAGTTATTTTACAATTCTTCATATTATATAGCTATTTTACATTTTTGAAACCATGGCAAATAATGTACTATAGGAGGTGAAAACTTGGACTTATTTGAACAAGCCAACAGTCAACACACACCACCACCTACACTGAAATAAACTGAACTTTAACAAATAGTACTTTTAGAATTCTGCATGCACTACTTCAGAACATGAGTGAGACCATAACTAGAACAGCGTCATCCAGCTCTGGTTCCGCACTTTAAAAAAGGATGTTAACAAATAGGAAAGGATTCAGAAAAGGGCTACAAGAATGAGTCTAGCTCTGAAAAACCAGCCTTGCATTGAGAGACTAAAGCAGCTCAATCTATTTAGTTTATACAAGAGAAGGTTAACAGGTGACTTCATCACAGTCTCGAAGTGCCTAAATGGAAAGAATGTTTCTAGCAGGAGAGGGCTCTATTTTCTACCATGCCAAGATATAAGAAGATCCAATGTCTGGAAGCTGAAGCTAGACGAATTCGGACCAGAAATAAGGCACAATTTTTTAATAGTGAGCATAATTAACAATTGGGACAACATATCGATGGATATGGTAGATTCTCAGTCATCTGAATTTTTAAATCAAAACTGGGTATTTTTCTAAAATATCTGCTCCTGATTTAACAGTAAATTATGGACTTGATGCGGGAATTACTGAGTGAAATTCTGTGGCCTGTGTTATGCAGGAGATTAGACTAGATGATCATAATGATCTCTTATGGCCTTAAAAAAATCTGTGAATGAATATTCAAATCAAGAATTCACCTTTCACATATTTCCTCTGTCACTATCTTATCTTATTAGTTACATAGTAAAATAGGACCAGAAATAAGTCAGTCTTTTTTATCTGAAATGTTTTGATGACAACTTTTCCATTTCTATCCCATGCAATTTTAAACCCTTTGAAAGTTTAAACTTTTTATCATCTCTTTTAAAAAAATTAAAAACTTAAAAAAAAAAGTTCTTGAACTACTGCTATGCAAAAACAAACAAACAAAACCCAAAACCAAGCCATTGACACTTTGGTGAAGGCAGGGAAGAATCTTTCCTGGTCCCCAAAAGGGTTGCTTGCTACTTTGAAATTAAAAGATTCATCATGGAAAAGCCCTGCATGCACAGACCTCACATTAGCTCCAACTGAACTTGTGTATGTGAGAAAGACTTGCTGGATCTAAACCAAATACTTGTGTACACTTTGCCTTCTGTTATTGAGAGAATGCACTCAATCTGTGCAACTGAATTCTGTACTTATTAAATTGAAGCAGCAGTGGTCAGCCTATGAAAGAAGAGTTTGTTATTAATTAGTAAAATACAGTTAAGCTCTATTTTTAAAAATATTTTCTTCTCCCCTATAACCTAGTTTTTAGCAGAGATTCTATCTAAAGTGCCAGTGGCTAAGAAATACAGTTCAAAGCCTCATAAAACAAAAAATCCAGACGGGGGATCCCAGGCTGGCTCCTTGTCTTTTTTTTTTTTTAAATCATCTCTGATGACTTCTTGGTCTTGAACTTTAGGGAATCTGTGCGCTTAAGAGAAAAAAAAACTACACCCATTTGGATCAGTGCTGTAGTATTAAAAGTTCATAGGGTGACAAATTGTGTGGAAAGTATTCCAAAACAATTTTTTCAATGACAATTGGCATTTTTGAGCCTAATGAATAGGGCTCTCTTTTGTGAAACCAGTATAATAATAATCCTGTGATGCATGGCTAGAAAGGGTTAAACATCCTGCAAAATAAATAACCCACAGAAGACATGTGGGGAGATAATGTTTGTGTTTTGTGTATTTACATATGTATGGTTAGGGTCTAACAGTCCCTGGCTATGCTGTATTCTGATATCATTTAAAGGAACTGTAAACATGCGATATCTCGGTATTCATCTCTCTTTGAAATGTGAATGGTGGAGGAAAAAGCAAATGGCCATATGTTAATTTGTATAGCTAAGTACCGGTGATGGACCTCCTTCAAAGTCATCCTAATTACCTTTTGTTCCATGAGGAAACCCGAACTTGTCAAAGAGGACATGAAATTGTATAAAAGATCCTTGGGTCCTGATTCTGTCATCTCAGGTCTGTTTAAGCTTCTTCAGGGGAAGTTTGAGTCGCAAGATTGAGATTCCAGTTATGCTGGTGCGCCCTGAATTTGATATTTGGACATTGGACTATTAACTATGAACTATTTCTGAAAGAACTCTTTACAACTACGAAGCTCACCATCTCTGCTATGAATGTGCACCTAAATGAATTGAACTCATGTCTGTATGTATATTGATCTTTTAACCATTTTCTCTTTTGTTTTTAAATAAATTTTAGTTTAGTTAATAAGAATTGGCTGTAGTGTGTATTTGGGTAAGATCTGAAATATTCATTAACCTGGGAGGTAATGTGTCCGATCCTTTGGGACTGGTAAAACCTTTTCTTTTATATGATGAAATAAGATTTACAGAAATTTTCATCATATTTGATGTGGGTACCTGGATGGAGGCCTGAGGCTGGATCACTTTAAGGGAACTGTGTTGTTTGGACTTCTGAGTAACCAGTTAGGTACTAAAGAAGCTGTTTTATGCTGGTTTGGTAAATCTAAGTATTGGAATATCCACCAGCTTTATGGGGATTGTCTGCCCCATTCTTTACAGTTCACCCTAATTGAGTGACCATAGCTGGCTCCCCACTAGGGCCCCGGTCACAAATACTTTGCCCTAATATAATCCCTTCCACCCAAGAATCTCAAAGTGCTTTTCAAACATTAATGAATTAAGCCTCACAACACTGTTCTGAGCAGGAAAGTATTATCCTAATTTTACAGATGGAAGAACTAAACAGAGAGATTAGGCCAAAAAAATGCAAACTAGGATACCTAAAATTAATGAGAGCTGTGGAAAATTTGAAAAAATATCAATTATTTATTTAGGTGTCTCAAGATTTTGGTTCCTAATTTTTGGCATTGAAGTATGAAAATTTTGGCCTCAGTGTCCTATCTAAGAAAGGATGTGGCAAAGCCAGGAATAAAGCTCAGACCTTTGTTTTAGCCACAAGACCATTCTTCCACGGATAAAAGCTCAGTGTATGTAACCATAAACCTGTTTTGATTTGGTATTAAGGATAAAAACCTTAACCTTCAATACTTAAAAATCAATGCTAGTCCAAAGGAAGCATTTCTAGTTTTGTAATTCTACTTATAAAAGTTTAAAACATTTTGACAAAACTGAAATGTATTTATATTTAAAATGAGCCAAAATGGCTCAGAAAAGTGTGTGTTCCAACAAAAAGCGGCTATTTGCTTACATGATGTACCCTACCTCTACCTGTTGTCAATCCAGTAAGTACAACAGGACAAATCCTGCCCCATGTCATTGCCCTGAATAATAGGGGTGCTTAATGGGATGGTGTGCAGGACCAAAAGGAAGAGATATGGGGGAAAAAATCCTGCCTGCAAGCTGAAAATTTGGCTGTTTCTGCACCCTTGAAGTTGAGGTAGCCCCCATGACTTCTGTTCTCACACTCTGCACGGGGTAATTTCAGTAGATCTGTGGACCAGAGGATCAATCAGGCTTGCCCTGCTCCTCTGCTAGGCTGCTCCTGCCTCATCCCCACCATCTGACATGTGACAGGGTACTGGGAGCATGCAGGAAGCCCTGTTTCACAATACAGAAGGGGTTCATACTCACTGTATGGGCTCTCCAGTTCTTGCCCTTGTGCAGCAGAAGCTGTAGCCAGCAAAACTACAGGACAATAACATTTCTTTTTGCTACAAAATCTTCAGCTGCACTAACTGCAATCTTGCATACCAAATAGAAAGGTAAAAGGAAAATGAAAAAGAAGGGGATTTGGATTCATTTAACTTTCGATTCATTAAGCTCTTGCAGCAATAAGAACGGAACTACTTTTCTCCCTAATGCAAACTAAAGACAAGAAAGTGGTGCCTTTTTGTTTTTTCTTTCTGAAAGTGCACTCTGACTAACAGAGAACTCAATCAGATACTTGACACCAAGTCATTGTAGGAAACAACTGAGGTTTAGCAAAGTTAGCATGCACAGGAGTGGTTGTGTGAAAATGAGCCCTAATATTAAGACTACAATTCTACTAAGACAATTGGTTCCTATGCCTATGGTACAAGCACACTGCTATTAACTAATTTAATTTCTTCCTAGGCTTGTTCTGTATCTTATGCCTTCTCCCCTTTCAACCTTCTGCTCATATTGTGTGTCAAACCTCAGTTTAATAAAAGGGAAACTGGCTACAGTTTTCCCTTTTCCCACAAGTTCTGCAAGTTTTTCTGGTTCATCAATCAAACCTGAGTCAGAGAGACATTCTATTAACACCTCTGCTGATACTCTGTCTGAGGACAACCCTGGGTTATCCTTCAAAAAACGCAAATCTGCTTGTGAGCACTGAAGAGTTAGTGCAAGCTGTTAACCAGTCAGGTAAGATATTCTAATGAATACCACCCACACAGCCCCCTGCCCTCCCTTGATACTATTTGCCAAAATTGGAAAATGCCAACCTCTCCTGTAAACATAGGACTACATGTACTTGTAGGTGCTAAATGTGAATGCTATGGGCATTGGAGCACCTGTGTCATCTAAAACCAGCATGCACAAAAGCTTCCCACCTAGTTACAAACAACAGAGTATCTAATTGCAAGCTGAACTCTGGGCCAAATTTTTCCCTGCTGTCCTGTTGCACCATGTGGGGAATTCATCTAGGGGAATATGGATGGTGTGACTCCTGCCTGGCCTCTCCTGGGGCTTCCATCAGACAAGGCAGATTTAACAACTTCTGGGGTTTCAATAGGAACCCCACTGGTAGACGCTCACAAGGGAATATATTAAGCACATCACTAGCTGCTCTTGTTCCATAGCAGCGTCACTCACTTTTTGGAGTGTGTTTGTTGACTGCTGGCCCCTGGGCAGATTGGCTCCAGGCCCTTAGCACCACTATAACCCTACACAGTAGACTGCCCACCAAAGGCAGGCTCTCTGCCATTGGATGGTAGCACTGATTCTGGGTGAATTTGGCCCACTAAATCTAACAGAATCAATCCAAAACAACTGGAAAATGTAGTAGAGAGAGAGCGTGGTTAGTATTTGAAGCACTGAATGGCAGACAAGAACTCTTGAATTCTAAACATGCTCTGATATTGACTCCTTCGGTGGCTATGGGTATTCTACTGTGACCTCTGACACACTTGACCTTAGTTTTCCCCATCTGCAAAATGAAGGTGGTAATTAAAGGTGGCTGTATAGATTATTTAGATCAGTGCTTCTGAAAGCTGGTCTGCCGCTTGTTCAGGGTAAGCACTGTGGCGGTCTGGGCTGGTTTGTTTACCGCATCTGCAGATTCGGCCAACTGCAGCTCCCACTGGCTGCAGTTTGCTGCTCCAGGCCAATAGGGGCTGCGGGAAGGGCGGCCAACACATCCCTCAGCCCGCGCCGCTTCCCGCAGCCCCTATTTGCCTGGAGCGGCAAACCGTGACCAGTGGGAGCCGCAATCGGCCAAACCTGCAGACGCGGCAGGTAAACAAACCAACCCGGACCGCCAGGGGCTTTCCCTGAACAAGCGGCGGACCAGCTTTGAGAAGCACTGATTTAGATGATATTGTGAAGCACTTTGAACATGAAAACATTACATACAAGGCAAGTGCTAAGTATTATGGTAATTATTGGTGGTAACAAATAAGGGATGTAATTCTTAAAATATTTTTGCTAAGAAAACCTGTGTCAAGACACACGAGCTGAACATCATGAAGGAAAAACTTCAGTCCCAAAAAGCTCAGAATAATTTAACCTGTTATTTTCTGACACTGCCATGCTCTGTAAAGGGTCATAGGCATCTGGTCACTAGTGAAACAATGCCTGCCCAAGTCACTTTTTTTACACCAAAACAAACCAGTGCAGGACCCTCTACACTAGAGGTTTGTACAGATGCAATTCCATCAATGCAAAAAACTACACTGGAGGCAAGGCCAAAGTACAAGAAAGAACCATACTAAGGAACTCAATAAACTTACAATTATTTTACCCTGATTATACAGGGTCATTTGTATAATTTTCTACATAGAATCATAGATTATTAGGGTTGGAAGGGACCTCAGGAGATCATCTAGTCCAACCCCCTGCTCAAAGCAGGATCAATCCCCAAATGGCCCCCTCAAGGATTGAACTCACAACCCTGGGTTTAGCAGGCCAATGCTCAAACCACTGAGCTATCCCTCCCCCCTCACTTTCTGTGATGTGGAAACTCAGCAGCTTTCAGGACTGGGACCTGATTACCCATGACCATTGACCTGAACGGGAGCAGGATCAGTCCCTATGTTAACTACATAAGTACCTGTTTTTGAGAAAAATGTTGGACACCTTAGAGTGCCAGTTTTAAACCGTCTTTTAGAGAAGGAATATTAGATCCAGTGGGAAAATGCCACAAAAACAGAGCATTTTCTTGTTTCTAAATTCATTTTGAGAAAAGGCTAATTCAAAGATTATTGAAATTGTGGGCACAAACACTACTGATAATCTAAAGCAGGGATCTCAAACTCAAATCACCACGAGGGCCACATGAGGACTAGTACATTGGCCCGAGGGCCACATCATTGACACCTTTTCATATAAAGGTACAAAATTCTCCCCCAATCCTGCCCCACCCTCACTCCACCCCTTCCATGAGGCCCTGCCTCTTCCCAGCCCCCATTCCAACCCCTTCCCCAAAGTCCCCATCCCAACTCCACCCCCTCCCTATTCCAATCCCTTCCCCAAATCCCTGCCCCAACCCTGCCTCTTCTCTACCTTCTCCTCTGAGCACGCGGCTCCCTGGTCCTCCTCCCTCCCTCCTGGAAAGCGCTAAGTGCTGCCAAACAGCTGTTTGGTGGCGGGAAGCGCCTGGAGGCAGGCAGAGGAGCGGGGATGCGGCACGCTGGGGGAGAGGGGAGCCGAGGGCAGGCTGGCCTTACTATGAGGCAAACTGAGGCAGCCGCCTCAGGTGCCAGACTATGGGGGGTGGGGGAGACCACTAGGATCCAGAGTGTAGAAAATTGTGTCTGCTGCTGGGGCATATGTAGTCTCTCTGCTTGAGATGCATAGAGATGGTAGAGTGCTGTGCTGGAGGAAGGAGGGCACAAGAGACATAACAGGCAGGCGAAAAGGTGAGAGGGAATAAGAGAAAGCAGCAAGAGTTGCAGGGAGAGAGAAGGGGAGGAGCCTCTTATCTACCTCTCTAGCACCCCCAGGAGCCTGGACTGATTAACACCATCTTCTCAGGGAGCTTCCTGTTTCCTGCTGCTTCCCTGAACCCACTGGAGGAGAACAGGCAGTCAACTGAAATAGTAAGAGCCAGTTAGGCCCTTAAGACGCGGATATCTTCCCTCACTCAGGCCCTGCTATCAGCTGGCTTATTTGTCCCCTTCACTAGAGCGTTGAGAGCCACTATAGCTGGCACAGAACAGCAGTCATGAGTGAAGGAGGAAAATGCCCCTCTGGGGCAGCATTCAGAAAAAGAAAAGCTTCCTTTGCTTGCTTTCTATCTAAGCAGGAAGGAGCTCTCTTGAGACACATAGACACAAATGTTCACGGTGAGCCTTCCGGCCCCAGTGAGGATGTGAGTGGTGAGGAGATGCCTGATCTTCCAGGTAGTCAGAGTGCAGGTGACCTGGCAGCTACTGCAGCATCCATATCTCCATCTCAAATGGATGTAACCATGCACATTCCTGAAGAAAAGTGTAGATCAGAGTGTGGTGGAGGCACAAGAAACAGCTGCTGCTGAGTTTAGTTCCTGAAGTCTAGATGATCCAGGACTGTGGACCCATTTGAGCAGTAGCCTGAGGGACTTCCTTGTAATGCATGGTCCACAGCATGTGAAAAACTTCATGTTCCCCAAAGACAATGAAAATAGAAGTTTTCATCCAATACATTACTGGCGTGAAATCCCCAATGGTGACAAAGTGGAGAGGCCATGGCTTATGTACTCAAAACCCCAGAATGCTGCATACTGTTTTTGTTGCAAACTCTTCAAGTCTAATGTTCCAGCCACATTGGGTTCTACAGGAACAAAGGACTGGAAAAATCTGGCTAGAAATCTGGCATGCCATGAGAAGGCAGCAATCACCAGAGAGCATTCCATAGGCAGAAAGCGCTTGAGATGAGAGTAAGGTTAAAGGCCACCATAGATGATCAGCATCAAGAGAATATTGCATCAGAGTCTCTTTACTGGCAAAATGTTCTGAAAAGGCTCATTGTCATTGTGAGAATGCTTGCTACCCAAAACCTAGCACTGCGTGGCTCTTCAGATCAGCTGTAAGTGCCAAACAATGGAAACTTCCTTAAAATTGTTGAGCTGATGGCTGAGTTTGATGCTGTACTCCAGGAGCATCTAAGAAGAGTCACCACCCAAGAAATGTACACACATCACTACCTTGGAAAAACAATTCAAAATGAGATCATACAGTTACTGGCAACAAAAGTCAAACAGAAGATTGTGGCAGATCTGAAGTCAGCAAGATATTACTCTGTTATTCTGGGCTGCACATCTGATATCAGCCATACGGAACAAAAGACTTTAATGGTGTGTTTTGTAACAACAACAGAACGTAGTGAAAATGTCCCTGCAATGGTGACTGTCAGAGAGCATTTTCTAGAATTTATTGACATTGACGATACTACAGGAGCTGGTACGACAAATATGCTTCTTAAAAAGCTGAAAGATACGGGAATTGCGATAGCTAACATGAGAGGTCAGAACTACGATAATGGTGCCAACATGAGAGGAAAGAACAGAGGAGTGCAGACACGGATCCGAGAGTTAAACCCTTGAGCTTTTTTTGTCTAATGCAGTTCTCATTCATTGAACTTGGTGGTCAGTGATTCAGCATCAGCTTCTAGTGAGTCTGCTGAATTTTTTAATGTAATTCAAAGCATCTATGTATTTTTCTCTGTATCAACTCATCAATGGCAAATTTTGAAGCAACACCTGGGAATATCCTCTCTGACACTGAAACCACTGAGTGCCACACGATGGGAAAGTCGAGTGGAGGTGATAAAGCCTATCAAACACCAAATTGGGAAGATAGATGATGCCATAGTTGTCATTATGGAGGATAATGCTATGACAGGAACTGTTCGTGGGAGAAGAGTGGCAGAGGGAAATGGAATCACCAGAAACATACGTAACTTCAAATTTCTGTGTGGCTTAGTTTTGTGGCATGACATACTGTTTGAAATAAATGTTGTAAGCAAGAGACTCCAAGGTGTTGACTTTGATATATCTGGAGCAATGGAATAACTGGACAAAGCAAACTCATATCTACAGTCTGACTGGTCAGATGAGGGATTTCAAAATGTTCTGAAGGGTGCACAGAAGTTGGCAGAGGAACTTCACACTGAAGCTATTTTCCCACCCATTCAAGAATACAAGAGTCACCGAAGAAGACGACATTTTGATTATGAGGCACAGGATAATCCCATAAGAGACCCCAAACAACAATTCAAAGTTGAATTCTTTAACCAGGTGCTAGATTGTGCAATACAGTCAGTTG
Organism: Mauremys mutica; assembly: GCF_020497125.1. Lineage (NCBI taxonomy): Eukaryota > Metazoa > Chordata > Testudines > Geoemydidae > Mauremys > Mauremys mutica. The sequence continues at coordinate 35,793,682 of NC_059082.1, forward strand.
AAGAACGTTTCATGCAGCTCAAGGAACACAGCAGTATATTTGGGATGCTGAATGATATTCCAAAACTCCTCACTATACCTGAAGAAGACCTACACCAGCAATGCAGGGTGCTAGAGTCAGTGTTGACACACTATGACATGCACAATATTGATGCGAGTGATTTAGGTGATGAACTGAAAGCCCTTTCAAGATACATTTCAGCAGGATCAACTCCAAAGGCTGTTCTGGAATGTATGTGCACAAATAAGATGACCAACCTCTTTCCAAATGCTTTTGTTGCTCTGCGCATACTTCTAACATTTCCTGTAACAGCTGCCAGTGGAGAACGTACGTTCTCCAAGCTGAAGTTAATAAAAACACATCTACGCTACACAATGACACAGAAGAGGCTGGTCGGCCTTGCAACCATCTCAATAGAGCATGAGCTGTCCTAGATTGTGGACCTTCAGCAGGAAGCCATTCAAATCTTTGCAACCAAGAAGGTACGGAACACACCACTTTGATTATTCAAACAGATAAAAATGCCAGTGTTTACTATGCAGACAAGAAAAGTTACATTTGCTGTTCAGGCGTTTGAAAGTTAAGTGCTACTTAAAATTTTTGAACAAGGCATTTTAAGTTGTTAGTTCTCTTTTATTGGGGCAGATAGCAGAGCAGTACCATGAGAGGAGTAGAACGGGAAGAAGGCAGAGTTGAGACCTTTCAAAGTTCTGGCCCAAGCGAGGGGGCATGGGTGTCATTTGAGCTCCCCGCCTCAGATGCCAGAATGTTGTGGGTCGGCCCTGGGCGGGGGGGGGCACAGGGAGCTTGGCGGCTGCAGGAAATAACCCCGAGGGTTGCGTGTTTGAGACCCCTGATCTAAAGCATTATTACAGGAGAGTCATGTTTATATCACTACTGGTAATTTGGACCACTGGTAGATACAATAATTACAGTACAATGAAAAATATTCTAGCCTCTCATATTCTGCTGGACTTTTCCACATCCTCCAAACCAGGCATTACAAGGAATATGCAGCATTGGCACTAACTGTTTTGAAAAAGATTAATCTGCCAATTCATCTGCTGCAAGAGATACAGCATTAATTTTTAATGGCCTTTACTCCTATCTCTCTGGGCCCTGGATTTGGTGCTGTTTGTTTGCACTGCTCAAAGGTGAGGTGAAATACTTTTTAACAACAAAAACAAAAGTCCAAAAATCCAATCTAACTAAGATCTCAAATCAGTAAGAACCTGGTCCAAAGTTTTCCATTGACTTCAATGGACTTTAGATCAAGCTCTAACAGAATGTGTGTATAGATTTAAAAATGATATATAAAAGTAGTTTAAAATAAAATTAGTATCAATTTCTCCATTGCCTACCTGTCTGACCAGGACCTAAGTTCAAGCTCTCAAGTTTCTGTGGTTCCCTAAGCACAACTGAAGACTCGGCTAATGCTAGCAACAAAAGCAGTATACAGATGCAACCCTCTATGCTGTTTTAATTATTAGTGATATCATTAGCTCTTGCAGGAGAAACAGAGAAACTCAACGGCCTAAATTGAGGTCTTGACAGGTAAAAAAGACTTTTTGTTCACCTTTAAAATACATTCATTTGTAAGTTTTAAGACTACACATCTGTTTAGTTAATAATTTTGGTTCACAGTTTTAAATTATTTTAAAAACCCATTTCAGCTCACCTTTAAATCTATTTAATGACTTCCCATGTGATTGTTACAGTATTAAAACTATACAAACTTTGCAGTGTTGCTCAAAGCTGAACCCAAAGGCCTGATATGTTGCACTACGTCCTAAAATGTGGACCACAGATGCCCTCATCTTACAAACTTCAGGGTAAAGAAAAGGCCAGTCAACTGCAGGTTTTTATTACTGGTGAACTCAAGCAAGATATTACTGTATGTCTATCAAGGAAGATACAAGTATAGGTAAATATGATTATTGAGGGCATTTATCTTGCTGTAAAATTGGGGTATATTGATGTGCAGCTGTTAGGCTGTTGACATTTTGTCAATGAGGTCATTGGCATCAGCGCCTACATTTTATGGTGATTGATGACAGAGAAACAAATAGACATTGCAGATTAAGGGTTCCCTGTATTAAGGTCACAACATTCCATATTAGTGGCAGGATAAATATTATTTGCTAAAACATCATCTCAAACAGGGGACTCCAAATGATCAGAATTTCAAGTTTGTGATGGTTGAAGAGTTTTTTGGAAGAAAAAGAAGTCAGGCATACATTATGGCAAGCACAAGTTTAGAAAGATAGGCCCACTGGCATCTTGTTGTCACTATAAGGTCCAGTCTAGCAGTGCTTACACTTGTGAGCTGGGCCTGCAGGACTGGGGCCTCAGTTTCTATCCTCTGGACTAGCTACTTGGGGAGTCTAAAGAGTCTGTGTGATCTGGTGATTGCATCAAAGAACAGGAAGATCAAGGTTCAAATTACAGCTGAGCCATTCATTCACCATGTGACCTTGCACAAATACCTGATCTGTATCTGAGTCAGTCAGCACAGCTGTAAAATTGGCCTATAAGCATTAAAAAAAATCAGTAAAAGCTGCATGCTGCATCTGAACTGTACACAGATTATTTTAAAAATTCAGCATCGATAATATGATGTACTTATCTAAAGTTTCCATCTCTTGATGAAGTCATAATGAAAACATAATTTGAACAGAAGAGGGCTGCTATTACAGTCACGAAAACTACAGTTATCAGTACAAACTGGGTAGGCAGATTCTCCAGTCTTCCTGAGAAAAGCAGCACTCAGGCACAGCTGAGAGTGGTTGTCTGCAAGAAACTATTGAGTTTCCCGATCCTTAGACATCTGATCCCAATGTAAATTAAAGCTGCAGGACAGCAGTTTCAATTTATGACATGTCAGCAGAGACTTGGGTGTAGCACTGCTGTGCCATGCTCCGCCCATCCCACACATGTCTGATCCCTAGAAGGTACTACATGCCCCTTCCTGTGGATGGAGAATTTTCCCCTGGTCATCTCTGGCTGCTTAAAAGCCGCTTTGTATCACTTATGCAGAGCAAAGTAGCCTTAGTGGAGCAAAGAATCAAGCCCAGGGTTCTTACGGTATTTTCTTAACCTCTATTAAATTCAATTATTTTTATCGTCTTTGTTAAATTTTGATTTCACAACTGAAATTAAGATTTTTCTACGCTTCCAGCATGGCCAAAGGATCTGATATGGCCTACAGCATACACATGACCGGCAGCTTCTGAAGCTGGTATGAGACGGAGGGACGTGATAGCAATCTGCAGGAAGATAGATGCTTTTGGACTACAGTGAAGGGTCCTTTAGGCCCCAGAAGGAAACTGAATGCACTTGTTGAGAGATTTGTCCTGATGATCCCAAGCTGATAATATGAAGAGTTGAAGAGGTCAGATGTGAAGCACCGCACTACAGACTGTGAATATTGCTGATACCATCAAGCCCAGAAGATGAAGAGTTTGCCCGACTTAGATGCTCAGAGGGTGGCAATCACTATTACTGTGATCTCGGTAAACACCTTGGAGGCAGAAGGGCCAAAAGCAGGGCCATGTAGTAGAAAAAACAAAGGAACTTGGGAAGTGTTGAGTGAATATGAAGGTACGTATCCTTGAGGTCCACTGAGAGGTAGAGTAAGTCACTTAGGGTATGTCTACACTACAAAATTAGGTCGGTTTTATAGAAGTCAATTTTTAGAAATCGATTTTATACAGTCGATTGCGTATGTCCACACTAAGCGCATTAAGTCAGTGGAGTGTCCCCTCACTACCACGGCTACCATCGACTTACGGAGCAGTGCACTGTGTGTAGCTATCCCACAGTTCCTGCAGTCTCCACCACCCACTGGAATTCTGGGTTAAGCTCCCAATGCCTGATGGGGCAAAAACATTGTTGCGGGTGGTTTTGGGTACATGTCGTCAGTCACTCCTCCCTCTGTGAAAGCAATGGCAGACAATGGTCTCGCGCCTTTTTTCCTGGGTTACCCGTGCAGATGCCATACCACGGCAAGCATGGAGCCCACTCAGCTCACTGTCACCACTGCTGTTGTGGGCAAGTGTACTGTGGGGGCTGCTGTGATCCAAGTAGCCAATGCAATCATTGACATTCTGTTATGAAGGGTAATGACTCTGGGAAATGTGTGGGCCTTTTTAGATTTTAGGTGCATCATATTCCTGTCCTTTGTCTCTGGTGAAGTCTTGCAGCCCTACATTCCAGTCCGGTTGGCGCTGTAACACCCCATAGCACTTCTGTGGTTGATACATGTAATAGCTCCAGGGCTCTTGTTCTTTGCCTTAGCCGAGGTACCTTGCCCTACCGGCCCTCCAAGCATTCGACACAGAAGAACCTGCAACAGTTGGCATTGCTACACAGCACCAGCTCCTTGCCTTCGCAGCAGACAGTGCAGTAGGACTGCTAACCGTCCTCGTTGGACATGTATCTTGGCCGAGGGTTCTGGGAACGTCTTCCCTGCCTGGCTCCTAGCAACCTCCAGGGCATGGTGTACGGCTCCACCGCTTCCGCTGCAACTCTACTCTCTTGCTCCCCAGTGACGAGCTCGGGGGATCCATTCTGGTCCTCGAGGGTGCTGCTGGCAGCAGACGGTGCAGTAGGACTGATAACCATCCTCATCCACCACTTCCGCTACAACTCTGCTCTCCTGCTTAGGGGATCTGTTCATGAAGCCTGGACAGTAGTAAGGAGCAGTTCAACTATAGGCTGAGCAAGTGCAGAATGGTGGTAGAATGTGCATTTGGACGTTTAAAAGCTTGCTGGCGCTGTTGGTCAGACCTCAGTGCAACCAACATTCCCATGCTGCTTGCTGTGTGCTCCATAACATCTGTGAGAGTAAGGGGGAGACGTTTATGGTGGGGTGGGAGGTTGAGGCAAATTGCCTGGCATCTGATTTTGAGTAGTCAGACACCAGGGTGATTAGAAGAGCACAGCAAGGTGCGCTGCACATCAGAGAGGCTCTGAAAACCAGTTTTGTGACTGGCCAGGCTTCGGTGTGTCAGTTGTGTGTGTTTCTCCTTGATGCAAACCCGCCCTCTTAGTTGATTTTAATTCCCTGTAAGCCAACCACCTTCCCCCCTTTGAAATAAAGTAATTATTGTTTTGAAACCTTGCATTCTTTCTTTATTAATTAAAACAAATGAGATAACGGACAAGGTAGCCTGGGTGGGGTGGGGGAGGAGGGAAGGACAAGGCCACATTGCTTATTGTAGCCACACTAAAAATCAAACTGTTTGAATGACAGCCTTCTGTTGCTTGGGCTATCCTCTGGAGTGGAGTGGCTGGGTACCCAGAGCCTCCCCCGCCGCGTTCTTGGGTGTCTGGCTGAGGAGGTTATGGAACACAGGGAGGAGGGTAGGTGGTTATACAGTGGATGCAGCGGGGGGTCTGTCCTCTTGTTGGCTTTCCTGCTGCTCCAACAGACACTTCATCATGTCCGTTTGCTCCCCCATTAGCCTCAGCATCGCGTCCTGCCTCCGCTCTTCGTGCTCACTTAATTCTTTCCTGGCCTCTACCACTGAATGCCTCCATGCATTAAGCTGTGCCCTATCAGTGCGGGAGGACTGCATGAGCTCGGAAAACATGTCATCGCAAGTATGTTTTTTTTCGCCTTCTAACTGTGATAACCTCAGGGACGGAGATGATAGGGGGAGCGTAGAAACATTCTACACTCTACGATTCTGGGGGGACTGCATGGTCACCTGTGCTGCTTAGTTTGCCACGCTGACCAAACAGGAAATGAAATTAAAAAGTTCTTGGGGCTTTTCCTGTGTACCTAACTAGTGCATCGGAGTTCAAAGTGCTGTCCAGAGTGGTCACAATGGAGCACTCTGGGATAGCTCCCAGAGGCCAATAGCATTGATTTGCGTTCGCACTACCCCAAATTCAACCCAGCAAAGTCAATTTTAGCGCTACTCCCCTCGTCAGGGAGGAGTACAGAAGTCGATTTTAAGAGCCCTTTAGGATGACGGAACAGGGTTGGTTGTGTGGATGCAGTCATTTTAAATCGACCTAATGCGGCTAAATTCGACCTAACCCTGTAGTGTAGACCAGGCCTTCGTGAGAACTCCTGGATCAGAATGGCAAGCATTTCTCCCTAAATTTGGCTTTCCTTATTCAAGGGCAGAGGAAAAACAGATCCAGTTTAGGCTTAACACCCCCAGTCCTCTATGACACCATATGACATAATATGAGAAGGCCTCTAAATTTCTGTACAGTGGAGGCATGGGTGAATTACTCCAATGTTTAACAAGCTGTAGATCCTTTGCAGGTGAGCTAGCTCCTTTTGAGCTGCAGATGGAGAAAAGAAAGTATGCTGTGAACAGGAGAAGCAGGGAAATGCTACTGAATAACCTCAGCTGGTAATTCCAAGGTATGTATGTCCATGGTGGAAACGGTCCACACAATAAGGATAAACTTCAGCCTTTCTATAAGACATACTGATCTGCACTGGCAAGCCTTTGATAAAAATTGGGGCTCTTTGAAGGAGAGGTGAGGAGGATTTAGTTGTCTGGCATAAGGAGAAGTGCCTTCTGGTTTAAGAAGAAAACAAGGAATAAAAAGGTGTTTTGTAACTCCTATAGCTTTTGTGAGTAAAATTTTTCTTCTTTTCCCGACTGGGAAACAGAAGGATACTCAGGTCAGTTGTATCCTTGATGACCTTATATAGGCTCCCTATGGAAAGTTAAAAGTTCACTGAATGGTGCCCAGGTTACATGGGTCTGGAAATGGAGTCTGCATTCTAGTGTAGAATCAAATGTTGTGTCTCACCACAGTGGAGCAAAGGAGAGGATGAAAAGAAAACTAGATTATATCTAGGACACTACCAATTTTATGGCCGTGAAAAACCTTGACCGTGAAAAACCTGGACCATGAAATAAGCCCTTCCCTGTGAAATCTGATTCCCTCCCTTGCAGCTGGGAGCACCTGAGCTCAGGGGCTCCTAGCTTCAAGTCCTGGATAGGCTTGGGAGGGAGAGGACTTGTCCATCCCCTGCACAGCCGCTCTCGCTCTCAGGGGAGATCATACCCACCTTGGAGTGCCTTCCCCTGCAGCAGGATGCTCCAGCCCTGGAGGTTCCTGCAGCTGGAGGAGGCTTCTGGATGTGGGTCCGATCCCGCCCTGCTCTTGAGAGTGCCCCAGCCAGGGGGCTCCTAGCTGTGAGTCCCTGTTGGGCTAGGGAGAGATAGGACTTGTCCTTCCCTTGCATGGCAGCTCAGGGGGTGGGGGAGGAAGGGAGAGATCAGACCCACTTCCGGGTACCTTTTGGGTTGGGACCTCCACGGTTACAACACTGTGAAATTTCAGATGTAAAGAGCTGAAAATGTGGAATTGAACAGTTAAAAAACCCTCTGGCAATACAATTGATCAAAATGGACAGTGAATTTGGTAGGGCCCTAATTATATCATAACACAAATGCTACACAAAAGTCAGGGAGAACAGGAGACTTATGAGCCAATTACACAGGGTTGGATGTAGTTATATTGAGCCTTGACAAAGCCTCAGGTTTAGCATATATATAAGAAGGATGCTTCATAAGGAATTACACATTTCTTGGCACCTAAACATGAGAGGAATGAGTCATAATAGCACTCGAGTGATTGATCCTTATCTTGGTCCACTACAGCAGCCAGAGTGGCAGTCCTCTTGATGTGAATAAATACTTTCTGCCACTGCAAATACAGTGCATTTTTCTGTTTCGGATTTTGTATAATTTGTGACAGCTGTGATTATTAGATCTCTTCTAAATCCATCATCTTCTCAAGAGATTATGAAACTATAGATGAAGTTCTCCTTTTGCTTTTCATATTTTAGGTGGGCCATCTTGGGGACAACTGCTTGAATAGATTTGTGATTTAAGATGTCTATGGTGGTTTGTACTCGCTCTATAAGACTATCCTGTTCCTCTGAGTTAAACAGTCTACCCTTTTTGATTCTCAAGAAATGGAAAAGAAGCAGGAGATAGTACAGAGTCCTCCTCCTTTCAAAGATGAGGAGGCATTGGATTTCTCATGCTTCCTATACTTTTTTTTTTTTAAACCTTGAATGCTTTTTCTTGGACTTCTTTTTGTTACAGAGAACAGAGAATTTGCACTGGAATGCCTCCTAACACAACGTATAATGAAATATTTCTTATTCACCAAAAACGTTTAGGGACAAAGTGTTCATAGGGGCCACAATATCACTTTCATTGTATACTCAAATATCTGCTTCCATACTTTTCAAGCACTAAGGCTTGCATGCATAATTTTTAATGGTCAAAAAATGCACTTACTAGTGTCTGTGCATGAATATATGGGGCTAATTGTTTGAAAATTTGGTTTTGTATGTCCAAAAATAAATTTTAGAAATTATACTAAGATATTATTAGGAAAATATTACCATTGCATAATTGCTCTTTAACTAATGGTTAACACTGATTATCTATGTGTCTAGGTCAGGGGTCAGCAACCTTTCAGAAATGGTGTGCCGAGTCTTCATTTATTCACTCTAATTTAAGGTTTAGTGTGCCTGTAATACATTTTAACATTTTTAGAAGGTCTCTTTCTGTAAGTCTATAATATATAACTACTTTATACACAACAATAGTTTAAATAAGGTTTTTAAAATGTTTAAGAAGCTTCATTTAAACTTATATTAAAATGCAGAGCGCCCCGGACCAGTGGCAAGGACTCAGGCAGTGTGAGTGCCACGGAAAATCAGCTCATGTGCCGCCTTTGGCACTTGTGCCATAGGTTGCCTACCCCTGGTCTAGGTTTTTATGTTGTTCCCATTATCATGGTACTTGAGAACCTTATGTAAATCATCATAGCATTTCTACTTTGTTAAACATTTGACACTTTTAATGGTGATACTTGTGTCAGTGGGGTAAAATTTTTACATTTCTGACAACCTCCCATCCTTTTGGCAATATTATCATCACAAAAATGGAAGAGGTTTGAGATAAGTTAAGCACCAATGTAGATTTGCACGGCTCTCTCATTTACTTAATAGGTATTCTCCTTGTGAACGTCTCAGAACATGGCAGAACAAAATTCTCAACATATACTTTAGGTAACATGCAATAATATCAGTTTGCAAGCCATATATCTCAGCAGCAATCTGTCCTGATAAACAGGGTTGAAATCAGCAGAATTGCTTTTTTTTACACTCGTGTACCTTAGCGAAGAATTTAGTCTACTGTGATATATTTCAAAGTTCCTGTAATACCAATGGAGTCTGTTCCCTCCTTTATATAAATACATTATGCCATCACAGTTAGCAAGCCACATTCTGCTCTCAACTACCCTCCTAATGAAGTCAATGGGCGAGATATCCAAATAACAGAGCAGAAATAGACCCAGTAATGGTTACTATACATTAGCATATTCAGAAGAGATTAAACCCCTGTGAAATTATTATAAGCCACACCACCATTAGTTCTAAGAAATATAGAGCATTAATGGGTCTGATCCCAAGTGTACTTTTCAAAATGATGATACTTTTCAATTCAGTAAAGAACCACATTTCACTGAACTAGACTAGAGAGGATTATTAACCTGTACTCTGTACTCCTCAGGCACTGGAATATGTCTTTATTTGGTTCACTTCCTTCCTACAGTCTTCCGAGAAAGATAATGTTATCATATTACTTCAAGCCTGTGAGTGGCACTGCTTGACAGCTAGTGAACATTTTGCAAATAAAAGTAGTTTTAAAGTTTTTCAGCTAGACTTTCTAAGAATTATGCAACACATAACAGAACAGGAAGCTCTGCCTTAGCTGTTCTTAGGTTAAGGACAATCTGAAAGTCCATCATTAATTCTTTTTTTTTTCTTCTTACATCCATCACTTCATCTCATTGCACCGTACAGGCAGCCTAATTAAATTTGCATGACAACATGAGCTTTTAGCATGTATTCATTAGTCTCATTAATCAGTATGTTTTATAAATTGCATTATAAACTGTGCCTTTTAAAAATCTGATACTCAGACCTCTGATCCCAAGGAGTCATGACACTTCTTCCTGTTTTGAATTAGTTTTAGGCTTCTATGCAAGTATAGTACAGCACCAGAAATATTTTTTTTAACTGTTCAGAGATACCAGGGAACTTACTTGACACTCTCCTACTCTAAACATCTGATATATTTAACTAAAGAAAAGACTTAAACTTGATATGAACCAAGACTTTCATTATGTAGGGACTGTATAAGGTATGCAAATATTGTTAGTTTTCATTACAACTAGGAAACTCATGAAACTTAGAGCAGCTATTTGAAGTGCATCACAAAGATTTCTGGTTAACACATGAAGCACAAATTACTGTAGCATCTATAGATATGATATAATATATCAAAATAGCAGAAAATATCCCCCCCCCCGAAACATCCATCTAAACATTATCTTTTTAACATTTTGCCACCAGATGAACGTCTAGTGCATGACAATCACGTGGGTCTTTCTGGCTATCCACCACACATTTTTTTTTAAAGCTTGTCAAATATAAAAACACAACAGCATTTTAATATATAATCATTTGCACACAATAATTCCTGTTTTAAATGTATCAGGCTTAATTTTAAAAACAAAATACCTTCTCAGAATTAAAGTCTAAAATAATTAATTTAAAATTATCATAATTATAATCAACATTAAGTGAATGAAAATGTGCGTGAATTTTCCCCTTTGAAAACAAAATTTTACCTTTGAGGGCAGTTCTATCACTTTTAAGGATTCAAAGTACAATATTTGTGAAGTGTTTCTGCTAGTACTGTCCTCTAGTGGAGAAATGAGAGATTTAAAAATGAAGCAAAACAAAAACAATCCCCCGGCCCCCAAGCCAGGCTACAGCAGAGAATCAAAATTTCAAGGTTATAAAGCATGAGAATGATTATCTATCACAGTGGTTCTCAAACTGTGGGTTGGGACCCCAAAGTGGGTTGCAACCCCATTTTAATGGGGTCACCAGGGTTGGCTTAGACTTGCTGGGGCCTGGGGCCAAAGCCAAAGCCCGAGGACTTTCACACTGGGCAGCGGGGCTCAGGTTACAGGCCGCCTGCCTGGGCTGACACCCTTAGGCTTTGGCTATGGTCATCCCGCCTAGGGTGGTGGGGCTCAGGCTTTGGGGCCCCCCCCAGGGCTCAGGCTTCAGTCCTCCCTCCTGAAGTTGTATAGTAATTTTTGTTGTCAGAAGAGGGTCACGGTGCAATGAAGTTTGAGAACCCCTGCTCTATCACAAAGATAACTATTGGATTTTGCTTTTCTATTGAACTTTTACATGACTATATCATGTTTTTTAAATTGTAGTCAGGTAGAGAAAGAGAAATAGTGGCACAGTAAAATATGATAGCTCAGCTAACTGTTGTTAGCATACATTTCCATGTCTTTGTGCCATCTCTAATAGCTTTTTGCTAAATCAGTCTTGTAACCTGCACTCTTTAGGCAGAGGTTTACTAACAGAAACTGTATACACATTAGAGATCTCAGGTGCCATCAGCTCCAGTACTCTGAAATCCCGATTCTAATAGGTCTGGCTGTACATTATGGGGCAGATTGTGATGGGATGCTGTATAGATATGGAGAGGAGAGGTGGCGAATGGTTCAGGAACCTCCAGCACACATACATATGTATGCACATATACAAACTCAGAGGGAAAGTCCTACTGGCTTTATTGTGCAGCTGCCAACGGTCCAATACTCAGTATGGTTGTGCTGCTTAGGGAGGCTAGGAAACAAAGGAAGCTTTTCAAGTCCAAGCATGGCATGGAGTGGAGCATTCTTTGTGACAGTTGGAAGGTGGGATCGGGGAACGGGTGTGGTGTGGCCAGTGTGTCTGTGACCTGGGCAAATCCACTAGACCAATAGTTCTCAATCTTTTCCATACTGGGACCCTGCTTAGGATCCCTGTCATTTAACACCATGGGAAGGGAAAGCAGGTTGTGATCTGCTGATGTGGTTGTGATTTTTCTGAGGATTGCAACGCCCAGGTTAATAACACACACACTAGACAAATTGCATATGGGGATGGGGCTAGGGACCATAGATGCTACCCCATCTCATTAGCTAGTGACTGTGGCTTGGCTGCAGAGGTGCTCTGCTACTGAACTGGGGAAAGAGTATTCCATTCTTGAACCCCTCAACAAACCCATCTGTTGCCCTCACCCTCAGGCAAAGGCCAAATAAAATAATTTCATAAGGAGAACCAGAATTTAATGCAGGACATTGTGAATTCAGACCATCTTGAAAAGTGGCTTCTCTGTGTTTCTGAACAAGTTATGCATTAGCTTCAGTAGCGAATACCATTGCACATAAGAACAGCCATACCGGGGCAGATGGTAGACAGATAGTATCTGTCTACCATCAGTGGCCAATGCCAGGTGCCCCAGAGGGAGTGAACCTAACAGGCAATGATCAAGTGATCTCTCTCCTGCCATCCATCTCCATCCTCTGACAAACAGAGGCTAGGGACACCATTCCTTACCCATCCTGGCTAATAGCCACTTTACCACCATGAATTTATCCAGTTCTCTTTTAAATGCTGTTATAGTCCTAGCCTTCACAACCTCCTCAGGTAAGGAGTTCCACAAGTTGACTGTGCGCTGGGTGAAGAACTTCCTTTTATTTGTTTTAATAAACAACCGTTGGGAGATGTCCTATACAATCTTCTCTTTGATGGTTTCAGAGCTACAAACACCAGGGGACAGGTTGAGCTGAGTTCAGTACAAGACCAAAGAGGGGAGATGGGGGAAAAGAGGGTTTTCTGCCACTTTTAGTTCTCTGATCCTAGAGCCAACTGGGGACTAGTCTGGCCTCTGGTGTAACTTAGGTATATCTGGCAGACCAAGGTTCCAAGCGGCCATTCTGGCAGGTGTGGATCACCAGAGTGCATCCCTCTGGCAATGCCCTCTGGAACGGTGTGTTGGAGCTGGGAGACACTTGTCAGAGTTGGCATAGGAGCTCCTTGCCATTTCAATAATCCTCTGCTATGGGAATCCCAGCATAGATGTTTATCCCAGCTTTACAGCCTCTTTGAACCACCAGAGCCAAATGTGCCTAATTCCCAATAGTACCCTCTTCTATTCTTATAACAGTTATAGTAGATAGCATTTGCCTCTTCAAGATCTTTAGAAACATTAGTTCTAAGCACTACAAATGGCTTAAAGTCTAATATATACTAAAAAGATTTATTCCACTTAATGCTAGTTCTGTTCTGTACCTTACTTTTGCCACAGATTAATTTAACGATTAATATCTCATCAGTTTTTAATTTTACACTATTGCTTTTGTTTCTTGTCATCTTTGTGGCCAGATCCATGTCAAGAGAAAGCAAGTTTCCAGTGAAATCTATACGTAGGCAACCTGGTGAACCCACTAAAAACTGTTCTATTAATTGTCACACTAGAACTGGTCACTGTGCAGAACAGGCCTGACAGTTTGTAGATCAAATTGTAAATACTGGATCTGATGCTGTACTGTTGAGGCCAACCATTTCTGACAGTCTCTGCAGTATGATAAACACCGTCTGTCTATAGTCCCCCCGTATTTGAAAGTTACGACAAACATTTTACTGGAATGTAAATAACTGACATCATGACTGGTGCAGCAATGAGCTGCAAATTTATCTAAAAATCAAGAAAACAAAAATGCTGTTTGACACTAAATAAATTATTAGTTGCCACTGGGGGAGCACTTTTTAGAGGTCATAAATGTGCACCAGTCTTGAAAATAGTAGTGTAAAAGTGAAAAGTGTAGGCACTTAATATAAAGATTCAAACACTTCTGAAATAGAAAAAATAAACATTACTAGGGGAATATTTTTTTTTCTCTGAAATCTGCTTCCTATATGGAGAAAGACATTAAACAGTACAAAATTATTTTCTTCTTAAGTTTAGTAGGGTAATTGAAAAATAGGTAACTGGAATTTTGTGTTGCCGTATGTACAGTTCTTATTAATGATGTACAAAGAAGAAATAAATGTGGACTAAGTGGTTACACCATCCTCAAGTTTTAATATCAACTTTAATATGGAACTATATGTATAATTATTATTTATTAGTAGTATTTTGGTAATCTCTAGAAACGTCAACTGATGTCAGGGCCCCACAGTGCTAGGCATTGTGCAAACACACAGTAAGAAAATATCTCCAAGGCAGTAGGGAAAAAAAAATCAGTGCATACAGCGTATGTGGCACATTAGATTATTTTCCCTAATATGTTACAGCAATGTGCCACATGTATCAGAATGTAGCCCTACACTGAAACATTTCTTTACCCTTCAGGCAATCGAAGTTCTATAATCTTCATTTCTGTTAAATCGTGCTATGAAACAAACAATCAACTTCGGGACAAATATATTTTGAATCTGCATGTAAAATAATCTCATACTGTATTTGATCCATGCTCTCACCTCAGACATTTTAAATATTCTTGATTTCAACTGAAAATAGCACCCTCCAGGTAAGATTTTCAAAAGTGCCTACATGATGTAGTCTTAGGTGCTTTCAATTAGAGTTCTGAGTACTCACTGCTACTGAAATTCAGGCCAACTGATTCTAATGAGATTTTATCTGAGCCACCTGTTGGTCACCTTGCCTTAGATAAATGCTTTTGGTGGAACGGGCAAAACTTTCCTATGCAATTCAGTATTCTTGTAAATCGCATTAAACAGAAACAAACAAACAACCAACCCATCTCATCTCAAGCCATATGAGAAATGCCTTTGTTATATCAAAAGTTAACCATGATTAGTCAATAGGGAAAAAACACTTCAGTACTGTGCAGGGATACCAAGGATCACAAAGTCCCTCCCCAAAATGTACTGAATCTGGATAAATGTTTTATTTCAAATCAGAAAGAAGTAAGATGCAAACAGTTTTTGCACAGATTTAACTATACTGAGTTAGAACTGAGCTAGTAAATTCATCCCTAGTGTGGATGGAGCTACAGTAGTATAAAGTGCCTTTACTGGTACAGCCTATTTCTGGTAATGTGGGGAAATAAACTGTTTTTATATATGCAGTACAGAGGCAGTGCTAGCCAATTGGGGGCCCTAAGCAGGAATATTTTTGTCTGCCCACATAATAAAAAGCAAATAGGGAGCTCGCTTGACCTGCTCGGGGCCCTAAGCAATTGCTTAGTCTGCTTATGCCAGCTCTGGGTATATAAGCACTTTTATTCTGTGGTGTATAACTGTGGCCACATTAGGGGGTTACACTGATTTAACTATATTGTTTCTAAATCAATATAGTTAAATTTGTCTACACAGAATTTTTGGTACGAGCCTAAAGAAGAACTGAGTTAAGAAGGAAGTACACAAAGCTTGCTGAGACATGGCACAACAGACTTTCAGAGATATGCTGAAACTTTAAGCTGACAAGTGGACAGAAGTTCTATCAGCCTTTAGGCTTAGAAACAGTTAGTCTGGGCTGTAGGTAATATTTCCATACTTTGTAAAACAATAATTGTGTCTGTCTAGAGGCGCTCCTGTTGCCTCAACCTAGATAAGTTAATTGCTATTTCATTGTGTCATTTTCTCTATTTAAGAAATACCAAATCAACTTTGCAGTGCTTTATGATAATTTAAAAATTTGTGTGCAGTGAATGTTAAACTGGGGATACCACTGCTGGGTACCTTGGAGAGAAAAAACTTACTTTCTGAACTTCAAGGAGATGGAAGCACGAGAAGGGGTAATGGCTTAGGTGCTTAGTCAAGGTCACAAAGGGGTTGCATACCTCTTCCCACGCACTGCTGTAATAAAGCAGGCATAGGCCAATATGAGCACAAGATGAGCAATATGACCTGAGAGGTGCCAGGTCTACTTGTAAATGTCAGTTGCCAACTGAAATTTTTTTTTCTCAAAGTGCATCACAATACAAATCTGAAAGTGTACTTTTAACAAAGATAATTCTTGTTTATAAGATAGCTTAATATAAATGTACAGCCTCACTCTGGATTTCTTGCACACACAAAATTCCTACTGCCTTTGATGGGAGACATGTAGGATCAGGCCCGTAATGGCTAAACAGATGAAATTAAAATAAAAAGTTATGTGATGAGAGAGACATTTCAGTCTATGGGGTCTCAAACATCAATTATATCTCAGTGGGCTTTGGAATTTATTCTTTGGCATCAGCTAAACTGGTGATTTTGGGGGGCTTTTGATAGAAAGAGAGCTTAAGCTTGATATAGTTTCCAAGATCTTGTGAAGGGTGGGAGGGGCCACATATTACTGTTTACTGGGGGCTGCACACAATCTCAAGCCAGCTTTATCTGTTATTGCCTTTATTGTGTCCGTTACTGTGTTTTCTCTTTTATGTTTATATGCCCACGCATATAGATAGAGAGAGACTGATGCTTATATAATTTCTTCCCAGAGTTTCTGCCAGTCAGGATGTGAATATGCATAAAAACTATGAATTGCCTTCCAAGAATACTATGGTCTACACAGTCCGAGTGTTACAGTTTGTTTATGTAGTGCAGTGGTTCTCAAACTTTTGTACTGGTGACCCTTTTCACATAGCAAGCCTCTGAGTGCGACCCTTCTTATAAATTAAAAACACTTTTTTATATATTTAACACCATTATAAATGCTGGATGCAAAGCAGGGTTTGGGGTGGAGGCTGACAGCTTGTGACCCCCCGTGTAATAACCTTGTAACCCTCTGAGGGGTCCTGACCCCCAGTTTGAGAACTCCTGATATAGTGACTGGTAACTTTACTCCCCTAGCTTTTTTTCACTGGATGAAACTTTGGGCTGAAATGTTAGGAACATACAGCGATTTTTAGAATTTTGAGTTTGTTTGACGTTATTTACAGAAAGCAGCAGAGAGGAGCACTGAAAATATCTAGTGTAATAAGGCAGCTGTCCATCCTGGTTATATCCAGTAAGAACTTATAAGTCATAAGTTTATTCTTTAGCACCGTTTAAGTTTACGTTTTACTTTTGTGATTCATAGCTGGAGAAAGTAGACACACACATACACTTTTTTTTTTAGTAGAGTACTGAGATTTCACATTCATTTAATGTACGTTTCTGTCTATTCAGAAGTTCTGCATCATACAAGTTAACTTCATATTAACATGCTACAAAAGTCACAGTTTTGATGCAAGCAGATCCACATTATACTGCAGCTGAAAGAGCGATATATATGTTTTTGCTTTAGGGAATGTCTTTACCTCCTAATGGTTTATAAATATTGTACTGGATATGGTTTAAAAATTATAGAATTTAATAAAAAAGAAAGTAAGGAAAAATTTAAATGGCGTAATGATATTTAGACATTCTCCAGAGTATAACAAAAATCAATGAAAGATTCTTGCATTTTACTTATTTTTATATTTACTTACTATTACCTAAAATAATAGCAGCTGAAAGTTTTATTTAAATGGTGTTAAAAATCCTTTATTTCAGTGATGAGATTATAAGAATATTTTTGCCCTCATTGTTACTTTTTAAAGTTAAGGAAAAGCATTTAAGAAGCTACCTGTTTGAATCCTAAGGTTGAAATACAGCATTGATTCCCTTGAACATATATTCTTTCAATCAATATGAACTGCTAGCAGAAGAAACATTCAGCATGAAAACTGTTTATACTATGCCTTTAAAGGGCTTTGTGAGAACTATTTTATTTTACTTTTTTTTATGTCGCTACTTGTAAGTCTGAAAGACTTTTAGTAAGTGGCAAGGAGCTATTGTAGTGAACTCTGTCCTCCCTTAGGGCAATTTTTTATCCAACCCAGGCCATTAGCAGAGGTAAATCAATGTAACCAGCTCACACACACTGACAGCTTGTGTGGTTCCCACTCCCTCACTCCTCCCCCTATATCATGGTATATTTTTATGCTCCCTGGGGAAATTCAATTAACAGTGTCAGTCTCCTCCTCTCAGTCAATGACTGACACCATCAAGATTCTTTTCACCACCCACTGACATGCAAGATGTGTCCGCTGATTTCTTGACTCACAAGTTAACAAGAGAATTACAATCTACTTCTATAAATGACTATATATGATCCGTGTCATAAACACACTGACAGCTACCAAAATCAATCTTTCATGACCTTATTGATTAGGACACTCAGAAATAATGAGACTTCACTGGTGGCAGGGTAATGCCTGGAAAAAGAAAAAAAATGAGACCTTGCCTATTAACTCCACCAAATGTATCTTTTCTTTCTCCTTTCCCCACTGTAGAGCTACTAGCAACAAAATGTTATACAGAGTTGATAATCAATGTTTAATTGTACTTCATGTGTCTTTTTTAAAGAACACTTTCAGGAAACTCCTGAAGGTGAAAGGTTGTATGCAATAACATAATTACTGGTTATTCTTATGCAAGAACATCCGAAGGCCGCATAGTACTAAGCACCTGACAAACACACAGAAGTATCGTGGAATCTTTCATACTCATAAGACAATGATTAGACTCCTACAGTCTGAAAGGAAGTGACAGTAAATGGATTTTTCTTATGATAAAAATTTGAAACTGAGAACATGGCATAAATTGTTTCAAGAAAACTACTAAACTAGTTAAACAGCTCAGAGTAAACAGTAAAATACTAGGAGGAAGGGTTGATTTAAAAATGTTTGTGTATCACAGTCAATCTTCACTATTTAGATAAACATGACCCTAATAAGAAGATACGATATAATTTTTACTCTGTGTTGATTATACTGGGCAGCAGCTGGCCTGCAGTCTGCATGGTGTACAGCAATGTGAGACATTTAGTTTTTTTTCTCTATGACTACAGATGTGAAACAGAAAGAAAACTGCCTCTCACAAGTGATATTTTCTAAGGATTGGTTGGAGAGCATATACAGTGTATTCTATTGCTGGAAGATCTCTTGAACAATATTGTCCAGAGGGAGTAGAAAACGGTGTAATAGGACATAGGATTCTGTGGAAGAGAATTTATGCTTATTACTCTATTTTGATTTAAACAATATAAAAAAAGCCTATGGTTCTAGACACCATGCCATCAATTAATAGAACAATAAAAACTGTCCATAACAATGAAAACAGAAAAGCCTCCCCCCCAAATACATAATATTAGTCAGCAAAAAACCACATTGCATATCAAAATCTCCCCATCACTTAGATTCCTCTACAAAATCCCCCCACCACACACCTTCAATCTTCCCCTAAAGGCCTATTCAAAGAGACGAGCTTTGAAGCATGTCCTGAAAAGTCAACACATTTGTGCTGTTTCAGAGCAGGTTCGGGACTGAATTCTGAAGTCAAGGGGCACTTTTGGTGAATGTTCTGCCACAGCCTCCTTCAAAATAGGTTCCAGTTCAAGGGCTTCTGGTGATCTTATATATATCACTATTGCACAGGAAGAGATACAATCTCTCTGGCAGGCAGGATTCAGGCTAATTTAAAAAATCAACTTTAACGCCTTAACTCCTACTGTGAAAAACCCATTTTTCTGAGGGGAAAACCCCCAACAAACTTTTGAAGATTTTTTTCATTTTTAGAACTTCTATATCTGACGTAATCACATAAGAACATAATTTAAAATTTTTCAATTATAAACAGTAGACTCTAATTTCAATCTGTGAAAGAACACCATTCTAAAAAGTTAAAAGTGAAATGATGTGAAATATTAAGGTTCTTGCTGGGCCTACTAAGAAACAACAATAAAGTTACAGAACTTCCTTGGCATTAGAGGGGAAGGGGAGCATGAGGAGCGATTACTGACTGGAGAACGGGGTAGTGGATAGTAGATAAAATCAAATATCAGTGGATATTGAAGAGATTGGGGAGTGGATGAATGGATACTGAAGTATGTGGAGTGTAAACTGGGAGGGGGCTTGCTTTCTTAGAATGTAGCTATTTCTGAAAGGTAGCAGGATAACTGATAAGATTTTATATAAAGTTGGTTTGCTCATCTTATTTTTCCAGTTTTTAGTTATGCACAGGGTTGAATTCACTAGGGGCAGGTCAACACTAAAAGCGCTACATCGGCGCAGCTGCGCCTCTGTAGCATGTCTGGTGAAGATGCTCTAAGCCGACAGGAGAGTGCTCTTCCATCAGCATAATTACTCCATCTCTGCGAGAAGTGGAAGCTATGTTGGCGGGACAGCGTCTCCCATTGACATAGCGCTGATGTGGACAGCGCTTAGGTCACTGTAATTTGTGTTGCTCACGGGGGTGACTTTTTCACACTCCTAAGTGATGCAAGTTAGATTGACTTAGGCGGTAATGTAGATTGGCCTTAGGTGGCTGTTTCTTATTGTAACTGTAGTAAATGTAAAATCAGCTGATAAATATAATACAGTCAGGTGATGATTCTGCAAGTAGGACACATTCAGAGGCATCATCCTCACGGATATGCAATTGTGATGATAATTTAAGTCCCTAAATAATTTATGGACTTTCAGTATCTCTTTAACATAACCTCCATTCTGGAGTAGTGAAAGTTCAAACATTCTTTTGCACCCATTATCTGGTTCATAGGTGGTTGCCTAAAAAAAAAAAGGAGGATTATTACCCTCACTTGTCAATAACACTCAGAACTCTCAGGAAAATTGCTTCTCTATGTTTGCATCCAACTACTGTAAGTATATTGAAATTTGCAATGAATACAAGAAGTACTTTGATCAAAACAGAGCACACATTTTACAAAACAATGAATTCTACAGAGATACTAAAATGGCAAACACAACTGAAGGAGGTTTCACAGGAATTTGACAGATTATAGGCAGATTATACTATTATTACAGTGCCAGCGGAAATCTGGCTTGATCTAATTAACTAAGTACTGAAACACACAAGGATAAAATAAAAAAAATTATTAGGAAAAGCTACAGAACCTTTTCATCACTTGGTCAACATGAGTGACCCCCCGCCCCCCAAAATGAATTGTTGAGCCAAAAACAGGAGATTGTAGTTGATAAAAATCTTGAGTTTCTTCCTTCTGCTTTTGAATTTAAAATTGAAGATCCAGATATTTATCCCAAATCTAAGTTTGTGAAAGAGGCTGTACAATAGTTTGTTGCATCAAAATGTGGAAATTGTGGAATAAAGTGACAGAGGACACTTGAATTTAGGATTTTATCAATTTTTAAATTCTGCATCATTCTGGCATGTTTTCAGCATGTTCAGATTGGTTTGTACCTAACTATGCAATATGCTTGGTGCAGAAACAACAAATACATTGGTAAACATCTACAGATATCAAAAGACAGATATAAAAGAGTGGTAGGGCATAACTAGCTATAGACTGAAGAATCAATTGTTGTGTTTTTTAAATTTTATTTACAAAAATGCAAGCTTTTCATTTTGGACAATGTATGTATGATCTTTTGTGTTTCAGGAATACATATGCTTAGAAAGTAAATCACATAGTATGTTTTCTGTGTTTTTTTACATAGAGCTTTTGTGGGTTTTCCCTGGGGAATGAAAAAAGTGATAAAAATCACAAAAGCCCTGTGAGGAAGCCAATAGGCAGCAAGTGCAGATTGCCGAGCACTGGTATTGTATGCTCATGGTGAGATGATCCACTAGCAAGCGGGTCTCTGCAATCTACACTAGCTTCATGTAGAGCACATTACAGTAGTCCAGTCTAGAAGTGGCATGAATAATGGTAGCAAGGTCTGCATCTATGAGGAAATGCTGCTACTTCATCAAATGTAAAAGTTGTTTTGACACTACCAAATGCACAATCCCCCTCCAAGTCTTACACACACAAACACCAAGTTCATTGTACAAACCCTGCTTATTTGGGGTGAAGGGAGCAAATGTTATTCATATATGCACAACTGCAACTTATCAAGCAGACAAGGTATTTCACAATAAAAAATCATAAAAAATCATAAGAAAAATCTGCCTCAGTAAATGCCATTACTCTGATATGCTGCTGCCAATATTGCCACAGGAAGAAAAGTGCTATTTTCACTACATTTATATTATTGATAGATTTTCCTTTGTTTTCACACTGCCATAATGATTCTCCTCATGCACTAACCTAAACTGGTTGGCTTGGTACTGTTTATGAATGCAAAAGAAGTAGAGGCTATAAAATTAAAAATAGCTATCGACATGGAGGGCAATTATGGCCAATTGTGGTGGCTGTGGCTTTTGCGTATGTGGACAAAACAGAACCGCATCCATCAACTTTTTCACAAAGGCCACTGAACAGCATTCTGATAGTTACTACTGACATGGAGCCCAGTTTCAACCAGTGCCTGACTGCTGAAAGGCTCCATATGTCATCCGATCCACTGAGGCAGCAAGTATCCTGCAATCTGGTATATTTGTATAATTTTAAAGGATTGTTTTAATAATAAGATACACAGGAGCTGGCATATTGCCATCAGGCTCTGCACTACAGCAAAAACATACAGCTGGCGGTTAGTTCCGCACTCAGGAAAAATCAGTATCACGATGACGCTGCTGGATGTGCACTCTCTCCAATTCCAGCAATAGCAGAGAGAGAGCTGCTGCCAGAGAACAGCAGAATCAATATTTTAAAAACACCACCCATTTACAGAAATGGAATTAGTCATTAGCTTTTGGAATTCACTTCTTTGACATCTGAAGTTACTACCGCTGGTAGGGTAGCTGAGATCCCAAGTGTCCCAACAATTTTTTAAAATTTATTATGTAAGGTCTAAATCTCAACACCACTCATTTCTTCTCATGGATTTTTAAATGCATCACTTCCCAGCTATTCTTAACTAGTAGGGCTATGCATAATACTCTCACATATAGGGTTCAGTAAATCTGATTGGAATAAATTCAGAAGTGTTTGGATGGAACACAGAACTTAATTTTGCACAAAAGGAAATATTTTCTTAAGATATAGGGTATAAAACTTTCCATTTTCTCCCTAGTTAAAAGTTTTTAAATCTTACCTTTTCTGCAGTTAAAAAATATAAAGCAAAATGAAAACTGTTCCTTTCTCTAAACAGCTAAGGTAAAAATATATCTAAAGACTGAATTAATAATAATAATATTCACCCGAGGACAGAAGAGAATAATAAAGAGTTAGAGTATAATTTGTAGATGACAAATCATATTAACAGCAATCGTTGCCTGGATTCTCCCAACCCTCAGATTATTATACAGCAGTTCCACGTCCACCACACACACGCACACGTCTGGATGATTACATATGAAAGAAGATATGCAAGCTGTGGGGAAGTGAGCTGGGTTTTTTTGTACCATGATTATTTGTTTGTGCTATTAGAACAATGATGGGCTCACAAATATTTCAGTGATGCTGACATACTTACACTGGAAATCACTTTTTATTTTAAGTAGTTTAAAGACCATGTTTTAAGAATAAGAATTATGGAACCCGCAGAAATGTTCTACTCTGTACAGATATTACAGATAATAAAGATATTAAGAAAACCTTTGAGTACCATTAATGGTACTCAAAGGTTTTCTTAATATCTTTATGCTGTATGTTATGTGTATATGGTTATATTCTACAAAACATACAAGCTCCTTCTGAACAAAATATTGTAAATTCCATAGCCTATTTTTATATTACATTTTCTTTGTACTCTTCAAAATATTACCATTTGTTTTCACTGTCAGGCTCGGTGATGCAAATGGTTAACAGACAATTTATTATGATTGTATTTATTAGAACTGTACTTGTACGTCATACAAAATAATTCAGCTTTTAAGATAATATTCTAGGAGAAATGTCTTAGGACATATATATATATCACTTGGTATTTCTTTAAATAGGAGTATGTATGATCATTGTGTCTTCACTGTAACACCACTTTGTTAATATTTTCTTTGGGATGTGTGCTTGGCAGATTCTCACTATAAACTTTGCCATTTGGGGCTAGTGACTACATGATCTGCTCTGAGCCTCTGCAGCAGCCCAGGAAGGGTCCATCACTGTCCTGGTTTCCCTGTTTCCTTTAGGGAGGAAGCAAACTGTCTTGGCTTATACTATGCTGCCGACTGGAGAGAGAGGGAGCAGAATCAAAGCTCCATCTACTCTTCCCATCACTGGCTATCTTAGTGGGGAGCCACCTAGTGTGCCAGCTTTTGTGAATCCCATTCTTAGGCGCCTATCTCCCTCCATTCACTGTACATGGAGTCTGAGTGCCTAACTCAAGCTTTGTGAGTCCCACTGACTTTCTAGGCACCTGTGAGGGTTCACGCCCCTCGTTGCAGGGCAACATGGCCTAGTGGCCAGAGTCCATAGGATTGCCCCTGGTTACGGGGTAGCACGGCCTAGTGGCCAGAGTCCATAGAATTGCCCCTAACAGCACCACAGGACCTTGCCACAGGCTCAGCGGGGGGGGGGGGGAATGTCCTACCGAAACACGCTGAGGCTTACTGGGGTTAGGTCAACTGTAGAGCCCCTCTACTGGTTTTATACCAGCCAGGGGAGCTCTCTGCACTGTGGATATTATATGGGGCATTTCCATCCATTTAAGGAACTTTTACACTGCCAGAATTGTGTAAAGCGGACAATGTAAATAAGAATCATGCCCATTGGCTTCAATGGGTTTGCAGAAGGTGTTAAGACAAAATTTGGCTCACGTAAGTGCCATTACTTATGCTGTAGAATGGTGACTTACATTGCAATGTGCCACATATAGCATGCAGTAAAACACAAGGGAAACATAAAAGGCTTGCCAGCGGAAGAGGAACACCTGACCCCTCCCAAAAAAACCAACCCAGCATATCAGGTCTGAGACTTCACTGCTTTGCACGTTTATTTACACCTGTGCAAAGTGCTGATTTGACAGTATTTTACTCTGCACTCATTTTGCAGAGGTGTAAAGGACTACACACGATGCAAGGGAGAGGAGAACTAGCCCATGTTCTCCAAGTGCCTGATCCAAATCCCACTGATATCAATGGAAAGACACTTATTGACTTCAGTGTATTTTGGATAGGCTCTAAAAGAAGATATAGGCAAATTATTTAACTGGAATGTACTATTTCAACCAGTGAAAATTTTCACTTCAAGTACAAAGAAAAAAAAAAGGCAAACTAAAGAGAACTCTTCAAACTTCAGTTCTTTCTAACATTTCTAATAAGAAATGGGATACTTCCTTCTGAGCTTGCGAGTATCAGTAGCAATATAAACTATACTTCAATTTCACTTTGACAGCAATAATAACATTAATGTTTTTTTCCTTTTTGATGAAAACCATCAGTACTGTTTACCCAAGCAGTCTGTTCCTGAGCTCTGTGAGCCACTATACTTGGTAATATAGGCAGCATGATGTCATTTTAACCTTCTAACATGATGGGAAAGGAAACACAAATGGCAACCATTCCTATGGCGATGTAATAATTGCATTAATTGCTTCTCAAAAATGGGCAAGAGGGAGGAAAATGAGAGAGGCTTAAAAGATACTAACTACTCTAAACTGAATGTTGTGAGTTTGAGAATTGCTGTGCTAAAAAAGTAAAAACACAAGTCCACCAGTGAATCTGAAAGCTTATTGTGAACGTAGCATGGTCATTTGAAATATATACAGGTTAAGGGAACAAAAGATTTACAAGGCTGGATTTTCTCATTTATTTGGCAATGTAAATAAGACAGAGAGCTGCTGAATTTTCCTACCTAAGGATTCTCCTGATGTAAATGAATGCAAGCTGATGCAGCTGTGGGGGGCAGAGTGAGAGCACAAAAGGGAGCAATAGCCTGCAATCTGTAGAATTCAAATACCTCAAACAGCACCACAGCCAGGGGTGCTCTACCCTATGCTGGGGTTATAACCAGTGCAGAACTGGCCTCACAATCGAAGAGTCATGGCTGGCTATTCAGCCCCCACAGTTGCATTCAGAAGACAACAGGTATATCTAGGAATTTAGGCCACAGTCTTTCCTTAGTCTATATTTGTGACTGCCAATCCATAATTGTCATGGTTGGTATGCACAAGCACTGAGTGGAGGACTTCTACAGGACTTAAATATTGTTATTTGAGCATTTGTGGAATCTGATTGAACTTGAAGCGAAGGAGTATTTGCCACAATTTAATATAACATACTATTACACTTTGTGACCTGGGTCACAGAAAATTTTGTTTCTCTAACTTCCATCAACTTACACATTTTGGCAGATATGAAGTTACTTATTCAGGTTCATAAGACTTGCAGCTGGCTCCCTACTTAAATCTGGCAGTATTCTAAAATATCAGGAAAAGCAACTGGAAAAAATCCATGTCAAATCCATCTGTTTAAACTTCGTTTACTTGTGGTAACAGCATACACATGTCTAAAGTTACTGATAAACCACAGAAAGCTTATGTAATCCTGTTGCTATCCAAAACTAAAAACAATATTCATCTTCATCTAATAACCAGAGAAAATCACTGTACATATGAATCACGTGTGCAGGGGTGGTCTTTAATTTATCTGTTAAAAAAGGGCGGGGACTTTCACAAAAGTAAGAAAAGGGAAGAAATGTACTCCCCGTATCTCAGGTTTTATTGGAAAAATCTGTTTAAACAGTAAAAAAAATTAAAAAAATATCAAATTATAGTTTTTCTATAAAGTCATGTTTCGTTTGCTGTAACTTCTTTTACAGTAAAAAGTTTTTTTGTTTTTCTTTTTTATGAAGAGCATCTGGTCAGTATCAGATGCATCCGGGGAAGGAGCTGGGATCTCCAGAATGGTCAATTATGTAACAACTAGGTTATATGGAAAGTTTCTTCCTAACCCCCTGAAGTAGGAACGTTTATAACTCCTATATTCATGTACATACATGTTGAATGCTTTCTTGATTCCAACTAAGCTGTGCATTCCATAAGTTAATTATGTAATAAATAATACCTCTTTTTCCAGAATACGAGAAATCTCTCCTAAAGTCCTGTCCAGAGCAGAAACCTTGTTGTTTGCCAATGAACTGCTATCCTGTACTTGGAACTGCTTTAGAAGATCTTTTGCTAATCGCTGCAACCTTCAACATTAAACAAAAGACAAAAATGAGTTAAAAGAGAAAAAAAGTTACATTCAAGTAAAATTTCAAAGATACCTACTGAAACTTAATGAACCTCAATTTGACTAAAACAATTAAGAAAAATCTACATACAAGTATTACTACTCATATTGCAGTAGCATCCAAAATGTGCACCACAGAGGAAGACAACAGCCCTAGCCTAGAAAGAATACACTCTAAAAAGGACAAGGAGATGAAGAAAGGGGGAAGTGATGCCACATTCAAGTAAAGAGATTAGGACAATCATAAGCACTTATTAGTCACCTGTTTGTTTGCTGCTGCTGCTGTCTTTTTTAAGTTAATCTTAATTCCCTGCATCCTTCCTCCACAATTCAACCAATTTGTCTTTCCCAGCTTCAGTTCCAGTATTCTTTTGCCTCCTCCTCCCAGCTTTCAATTATCTCTCTCCACACAGATGAGCAATTCACTCAGGAGAAGAGTAAAGGACATAAAACAGTAGATAATTTAACTAGTTTCTTAAGAAGTGGGTTTTTAGGGGAGACTGAAATGAAGAGAGTGCAGTGGCTTTACAGACCAGTTCAGGAATGGCATTCCATTCATTAGAGGTAAAAAAGAAAGTGTGGTGGTAGCTGTGGCATACAGAGATGAGGTGGGATGGAGCTGGTTTCATTGGTGGAGCAGCATGAATGTGGGAGGATGACATAAGAACCAAGTAGGGATAAGTAAGGAAGGAAGTTATGCAGGACCTTGAAATTGATCACAAGGAGTCTGAACATCATGAGTGCGGGAAGGGAGAGCCAGGAAGCATTCACAGTGGGGGTGGCATGGGTAGAATGACAGGAAAGGGAAGATGATCTTAACTACTACCAGAAGGTTGAAAAGGGAATCAGCATGTCTGTAGAATCTATATCAAGATCATTTGTAGTTAATAATTTAAAAAAAATTCTAAATGGGGTCAAGGCCTAAGCAGGGAGAGCTCCTGCTTAATCAGTGGAAGGTGATATTTTTTATTTTTTTTCACTGAAAAACAGTTAAGTAAATAAATCTATAAAAAGACTTAATACGAGACTGAATCTGGAGAGTTACAATGCCCAATAAAAGTAAAAGTAAAAATGATCATCAGGATTTCCTTGAGCCTAGGACTTGTTAGCATCTGGTTAGCTGGACCCGCTGACATTTAGCCAGAGGATTTTTCTGGGAAAGGAATGCTAACAGTAGGTTAAGTCCAAACAAGATATTCTCTGCACTGCCATGCCCTCTGTGAAATATAAAATTGAAAGAATTTCTTCTGTACTTACTAAACTAGGAGCAAAGATGGAAAAAAGAATAAAAAGTGTAGGATTTGGGACTGCAAATCTCATTAATTAAACACTGTGACTGAACAACACAAGCAGGTTACAAAATTAGTGAAAGGCAGAATGGCTGCAGCCCATACTTAGAAAACCAAATAAGATCTACAAAGGTAAGAAGTCTAAGCAGTTTTAGCGGAAGGTGATTCAGACCTACTTTATCTTCTGGAAAATCTGCAAGATTTCTGAATCTAAATAAAGATCTATTTGAAAATAACTACTGCATTCCCATGAGGAAAGCCCATAAAACTTCATTAAAAAGAGAGAAGCATCATAATCACAACTCTGTCTGATCTGAGAGAGCAAGATGGAATTCTGCTTGCTGCAGGCAGTATAAAAAGAGCAGAAATCAAATCAGAGTAAGATCTGAGGTCTGCCATGCAGGTCAAAAGAAGGGACTTTGATGCTCTTAGAGAATTTGGTGGATAAAGATGACAAGGCTAATTTTTCTATATGGCAAATCTTAAAGCCTCTTTCGATGAGGAAGTGTGTGTGTGTGTGTGTGTGTGTGTTTTATCTACATCTACATGTGGATCAGACATCAGTGTCCAGAGTATTTAACATTACCTAAGACACTGCTCAAGGCAAGGACAAGGATTAGAGGGAAGGAGAAAAAAGTCTTACTGAATAATTATAATTAAAGCTAAGATTTTGTCATGGATATTTTTAGTAAAAGTCAGAGACAGGTCATGAGCAATAAAGAAAAATTCATGGAAGCTTGTGACCTGTCCTGGACTTTTACTAAAAATATCTGTGACAAAATGGGGAGGTCAGCTGCGGGGTCCCCATACCGCTTGCGGTAGCTTGGAGTGCCTGCGGTGGGGGGCACCCGGGGTGGCTCAGCGCTCCCAGCCACTACGGGCTGAAGTCACAAAAGTCTCTGGAAGTCATGGATTCCATGACTTCCACAACCTCTGTGACAAAATTGTAGCCATAATTATAATATCAAACTGCCATCTCTGTTGACAAGTTCCCTTGCTTCCTTCCTGAGTTGGAAAGACCATTTTGTGTGCACCTGGCAATACAAAGATTTTCACACCATTATATTGTTATATATCAGTGTGAGTCTGTATAAATGCTTTAATTAAACATTAATAAATTGGAGTACTAAGAAACTAGAACGTTATCTATCGCTGGAGCAGATTTGCTCATTACTCAGTTATTTTCCCTCCAGCCAAATAAGATGGGCACTGACTCATACTAATTTGTTTCATCTGGAATGATCTTTATTTACTGGAAATGCTGGTCAGTTTTAATGTTATATTGCATGTTTGACAGTAGGGATTTTTCTTCTCTTTTTGGATTATATTGACTTTGACCTTTTTATAAAGACTGCACAAAAAAGGTGCGGCTATTATTAACAACAACAATTTCTAAGTTAAATGTATAGTCTGAATAATGTTTATTGTATTTTTGGATGCCCATCCAATCTGTGCACTGGAACAGACTTATTTCCTCAATTTTTAAAAATTAATAAGTTGCGGATATTATAGTATCTGTCTCTCTGAAAGATGGATTGTGGAAGGGTATATAATGGAAGAGTTAAGATTGTTTATGGAATATGCAATATGATATTTTACATATATACAGTTAAATTAAGAGACTGTATAAACTGTGAGTGTAATTATTTATCTACCTTAACTCTTTTTCTTCTATACTTTTAAATGACCGTAATGTTCCTTTACTTACACACACACGAGAAATCTTATCTTAAAAGTTAAATTAACAGATAAAAAGAAAGTTCCTTGATTTTTGAAAACACTACATCAAAGAGTCTCCAGCTCCACCCCCATCTTTCCTGCAATGTGGAGTTTAGGAGTTCTGCAGGGTCCCTGATTCTCCTTATCTCACACTGACTTGCAAAAAGTACCCTCCAAAGCATGTGGGTCTAGGGAGGCGAAATCTAGTCTATTGCGAATAAACACACAAAAGAACTTTTGTTGAAAGTGTTGTCCTAATGGGTTATGAACCAACAAGGCTGGTAATAAAGAGATGAGAATAACTTAGTGATGTACTGGATGGTACTCTTGGGGGCTTTTGGGAACTCTTTTACCATCAAATGGAAGAAATGAGGTGATTTCATGAATTTGATGGAGCTGTGCCTTGGATACAGCTCTATTATCCTTGCAAAAGGTAATTAAAATCTCCAGTGTTCATAAAAATAATTAATTCTTAACAACAATTTTTTTTAACTCTGCAAAGTACCAGATTGTGTCAAGTATTTAAAAAAGTCCCATGGAGAGATATTCCCCAACTCTTTTCCTCCACTTCAACACAGACCTATTTCAAACCAGACACATACATACATACATATATAAAAAATGAATTTTAATGTTCTGCTCTGGTGATTGTGGGCGTCTCCTCTCCTCCTCTGGAATAGAGAGGGAGCCATTATTTGTAATGGGCTCACTCCCTTTCAATACAGGAGAGTGGGCTACTGATGAAAAAAGGAGGAAAGTGAGTGAAGGAGCTGCTTGAGAGAGTGAGGAGTGAGAGTAGAGTTCCCTCTCTTTCTCAGGAAAGCCAAGGAGCAAGCTAGTTGTGGGGAAGCCAGGCTGCTGTAGAAGTTGGTTGAATGAGCATCTACCAGGGATGAGGACCAAGTATAGCAAGGATTGTGTCATTAGCAGTGAGAGATACCAAGGTCCTTACTTTGATTATAGATGTAACTGTAACTGCTGCCAGTGGAACTGAATCTTGTGACACGATAACAGCCATTCACTGTAAAGTACATACTGAGGTCTTTATATATAGACATATTGGAATGAAGCCGAGACCTTTATTTCCGAACTGGGGAACTATTTTCCAGTTTTATTGACAGTTTTGCTACCACACTAAATCTTTTTTTTTTTTATGGAATGCTCTGGCAAGTCAAAGTAGAACACATCTTATATTTATAGCAAAGAACAGTTTTGATTAATTATATTTGGATAAAAACTCTGTTTCATATTAAATATTTTTCTTTGGTGGATAATACAGTGAGGAAATAACCTAAATTAGAGCAACACAAAAATGATATTGCAAAAAAGGGAAGAAACCCTTACTTACCTGTATTGTAATTGTTGTTCTTTGAGATGTGGGTGCAAATATGTATTCCACTCAGGTGATGCATGCTGGCGATGCACTCCCAGTGTGCTGGAGCCAGAGAGTTTTCTGCAGCTGTACCTATTGGTGCAGCACATGTGCCCTATGCCTCCTCATGGCCACTCCTACGGCTATATGAGGGCAGTGCCACCACATCCTCCATCAATTCCTTTTCACTGAACTATGGTGGCTCAAAACTCAATGGAGAGGGAATGGAAGGAGGGTCGTGGAATACATGTGTGCAATCATATTTTGAAGAACAATGGTTACAGTACAGGTAAGTAACCAGATTTTCTTCTTCGAGTGTTTACACATGTATATTCCAGTCAGGTGACTCAAAAGCAGTACTGTCAGGAGGTCGGGCTCCAAGTATATTTGAACAGTGACTCAATATTGCTTTCCCAAAGTTTGCATCACATCCTGAAGCTGTTGTCATGGCATAATGACGAGTGAATGTATCCACAGAAGACCAAATAGCAGCTCTACAAATGTATAGTATGGGGATGTCCCTTAGAAAAACTGTTGAGGTTGTTTGAGCTCTTATTGAATGGGCCAATAGTCTTTGGGAAGGAGAGGCATTTGCTACCCTGCATCCTGCTGAAATACAGGAATTAATCCGTTTGGAAATTGTCTGTGCTGAAACTGCCTGACCTCTCATTCTGCTATTATATTAAACAAAAAAGCCAAGAAGACAGCCTGAAAGTCTTGGTCCTATATAGATAGAAGGCCAGTGCTTGCCTGACATCCAAAATATGCAGCCTTGAGTGCCATTTTTGGAAAAACAAACAAAAAAAACCCCAGGTAAGTATATTGCCTGGTAAAAATGAAAATTTGAACTTTAGTTTACAATTTTGGATGCGGCCTCAAAGCTAATTTATCTTTGAAAAGTAACATATAGGATGTACTACTATGACAGACAGAAGTGTTCCCATTCTCCTATCTGATGAGAAAGGATGCCTTTTGAGACAAGTGAAGCCAAGAACAGGCTCAAATGGAGTATCCATTACAGCCACTAATACAGTGCTGAGGTCCCAAAGTGGTACTGTATCTTTAACAGAAGGAGAAAGGCAAAGAATTCCTTTTAAAAATCTAGAAACTATGGAGCTGGAAAAAAACAGATCTCTCTTGAATGGAAGATAGATAGCTAAGTGGACTCTCAGCGAGGTAAGAGAAAGACCTGAGGATTTGAGGTGTAACAGGTACTCAAAAATGTCTTGAATCTTAGCTTTTGCTGGGTGAATTCTGTGAACAGTACACCAGATCAAAAAACATGTCCATTTAGCCAAATACAGGGACCTAGTGGATGGTTATCTACTGTTAAGAAGTATCTCCTGAACTGACACTGAGCAGTGCTTCTCCACTTGATCTAACCACTCAACAGCCATGCTGTGAGGTGCAGACTATTAAGATCTGGGTGACACATTCATCTGTGTTGCTGGGAGATCAGATTTGGAAGAGGAGGCAGAGACCATTGGTTTGAATCGAGAGAATATGAAGATCCAAGAACCAGAGCTGTCTCAATCACACTCTTATCATTGCCAATTATCTTGGTATGATCTTGTTTTAAATTGAGAACTTGTGGAATGGGGGAAATGCATACATGAGACTCGATCCTCATCTCAGGAGAAATGTGTTGGTTATCGAGTCTGGATTATGACTTACTCGAGGACAGAACTGATGGCATTTCTTGTTGCCTTTTGTTGCAAATAGGCTGACTGCTGGAATACCCGATATTTGAAGGACGGTCCTCAGCATACTGTTCTTGAGGGGCCAATCATTCTAGGAGAATCCCCTTCCTGGATAATCGGCCATCTGCTTCTGGGAGACAGGTAAGTGAGCTGTAATGGGAGTAGCCTTCCTTGATGCCAAAGTCACAGAGATTCATCAATCTTGGCAAATCTGATTGGATCACCTCCCTCCCTATCTGTTTAGGCAGTACACCATGGTTGTATTGTTGGCCAATTTCTGGATCAACAAACCCTTGAAGGGAGAGAGAAAGGCCCAACAAGCCTTGTGAATTGCCCAGAGTTCAAGGACATTGATACAAAAATCTGCTAGTAATGACTGTCCTGGACGAAAGGGGCTGAGAGATATGTTATTTTGATCCAGGGAACATAGGATCACAGGAGGAACCTTAAACAACTTGTCTAAAGGTGTCTGTTTAGTGAATCTTGATGGATGCGGAGGTTCAGCCTGGCATGTTGGGTCACGTAAGTACGAGGCCGTATATCTAGTAACCTTAGGCACAACCAACAGGAGTGGTAAGGTGTGACTTGAGAAATATGCACAACTTGTGAATGGTCTGAAATTTGTCCTGAGGGAGACAAGCCATCGAATTCCTAGAACTGAGTAGGACCCTGATGGACTCTATTTTCTGTATTGGAACCAACATGAATTTTCCCTTGTTCAGAATGAGTCCCAGGCAGTCGAAGAGACAGATGATGAACTAAACATGGTGAAGTACCTGATGTTTCAATCTGCCTCACACCAACCAATCATCCAGATAAGTGAAGATGTGAATTCCCTTTCTTCTCAAGAAGGTTGCCACTTCCACTTTGCACTAGTAGGTAATACATGCGGCGCTGACAACAGGTCAAACCGAAGTACTGTGTATTGATAATGTTGGCCCGCTGCTACAGATCTCAAAACTTCCTGTGACTTGGCAGCACTGCCACATGGAAATAGGCATTCTGGAGAGAAAGGGTAGCAAACAAGTACTGTGATGTAGGGAAGGATGGATTGATGCTAGGGAAACCATGTAAAATTTTATATATCTGATGAACTTGTTGAGATTTTGAAGGTTCAGTATGGGACACAGACCTCTCTTGGACTTGGGGATCAGAAAGAGTCATGGATAAAACCCCTTTCCCCAATGCCAAAGTGAAATTCTTATATGGCCCCTAGAGTGCGCACAGTCTGAACTTCCTGAAGGAGCACTGACTCCCTGAGACAGTTCCCCAAAAAGGGATAGTGGAGATGAGTGGGAAAGGGGGGAGTGAGAGGAATTGGATAAAATATCCCAATCTCATAGTCCTTAGGATCCATTTGTCTGTGATTATGATCTCTCAAGCACTCAGGAAGTGGCATATCTTTCCCCATGCATGGAGGGGAGATTACAGAAAAATCGCCAACGATTGTATTGCTCTCTTTGAAGGAGAAGTCAAATGTGCTGCTTCCAAACAGCAGACTGAGGATGAACTGGCTGATTCGTATTGGAATTGGTGGATCTCCTTCTCTGTGATTTGTGCTTCCTCCTCAAAAAATTCTATGACTGTGAGCAGCTCTGGTTTGTTTTATGAGTCCTCTTTTGGGGAAGCTCTGGATAAGACGACCAACACCTCTTCCTCAGAGAAGAGACTGAGGCCATGTTTACACTAGAGAGCTTACAGCAGTACAGCTGTAGTGATGTAGCTGTGCTGCTGTAAGATCTCCCATATAGCTGCTCCAAGCTGACGGGAGAGAACTCTCCTGTTGACATAATTAAATGACCCCCAACAAGCAGCGGCAGCTATGTCAGCAGGATTGTGTCTCCTGCCGACATAGCTTCGTCCACACCAGCAGGTCTGTTGGTGCAACTTATGTCACTCAGGGAGGTGTTTTTTCACACTCATGAGTGAGATAAGAATACTGACAAAAGTGCTAGTGTAGACATAGCCTGAGTCTAGGGGTCTGTCAGAGACCACTGCAGTCTCATTAGTGGTCTGCAGGTAGGCAATAGGTGTTTAGTTGAGGGTCCTGGGGCTGAGGTGTGTCTCATGGCCTGCTTCATAAAGTGATGCTTGAGGCACAGATCTCTGGAAATCTGCATTCTTTTTCTGAAAGAATGGCAGATACCACACCTCTCCCTAATGTGCCCCTTGCCGAGACAGAGAAGGCAGAGCATGTGAGGGTCACTATTTGGGATAGACACCCCACATGACAGGCATTGCTAAAAGCCCGGGGAGTGCTGCATGTCACTAGTGTCTAGCACTGAAGACTAACTACTAACAAACAAAATAAAACCCTAAAACAACATGAAATAACAAAAGAAGTCTAATTATGAGGTACTAACTTCTATTTACAGGGAAGGAAGAGAACTAATCTTGCTGACTAGAAAGAGAAAAAAATCATGAGGTAAACTGCCCAGGAAGCTTCAACTCAGGCTATGGGTGGTGATAAGTAACTGACAGGATCAGGGCAGTGCCACTCTAGTATAGCCTCAGGAGGAGCCAGGAGAAGGTGCAGTATGCATGCATGGACCCAATGGGTACTGCTGCAGAAAACACTCTGGCTCTGGTGTACTGGGCACCCACACACCTGAGTGGAATACACATGTCCAAACACTCAAAGAGGAACTCTTGCTTCTCTTCCTCAACCCAACAAACTGTACATTGGATCTCCTCAATTATATTTCAGCCATAGGCCCCAATTCAGGACAGCATTTAAACATACATTAAAAGCCCATTCTTATTCAGCAAAGCACTTAAGTACATGTTTAAGTAAGGAAGTGCTTAAATCCCTTAAGTAAATATTTCTTTCAAATTACATGACTGGATGGAGACACACTGGAGGTTGCACAATCTAATAATTATGAGGATTTATGTTGAAATATATTTTACTAATCATTAAAATAATATTAATGTACTAATATAAAATATGATTTTGCATTGACTACTCAGAACTATAGTATGCAGTATGAGTGTTTTCTTTGCACAGTTTTGATGTGCTTCTTTCTTAATACACCATATCACTAACACTTTCAATAGTGGACTACATCTACATAAAAATTAACATAACAGCAAAAAGACTATTAAAAATGGTTTCTCTGCCCCACCACTTTGTATTTTAATTTGGGCTGGTGTCCCATCAGATTAAGGTAGAGGCAAAGCAGGCGTAAAATTATGGGCAAAACATTACACTTTGTGACAGAAAAGTGGCCAATTCATTGGTTGGAGGACTGTTTCACCACTGCAGAGAGTAATTCTAATATTTTAAACCATGAACTACAAAGTACCTAAACATACCTACAGTATACATATATTTGTATGTCAGTGTCTTTGTGAATTTAGCATATATTCCACCCAATGCCAATAGTATTTAAAAAGGCATAAGGAACATTCACTGAACACAAGAGGTCTGTATTTAACCCTGAGGTAAATCAAAACTGTGATTCATCTGAACTAAGCTTAAAGGAAGAATGCCAGAATTAGAGTGATGTTTCAGTAATACGAGCTAAAAGCTATGTCCAATTTCCAACCTCAACGGAAGAAACACTGCTGGTAATGTATTCCCCCTCAAGAAAGAAACTGTCAGATTTTAACTTCGACTGTAAATAACTCCAGAATCTTTTACAAAAAGACAAACTTTAGCTCACACTAGAGTAGTCTTGTTTGAAGAGGATGATGTTAACGCAAACTAGCAAGCTTTTAGTTTGTACCTGCAGCATCCATATGAGGGAGTTACAGCTCAGCACTTTGGTGCGTAATGCTATTCACACACCCTCTAGTCCAAACTGTGCGGCAGTATAGACAAGCCCTAAGAGTGAAATTTCCAGCCCCACATGCTAATGATTTACACCTGAATTGCTTATGGTTAAGGCTAAGATTTTGTCACAGATATTTTTAGTAAAAGCCACAGGCAGATCATGGGCAAAAGAGAAAAATTCATGGAAGCCATGACCTGTCCGTGACTTTTACTAAAATATCCCTGACAAAATGGGGATCTGCGGGTCCTCACACTGCCTGAAGTGGGGCAGCTGCGCAGGGGTTAGGAGCAGCCTGCAGCAGCTGAGGGCTGCGGGGGTACCCCTGCTGTCTGCAGCTCTGGGGATCCCTCGCTGCCTGTGGGGGCCAGGAGTTGTGGGCTTCCCCCACTGCCCTTAGATGCCTGGAACTTGGGGGTTCCCCTGCCATGGCAAGGAGCTGCAGGGTTCCCTTCCGCCAGCGAGCTTGGGGGTTCCCCCGCTGGTGGTGGCCAGGAGCACGGGGGTACCCCGCTTTCCAGGAGCTGCATGGTATCCCGCTGCTCACAGTGACTTGGAGCTCCAGGGACTGCCAGAGGCAGTGGAGGACCCTGCAGCTCCCAACCACTGCAGGCTGAAGTCATGGAAGTCGCTGGAAATCTCAGATTCTGTGACTTCTGTGACCAAATCATAGCCTTATTGTCTGCTAATCCATTGACAGGAAAATGGTACAGTATGTGGTCTTGTTGGGAGGACAGAAGAAGCAGAAATGTTCTCTGCAACTGCTAAATCCTGGATGAGTTATCTCAACTCCAGATAGTCTTTACAATTATTTTTTGGGCAAAGGAAAGATGGTGCTTTCTTTATTTGGGATTGTTTTGAAGAACCAAGGAATCTGTGCTTCAATACAGAATTTATCATTGGTATCAACAGATTAGGAGAAATTGTAATGTTTGCTCCAGTGATTATATGGACATAGCAGCCTTTCCAAATTCATCTATCCATCTATTTCATGACAATATTTACATTCTTTCTGTCCTGAGTTCTGTGTTCCTCCACCTTTTCATACTAGAAACTACAAACAACTGGGCAAAATTCACCGGGCTACACAAAAAGGGATGCCACAAATGCAGTATGTCTTTTTAATCTACAATGATTTACATCTCACCAAATAAGATTTTAGTATTACCCACAAACATGAATAATCCAGATTTTAAAAGAAATATCCATAAAGCACATATGGGGGTGGCTCACTGGAAGGTGCTACCACAATATAAATACCACTAACTAAATAATAATTTTAGCAAATAAAAATACATTGACATTTTTACAATTCAAATGCCAATATGAGGGCTGCTCATGTAAAAGGTTTTATGCTATATAATGATAATAAATAATAAATAAGTAATAAATAAAAAAATCCAAAATATTTTATAACAAGAGTTTCTTTGTGCTATGGGCTAAGTATTTTGAGTAGGGCTGTCAAGCAATTAAAAAAATGAATTGCAATTAATCACACAATAAAAAAAATGAATCACGAACAATCGCACAGTTAAACAATAGAATATCATTTACAGGTCTGTCGCATCTTACACGCATTTAACATGCGTGATTTCAGCTTTACGCAGTCGGCAAAAACAAAAAAAACAAAAAAAAAGAACAATGTAAATACTGTTTCTGTAGTGTGGGTGATTCCGCCTGCCATTACACTCAGTGTAATTTTGACTATACGCGTTTTTCGCTTTACGCACTGACTGCGGAATGTAACCCCAACGTAAGATGCGACAGACCTGTATTTAAATATTTTTGGATGTTTTCTACATTTTAAAATATACTGATTTCAATTACAACACAGAATACAAAGTGTACAGTGCTCACTTAATATTTATTTTTTATTACAAATATTTGTACTATAAAAAGAAGTAGTATTTTTCAATTCACCTAATACAAGTACTGTAGTGCAATCTCTTTATCATGAAAGTTGAACTTAAAAATGTAGATTAATGTACCAAAAAAACTGCATTCAAAAATAAAACAATGTAAAATTTTAGAGCCTGCAAGTCCAATCAATCTTACTTTTTGTTCAGCCAATTGCTCAGACAAACAAGCTTGTTTACAATTGGAGGAGATCATGATGCCCGCTTCTTGTTCACAATGTCACTTGAAAGTGAGAACAGGTTTTCTCACGGCACTGTTATAGTCGGCACTGAAAGATATTTACGTGCCATATGTACTAAAGATTCATATGTTCCTTCACGCTTCAAACACCATTCCAGGGGACATGCATCCATGCTGATGACGGGTTCTGCTCAATAACAATCCGAAGCAGTGTGGAACGATGCATGTTCATTTTCATTATCTGAGTCAGATGCCAACAGCAGAAGGTTAACTTTCTTTTTTGGTGATTTGGGTTCCGTAGTTTCCACATCGAAGCGTTGCTCTTTTAAGACTTCTGAAAGCATGCTCCACACCTTGTCTCTCTCAGATTTTGGAAGGCACTTCAGATTCTTAAACCTTGGGTCGAGTGCTGTAGCTATCTTTAGAAATATCACATTGGTACCTTCTTTGCGTTTTGTGAAATCTGCAGTGAAAGTGTTCTTAAAATGAACAACGTGTGCTGGGTTACCATCTGAGACTGCCATAACATGAAATATATGGCAGAATGCTGGTAAAACAGAGCAGGGGACATACAATTCTCCCCCAAGGAGTTGAGTCACAAATCTAATTAACACATTACTTTTTTAACGTGCACTGTCAGCATGGAAGCATGTCTTCTGGAATGGTGGCCAAAGCATGAAGGGGCATACGAATGTGTAGCATATCTGTCATGTAAATACCTTGCAATGCCAGCTACAAAAGTGCCATGCAAATGCCTGTTCTCACTTTCAGGTGACACTGTAACTAAGAAGAGGGCAGCATTATCTCCTAGAAATATAAACAAACTTGTTTGTCTTAGCGATTGGCTGAACAAGAAGTAGGACTGTGTGGACTTGTAGGTTCTGAAGTTTTACATTGTTTTGTTTTTGAGTGCAGTTATGAAATCTACATTTGTAAGTTGCACTTTCACAACAAAGAGATTGCACTACAGTACCTTTGGAGGTGAACTGAAAAAGAATATTTCTTTTATCATTTTTACAGTACAAATATTTGTAATAAAAAATAATATACACTTATTTCAATTAAAACACAGAATACAATATATATGAAAATGTAGAAAAACATCCAAAATATTTAATACATTTCAATTGGTATTCTATTGTTTAACAGTGCAATTAAAATTCTGATTAATCACGATTTATTTTTTTGAGTTAATTGTGTGAGTTAACTGCAATTTAATTGACAGCCCTAATTTTTAGTAGATTTTACATACTGGAAACAAAAAGGAAAAAAGATCGATATTAACATTCTTAGGCTAAGCTTCATTTCTAGAGAAAGGCCTTAAGAATACTGATTTGTCAATTTATTTTCACCATTTCTACATATTAACTCAATAAAATCTTGGATGTATACTGCACACACCTAAAGGAGAATTAATATGGACAGACACAGGTCTAGAGTCTGTCCAACTGATGTACAGGTTTACAAGGGAGTGGGAGGTTGCAATGAAGCACATTCTTTTTCAGGAACTAGCCAGAATCCAAATGGGAAGCATACACCTTGCTCCTTCCTATTGCCCCAGAAGGAACTATGAAGAGGGATAGGAAAGACTTTGGCAGTACCTGCCCTGGCACAGTCTTAAAGGATTGTGTAGTTGCTATATTAACTGGAGATTTATTTACTCTTTTTTGGCTCCCTTATAGTTTGCACAGCTGTTTGGAAAATAACAAATTCTACACAAATATTTCCAGCATGTGGGATTATCTGCTTCTTTCCACTAATTCCTTTAAAATGAAGGTTTGTCTCTGAATGTTGCCAATATTTTGGTCTAATGTCTTATAATTGGCCTAAATAGTAACTTATGTATTAGACCAAGAATGGCCTAAATATCTTTCTCTCCTGTGAGTCAGATGGTGCACTGGGTGACAAACAAGACTATACTGTAATATAGAGCAGTGGTTTTCAAACATTTTTTCTGGCGACTCAGTTGAAGAAAATTGTGTGGAGCAAGTGCTTAGGCAGCACACGGAGCCTCATGGGCCTACGAGCCGGACCTGCTGCTGGCTGATTCTGGGTAGGGACTACTAGTTTTACTACTAGTTTTTACTGGCCAGCCGCTGGTGATGAGCAAGGCGACCCAGTGCCTTGCATTCTGCAACCCAGTACTGAGTCGCGACCCAAACTTTGAAAACCATTGATATATGGAATGTTCAATTTTTGGCTATGCAAGAACATATCTCAGACAACGTATCCCATTTCTTCTGTAGCAGACTCTTATTAGAGTTTTTCTTTTTAATTCTGTCTTCCCTCTCTATTGAATCCTCTTTGCAGGACAATGACAACTTAAATTTCTGTAGTGTTCAGCATGTGCCTTTTTCTGATAGTTTTGTTTTGTTTTTTAGAGGAGTTTAGAGACAATTTTACAAACCTGCAGAAAGGGAGTGTTAGCTAATGGTTAAAGCACAACACTGGGAAGATTGGATTTCTGTCCCAGCTACTGACTCACTACATCAATTGCAGCAACATTTTCCTCTGCCTCACTTTCTCTATTTATGTAATGGGGTTCATAACACTTTGATACCTCACATGGTGTTTTGATGCTTAATTTAATACTGAAAACTCTACGGTCCTTGGAAAAAAAGTGCGAAGTAAGTGCAAAGTATAACTTATTTTGTGATAACCTACTTTCCCCCTTCCTTAAATCTGTCTGCTAGTGCAGCCTTTTAACAGATATTACAAAGGGAATGGGACGTATGCAATGTTGTAGCCGTGTCGGTCCTAGAATATTAGAGACAAGGCGAGAAATATCTTTTATTGGACCAAACTTCTGTTGGTGAGAGAGACAAGCTTTTGAGCTACACAGACCCTGGAAGCTTGTCTCTCTCACCAACAAAGGCTGGTCCAATAAAAGATATTACCTCATCCACCCTATCTCCCTAATATAATAGGTATCCATGTAAATATAACTTTAATAGGCAAGTTTACTGGATGAAATGCTAAATTATTACATCTAAACTGATCCGCAGCCTAAAAATGAACACTGTAGGAGTCACAGGAATCTGTTCACCTTCAACAAATGACCAAAAAGAGCAACCATCAACAAACAGCTGTGTGAAGCCAACAAGTGAACAAGTCAACTGGGAATATTCTCCCTGCTGCAATGATAGCATTCATTTGCTTGGAAAAGTGTCATTGGCTGCACAAATTAGTTGACAGGGCAGAGCACCTAAGGAATAGGTAGTATTCTGGGACCGTTTCCCTCAGCTTTAGGGGACAAAAGCTGCTCATCAGATATGCTAGAAATCTCTACTGGCTATCTTGTAAACTTCTACTTGCAGCAAAGAACTGGTTTGGGTCTTCTCACAATCCCACAAAAAACGAAACAAAAAACAAAAAACAAAAAAACAAACCCCCCCCACACCACTTTAGAGTCAGTACTCTGGAGCCCACACAAGTGCACATTTCATACCTGCCAAAGCAGCGTGGGCCCAGGCTGCTGACTAATATTAATGTCATCCAACTACTTAATGTGCTGTTTAGAAAACATTTGATCCAGTGCTTGGCCAATGCAAAAAATTGTGTAAAACTGCTAAATGTAAACTAACAGCAGCTACTAAAACAATCTGTGAACTGCAACAGGAAACTAGTGATCCTTGCAACACTACGGTGGGTTAGGGTTAGGGTTGTTTATTAATATAATTCCAGCCTAGTTAGATTATTTAAGACCTTCTTTTAGAATAAACAGAAAATACTGATGTTTGTTTTGTAAGAGGGAATTTTTTTCAGATCACATATTATTACAGACATTAAAGGTGGCTAAGAATCTGTCACTCATTCCTTTTCAATACTAGCATTCCCAATTTTTTACCTTTTCACTCCATGATATGCCATGTCTCATTACCTCAGCAGATTTTCTCAGAGCCTGCATTGGATAGATTCTAGACTCTTATTACTGGCAAGAATTCACTTTTTGTCAGCCAGGCACAATTAATATTAGCTCCCAGTAAAATACTCTGTGTTCTGGCTGAAAGGATAAGTCTAACTTTTTAAAAATTTCTCTCTAGTATGATAATGTTCCACCCTAGACCTACTGTTGCTCTGTTCCTTTCTTCCAGTTTGTTTTTTCACAGGGCCCTATGCTTAGTTTAATAGCAGTATAATCTTTCCTTTTAACTTTTTCCTTTGTTAAAAATGTCTTTTTACATTAGAAAACCACACTGATCCAGGCTTTAGTGCTTGCC
The DNA here is from genome assembly GCF_020497125.1 of Mauremys mutica. Classification (NCBI taxonomy): domain Eukaryota; kingdom Metazoa; phylum Chordata; order Testudines; family Geoemydidae; genus Mauremys; species Mauremys mutica. The sequence continues at coordinate 35,836,772 of NC_059082.1, forward strand.
TCATGAAGTTTCTTGTCTTCTCATTCACTCTTTTACTGAGGAATATAAAGTTACCTTTCCTAGATTATTTGCCTTCAGTTCTGTTAAAGATTTGCTTAATTTCCTGGCATAATATATGATGTAAACTCTGAACTGAGCTGTTGGTTGACTCATAGGCCGTCTTCTATTCCCTCTTTCACAAAGTATGTTCAGACTGGAGTTCCTATTGCTATTGCCTTGTCCTCAGAGTAATTGGCAAATACTCAAGTCCTGATTCTGGATAGTAGATATTTTATTTTTGAAATGTTAACCGCTTTCAGGCTACTGTGCTGAAAGGTGACTTTCTGACTAAACTGGATTTGAGCACTACCTTGATTCCAGAAGATCTTTCAGTAACAGGAGTCTCACACTGCTATTTTTCTGTAGGTCTGTGTACAAGTTTAGAATGGGGGCTGCATTCTGCCCAGCACTAGGGTGATGCAAAAATCACACAAACTAGGAGGAAGTTCAAGAGGAACAGAGTTTCCTGGCACACAAGGGACCACGTTCACTGTTCCCTGCTTAAAAGGGTGCAGTGTATGCTCACCCACTTTGTGACAAGTTGGCTCTGCTGCTCCTTCTTCTCAAGCCTTCCCTTCCCACTTTGAGGTGGCTTGCAGTTCCAGACTCACCTGATCCCTACACTCAAATGAGTACAAGAACCATGATTATGCTCAACCTCCATGAGGGGGCATAAGCTCTTTTCACCCACCCATCTACTCTTGTCAATCCATTCATGGTCAGGAATCTCAGGATACCATCTAGTCCTATATTTTTCGGATATCTATTTAGACGATAATCTAAAGTAATCCAACAGATTTTTTAGAATTCAATCCAACTTTATGTACTACAGACGCATAATGTTGCAATTTGAGCATAGCCTGGGGAACCCCAGTAGAATATTACCATGGTGCTCTAACTTGCACTGGAGACTGGTCTGGCACCAGAACAGGGCAAGACAATAGGATTCAGCCCTAGAGATTTTTACTATAGGACTCTGGAAACACCTGTTCTAGTTTGGAACATAATGACATAGTTAAATATACTGGACTGAACACTAGTCTGCTGACCCCTAAATTTCCAACTGAGAGACTAAATCTCATTAATTTCTGAGCAGTTAAAGGTTATTGTCACTAGTGTCAGTGCTGTAAGAGAACTGATTTAATATAATTTTATTATATAATAATCTACCACTTCTATTTATTTATTGTTATCAACAATATGCTCTGTGTCTACATAATACCTGTGTATACAATAAGCCACTCATCAATATTCAGAAAACCTAGAATACCTAGCCACATCTTCTAATTTTTCTGGTATTATATGCTAAAAATTGTTAATTTAGTAAACACTTCTTCTTTCATATGGCTGGTGTACAGCAGCAACTACAATTTCATCTGAAGCTGACTGAGCCAAAAGGCTACATTGGGAGTAGCAGAATTTATTGCAGCAATGCCTCCTTCATATTTATAAATTGGGCAGTAGGTGGTGATATATTCGATGGTCTGTCGTGGGGAACTTGCACACCGGGGAGTCCTTGATTTTCCATTTGTGCATTAGATATCCGCATCTACCATGGTTGGTTAGAATTCAGTTCAGTGTTGACCAATATAGATGACCGTGGAAGGTCAAACCCAGGAACCTTCTAAGTGGGATCTGGCACAAGGTGCTTATTTTTTAAGTCTTGTGTAGCCCAATTTGCTTTCCAAGCCTCCTTCTGATCATAGCCTGATTGCATGAGGCTTAACAAATGTTCCCAGAAAGGCTTGCAGGACTTAAGACGTTGCAGAGGGGAGGGAGTGTGGCGTTGTCAAGGTCTTGGTGAATAGCAAGACATCTGTTTTCCTGGATTCGCTGAGCTTTGTGGAATGTTGCAGCAGTTCAGGATATCGGCAGGGGAGTGATGTTAGACAGGACAGGTAGCCATGGTGTTGGAGTCAACTTAAGGGTTCCCATGATGCACCCCATCACTATATTTAGCTGGGTAGCCATGAGTCGTGTGTGGCTGCATCTGCTCCATACCAGTGCACAATATTCAGCTACTGAATATACAAGTGTTATTGCAGATGTTGGCAACACTGATGCTGATGCAACCCAGGTTGTACATGCTAGTTTCTGGATTATGTTGGCTCTCGTTTTTATCTTTGCAGCTATCTTCTCAAGATGACTATGGAAGGAGAGGGTGCGGTCGAGTTTCACTCTGAGATATGTTAGAGTGTAATCGTGTAGAGTGGAAGATGGCACCGTCACGGGGCCCACTCTGTTAAGTGAGAATTCACAACGAATGCCATCAACTTGGTGACCGAACATCGTTCAGTGATCTCCCAGTTATCAGAGCAGCAAGTAAACACTAAAAATGTTTTATTTGTTTCTCCTCACTGAGGACTAGTCAAGTGCATGAGGTGTATTTTTTGGAAATACTTGCTATGAATACCAGAGCCTTTGAAAACTTTGTCAACATTCTAGAAGAATTTATAAAACTTCACAGGCTTCCCAACAAAGATGCTGTACTCCACCAGCAGTAGAATGAGCCACCAGGAATAGGATTCCTGCAGAGTTTATAAGTTCTTCAGACACAAGAGATATAAAAATAAAAAAGATAAACAAGAAAACAGGTGAAACAAGAAAAATCAGATTAAAAGAAGAGAAGCCACAGGAGCTAATGAGGGATTGAGGCTGGTGAGTCCAATGGAGCAAAAAACCAACCAAACAAAAAAAACCATTATAGTTAGTTCAAGTCAAAAATAAAAGGAAAATTTCAGGTGAAAAATCAGGGGATTGTTGCATTTCTGCTGTGGTACAGTTGAACCAGATGACTGAAGGCACTATGGTTTATCAGTGTTTCAAGGAGAGCCAGGCACATGCCCATCCTGCTATCGGCTGATAATCAGGCTTTAACTATGAGTTTCCTGGCAGCCACACACAGGAAGCAGAAATCCAAGAGTACTAATCTGTCATAATAGTTACTCTAATTATTAAGAAATGGAAGTCAACAACAGTACCCTCTATCCCAGAGCATTTATGATGTGCCATCTGATGGAGATGCTTAGTGATGGTCATCACTGATAAAATCACATGGAAAATGGGAACAATTTGTTGATTATTATTAGCAGTACAAGGCAATTAATATCAGAAGCTCGGAGCACAAGCAAGGGGGAAAAGACAATGTGGTTAAGTAGAACCTGCATTACTAGCAGCTGACTAATAATTTTGTTCACAAAAAGTATCCAGAAGTCTGAGTTGGCTGTCTTTTCTAGTTGCTATTTGACTTACTTAGATTATATGTATTTATATATTACTTACCATAGCAAGCTATGGAAAAACAACCTAAATGGAGTTACTATAAGGTGAGTGCATAGCTGGTTGGAAAACCATTCCCAGAGAGTAGTTATCAGTGGTTCACAGCCAAATTGGAAGGGCATATCAAGCAGGGTCCTGCTCTGTTCAGTATCTTCATCAGTAATTTAAATAATGGCATAGAGTACGCTTATAAAATTTGCAGATGATACCAAGTTGGGAGGGGCTGTTTCGGAGGAGAGGATTAAAATGATCTGGACAAATTGGAGAAATGGTCTGAAGTAAATAGGATGAAATTCAATCAGGACAAATGCAAAGTACTCCAGATTTGAGGGCTGGAACACACCCTAATCTCATGTGTCACTTTTTACACCATCTCTGAAAAGTTCTCCAGGCCCTGTAATGTACATTTGAGATTGACGGTTTATATGGAAGGCCTCAGTCTGGGAAAACCAGTCTTCTTTAGAAGTTGGTTGAAGGAGCAACTACCAGGGCTACTACTGGGCAAACTAGTGATTTCATCAACAAACTACTGCAACTACTGGGCAAACCTAGCCCACTAGAGCAGGAACATTCTCTTTCCCCTCCTTATCCTTAGAAGGGACTGCAATGATGTTCAGATAGCAAAGAAGAGATCTACAACAGGAATGGAGCTATGAGATGCAGGTTGCCAGAATCATCTTCTCTATCTATGTGAGCAGCCATACTGTTTCTTGGCTGGGGGAGCCTTAAACAGAAATTCCAGTGGACAGAGTAGATTATGGATAGGACTGCAAAATTAAGCTTCAGTAGTTGTACAAACAATTTCATTTCTAAATTGTTTTCTATACTTACCTCTTCCACATTACAATCCTATTCTGAGTGCATGTTTGGACAATCATTCTTCCAGCTGGTGGTCTCCAAAACATTCTGACTCTTAAACTCGTGTTAATTCACTGAGCTTGCATACTATTTTTAACTTCATTGCAACAAATTTCCTGGTCCCCAGCTTCCAAGATTTGCCTATCAATGGGTTAATAATATATATGCCTACAGAGATAAGCGGCCAGACCACCACTCAGCTGGCGTTCACTGGTGAAGCATCATTGAAGTCAATGAATATCTGGCCCAAGATACGCTGCCAATGGCAAAATTCCTTGTGAAATAAATGAAAACCCCCGCAAAAACTCTTTTCTCTCTTATGGGCATTATATTGTACTGTAGCCCCATTTGGGTCACTGGAACCTAAAATGTTGGCCCCCTGCTAATCTCTTTGCCTATTGTGTGGAGATGCATATTTTGCATCTTATCACTGAAATGGTTAAGGCACTGATTTTCTGTGTTAGGAACTGATCTGTAGTTCAGGAGGACAGTATACCAAGTATTGAATGGAAAGTTTACCACATTGACCCCTATGGAAAAGTTGCAGATGCATGTCTACAAAAACACATACTGAAGTACACAGTTAAATACTTACTTTGCTTTGTATGGTGATTCAGAGGTGGCATTTTTTGCTTCCATTAAACTTTCATATTCTTTAGCCCTGAGGGAAAAATATTAATCAACATTGATTATTCTTTAATTATTTAATGTTTGAAAACCAATTAGATAATTCTAATATGTGATTTATTCAATTTCATGACACTGTACAAGTCACTGGGCATTTCTGAAAATTAATTTTATTGTAAGCCATTTTTGTCTTTTCATCAGCTATATTTGTTCCTAAAGAACAGCCAGTGACTTGGTATGATTATTGGTACTACATTAACTTCACCTGTTGTGTATTTAAGATATTTTAAGCTGATTTTCAAAATCATAACAAGTGGAATACAAAACAATGGTGAGAGAAATATTATTTTTACCCCCCAAAAATGTCATTGCAGATGAAAACATTACTAATTTTGACATGTCTAATGGATCAAAAGACAAATTTATCACAAGCGTTATAATTAACATTCAAATTGTCCATTACATTTGAGGGTCCAATTAAATCTTCTATGAAACACTAATGACAGTACTATGACAATATATCTCATGAGACATACAACTCTAAAATAAATCTCTCTATGAATGTCTGCTTTACTTTGGGAAATGTAAGCAGGATTCAACAGCGTAAACCTGTTTAGACACTTAAAAGTATTCTTGTTTACATTGGCCACATGCCAAAGTAAAGGAAAATTTGAGACAATACTTCTTTACCACTGCTTAGTGTGGCTCCAGCTGGACTGGGCCAACAGGTGATAAACATCATCAGTTCATCAACCTAAGTCAGGATTCATTGCAGAGATTCATTAACATTTAATATATTTGGTAAAACAAATTTAGACACTATGGTGATGCAGAAAATTTAAATTCTCACTTCTTACAGACAGAGCCCTATTGTGAAAGAAATATCCAACAGAGCAGCTAGAAAATTCAGCTTTGGACCCATTAGGAAAACTCTACATTGACTTCATATTCAGAAAGAAAATGATGGCATATGCAGAAACTAATGAGGAAAGATAGTGATGTTTGGGTTATGTAAGGCTGCTGCTCAGGACTGTTGAGTTCTATTCATAGCTCTGCAGATGACTCAATCTCAGATTTTCAGAAAGGAAAATCCAGCCATTTTTTTAGGTGTCCAAATGGGAAATGAGTTATTTTGAACATAAGAATTGCATACTGGATCAGACCAGTGATCAGATGTGAAATCCTTCTCTGACAGTGGTCATCATAAATTGCTTTAGAGGAAGGTGCTGAAACCCCACAGTAGGCAAATATAGGATAATCTGCCCCCCAATAAATGTCATCCTAATTGCTAATAGTCATTCTTTGCTTTAAGCCTGAAGAATGAGGTTTTATGTTCCTTCCAAAACAATTTTAGGATTAACTATTATAACTCTGGATACCCCTATGAATGTCCAACTCTCCCTTGAATCATGCTAAAATACTTGGCTTCAATGACAGCCAGTAGCAATGAGTTTCACAGTCTAATTGAGTGAAAAGTATTTCCTTTTGATCAGTTACAAATGGCTATCTTTCGATTTTATTGAATGTCCCTTTGTTCTTGTGTTATGAGACAGGGAGAACAGACATTCACAATCTACCTTCTCCATATTATTCATCATTTTATATACTTTTTATCATGTCCCCTTCTTTGTAAAGCAAATAATACTAATCTTTTCCATTTCTCTTCATATGACATCTTTTTCATGCCTCAATCATTCTCATCACCTTTTCTGAACTGCCCCCCATCACCCATCAATTATATATAATATTCTTTTTGCAGTGTGACCACCAGTGCAGCACACAGGGTACCAGATGAGGGCATATCATTGATATGATTGTAATATTTTCCATATTATTCTCCATTCCAATCCTTTCGGATCTTAACATTTTCTTTGCTTTTTTGACTGTATCTGCACAATGAGCAGAGGTCTTTATTGAACTGTCAGTAATGCCCATGTCTCTTTCTTGAGTAGACCTAGGTAATTTAGAACTCTGTAAGGTATATGAATAGTTCATTTTTTCCCTCCAGTGAGCACTACTTTGCATTTATCTACTGTGAACTTCATTTGTCCATTCACCTTGCTTAGTTAAGTTCCTCTGAAGTTCTTCACAGTCTTCCCTGGACTTGACTAACCTAAACCACTTAGGGCAGGGGCTCAAACTAGGGCCACCACTTGTTCAGGTAAAGCCCCTGGCAGGCCGGGCTGGTTTGTTTACCTGCCGCATCCACAGGTTTGGCCGATCGCGGCTCCCACTAGCTGCGGTTTGCCGCTCCAGGCCAATGAGGGCTGCAGGAAGGGCGGCCAGCATGTCCCTCAGCCCACGCCGCTTCCTGCAGCCCCCATTGGCTGGGAACGGCGAACCGTTGCCAGTGGGAGCCGCAATTGGCCGAACCTGTGGACGCGGCAGGTAAACAAACCGTCCTGGCCCACCAGGGCTTTCCCTGAACAAGCGGCAGCCCCAGTTTGAGAACCACTGGCTTAGAGTACATCTACACAACAAAAAAAGACCTGCCCCAGTGAGTCTCAGTGGTCAGGTCAACTAACTTGGGCTCACAAGGCTCACATTACAGGGCAAAAAATAGCAGTGTAGATGCTCGGGCTCAGACTCTGAAACCCAGTGAGGGAGAGGGTCTCAGAGCCTAGGCTCCAGCGCAAGCATCTACATTACAGTTTTTAGCCTTGCAAACTTGAGCCAATTGACATTGGCTCCGAGACTCAGTGCCATGGTTTTTTTATTGTAGTGTAGATGTATCATTTACGTCACCTAAAAGTTTTTCTACTTCGTTATTCACCCCCCTTTTCCAGGTCATTAATAAATATATTAAACGTGACTGGACCTAGTAAGAAACCTTGAGGCATCCCATTATTAACCTTTTTCCATGATTAAAACTGACCATTTATTCTCACTTTTTGTTTCCTGTTTGTTATCCAGTACAAAGGCATTCTAACTTAGAGTATGGCCCAGAAAAGTAAACCATAAATTATTCACCTAAAATTGTCCCACAACAATTTTTTGTGAAAGGAAGGTTTTAAACAAATTGTAAATGAGAAATCACAAAACATATTCTTTCATTAGTTTCTTCAGGTGTATTGTCAGAGTTTATTATTTAGTTCTCACTGACAATCAATCTCACATGCAGACACTGAAGCATTCTTTTGATAGCATCACATCCATATTAAACTGGGATAATTTACCTAGATATATATCAACTGTTATTACATCATCAGTTTAATGGCTTAGGGTTATAAATATTATTAATAGACCAACAAAACTTTTACACAGAACTAATAACCCATTGATCACAATTTGTCCTTTCATTCACCTTTGCTCTTAGTTGCTTTCATATTCTGATTTAAGATCTAGCATCTCATGAAAGCAACACAAACCTATTTTAGTGCAGTTACTAGCTTCAGCTCAAATTTAAAATCTTATAATTTTCTAACAACTGAAATACATTCATAATTTCCAAGTTTACAAACGTTGGGGGAGTTTCCCATGACCATTATGAAATAAGGAATATAGATAACTCAACTTAAGACTTCCTGGGAAATTCTAAATGAATTATTACTGTTCCATGCTCCTCACTTCCCACCCAGTCCCCGTTCCTCCTCAAATTAGTTAATAAGGCCTTTAAATCTACAGTCCAGATAAGTTCTGAGTTGGTTTTGAATAGTGACTCCCAACTGTTTGGTGGTCTTAAAATTGGATTATTGTTTGACAGAAATGTACTAGACATCACATAACTCATTTCATAAAGTATTTCACAACACTGAGACTCCAGCTTTAATCATCTAGTTTAATAAAGCCCTATTTTGTGTTCTGACTATGGGAAACCCTTCTCCCCCAGACCAACAATGAGATTTCATGAGAGCATCCAGGCAGTGTTTACCAATACTACAGTGACTTATTAAGGTGCCAACTGGTAAGCCTAAAAGTAAAGCAATATCTGCACAGTTAAAATTAATTTGCCAGATGGAGTATATGCAAAGTATTTTGTTTTTGCTTTAAATTTTATAGGACAATCTTTGTTTTGTTATGCTACTGGACTGAACCACACATTATATTTTTGCTGAGCTGCTTATGGCTACATTTAAGAATTTATAGTTAAATGTTCTTTACTAACTCACAATTATCTTTTCTTTTCAGGGTTAATGACCTAAAATAACAGAAAATTATTTGGCTACTCCTTGAAACTAAAATATTAATTATCTTGCTTTTCATATTTTTCTAGATTTTGAAGCTTTCAGTGCACATTTCAATATCCTATTAAATGAAATCTGTAAAATAATACCACATTACTATTAGTAATGTAATTATAAATAATATTTTTAAAATATGCTGACTCATGTGACACATTAGAATTCAAGATGTACTGACAGAATATTTCAGTTATTAATGCCAACAACAAACAATTGGCTTGATCCTGTTTTCCTTACTTCAGCAAATTTTTCAGTGAATTCACTGGAACTTTTACTTGAGTAAGGAATGTACGATTGGACTCAGTGAGTACAGTAAATCAGCAATATGAACAACTCCCTACCCGTAGTAATCAGAAAGTATGAAGGAAAGTAGACACTGTACTTTCAATACATGCATCTTGTAAAACAGTAAACTCTAATTTGGTGATGCAATGACAAAAAATCTACCACATAAAAGAACAAAAGGGGAAGGAAAGAACTTGAAGCAACAAGATGATAAAAGACAGAATAAGTATATCTATGAAGATTTAAGTTACCATTATTGCATCGTAGCAATGTTAATGAACTATTATTTTATTTAAACGATTGTTTTAATAAATCTATTCAAATAACTCTTAAAAATTAAATAATTAGAAATAACAATTAAAAATAAGAAAAAATATGTTAATGAATGCTTAGACTTTTTTTAAAGGTAAATGCAAAGATTGTTTTAAAAAGGAAATCCACATTATGATATTCTATTGAAGTTGTGCTAACCTCAGTTGGGGACATTTCAGCTATAAGACAGACACCATAGTTCATGATATAATGATGGCCTGCATATCATTCTGATCTGCAGATGTCACTTTTTAGGCTAATGACAAACTACAGGTCTGACAACTCACTTTCCATTTTAAGATATTTCTAACTTTTTCTTGTTGTGACAGGCAACAAAATTGATTAAACCCAGCCATGGGATTTGACACTACAGCAGGATGGCTTCTATTTGTTGATTACTATTGATTTTCTTTGATACTTCATTTAAAAATCAATAGCTAAGAAGAAAAATAGGCATGGTTTACACATACTTAAACATACTATTGTATTCTGGAAGAGGCTACAGTTTTGGCAGGGCACTGGCATCCAATTATGAAAAAAGCTCTTAACAGGTGAAAGCAAGGGCTCCAGATCGATATTCAGTTTTCTTTCTCAATCAGAGAAAGTGGCTATAAATTAGGCTCATCAGTGTTATTTTCAAGACATTTCTGAAGCAAATAACTTCACACTTTTTTTCAGTGTTCAATAGCATTCCTGTTAAAGGACAAAAGATTAAGTTTAGAGAAAAGCTAAAAGAATATTAGCATTACCTGGAGTTCATCCGTGCCTTCAGCTTCTTTGCCTTTTTTTTAGATTTTTGCTTCTCCTCTCCATCTTTTAAAGGTTCTACTGGAACAGAGCTTTCAATCACAATATCAACAATGTACTTCTTCAATGACAGGTGCTCCTGCAGAAGACATTGAAACAATATTTTAAAATAATGGTATTTCATTTTTATAGCATATGAGGAAACTAAGATTCTGCATCAAAAGAACATCAATGATGAATATTTAACAAAAGGTTGAGAAAATGAAGAAATAAATTTTGATGTATAAACTTGTGTTTATATCTTTTCAATGTCACCTGTCCTTTTATAAACCAGTAATATGACTGAATATTTCTGGCAACACTTTCTGATAATTACAAACCCAAGACACACAGACATACCTTTTGGTCAGATCAAACTCAATGAACAAGTAAACATTAGCTCAAGAAAATAAGTTAAAAGCAAACAAAACACACAGTGCTTAATTAAAATGACAAGAAAAATACAAAGCCGTATATGATGTTGATGCTGCAAACACTTACAGCACTGACTTACCTGGTTGTAATTATTATACTATCTTCAACAGGACTCCTCACACACTTAAAATTAAGCACATGCTTTGGTGTTTACATGATCAGGGCTATATTCAGCAAAACCAGAATTTTTCTTTTTCTTTCTTTCTTTCTAGCTAAATAATAACGGTAATGGGACATTTAATGCATGAACGTTTCTATGAACCACTAAAAGAGAAATCTGTTTTAAATTTCTTATAGCAACTAGTGAAGACTGGTTATACCAGTGTTTCCCAAACTTGGGACGCCGCTTGTGTAGGGAAAGCCCTTGGTGGGCCGGGCCGGTTTGTTTACCTGCTGCGGCCGCAGGTTCGGCCAATCGCGGCTCCCACTGGCCGTGGTTCGCTGCTGCAGGCCAATGGGAACTGCCGGAAGTGGCGCAAGCCAAGGGACGTATTGGCCGCTGCTTCCAGCAGCTCTCATTGGCCTGGAGCAGTGAACCGCAGCCAGTGGGAGCCGTGATCGGACGCGGCAGGTAAACAAACCGTCCCGTCCCGTCAGGGAATTTCCCTACACAAGTGGCATCCCAAGTTTGGGGAACACTAGGTTATACCATTCTCAATTAACCAAAAATGTTATTTAATTACATTATTTTGGGTGGAAAGCCAATAATGGCACAGCAAAAAACAAAATAAAGCAATAAAATATGTTGGTCATAGCAAAATCTTAGCCACTAAGAAGACACACATAATGCATCTGTTATCAATATCTGTCAATATATCACTAAAATAAATAGTGGGTAATTTTGTAACCAATAAAATATATTAATAAGTGGGATTGTTCACAGTAGTTAAGACTGCCCAGGGATCGCAGTGGTGCAAGCACTGCTAACCGTCTTCCACAGGTCACTGCCAGTGGGGTACAGCTGTCTCTTCTCCAGCAGGAATGAATGATCTCTTAGTGTATTTAACCACTCAAAACCTGGTTCATTCAGCCTAGGGCTTTCTTCTCTTCTCAATGTCACCTTTCTTCTCTTCTCAATGTCACCTAAAGACTTGCTTGTATTTTTATGTCTAAACTATTGCTGTGCTGGCTGGGAAACATCTTATCATATTTGAGTATAAACATCAAATATTCAGGAAAAAAGTTTGGAAGGGATATAAACACTTCAGGACATTAAGCCAATCACTAACTGATCGGGATTACAGAGAAATTTTCCTTAGGAACAAGTTATTCCATTAGGCTCTGATCCAGTGAAGTAATGGGAGTTCTTCCTTTGACTTCAATGGGCTTTGGATTGGGCTCTGTCTATTTGCAGGGTTTTCTTGCACTTTCTTTGCAAGCATCTTGCATTGGCCACTGTCAGAGAGAATACTGAGTCAGATGGACCAGTGGTGTGATCTGATATTTCAATTCTTATGGCCCCACATTAAAATAAGTTTTACTATATTTCATGATTGCATATTCAATGGAGTTGGTATTTTCAATTAAATTTGTGGCATTTTTTTTTTACTGAATGCCGTTTAAAACTTTTTATAAATGTACATACTTAAAACATTTGTTTGGGGAAAAAAAAAGTGCAAATACAGAAATTGAACTACATATCAGAACAAGTCCAGTGAGAAAAAACTAAAAAAACCCTAAAAACAGTTTTCTACACACCATTTAATAAAATTAATCCCAACTCCAACATTTTTGGTGCTGTGAGGGAGAGCAAAATTGTTCCAAAAAGGTTAACTTATAATAAAAAAAAATATCAGCCTTTAAAGTCCCTCAAAAACATACCCTATAAATATAAAGGGGCCAATTATGGCTTTTGCCACAAACTCCAGTTATGGGGGTTGTGTAGTTACACTGCTCCAGGAGCAGACCTGAAGCAGATTCTGAGTCACTATCTGCCTCACGGTTCTCCCTGCGTCAGAAGAGACATATGCTGTGCCAGCCCTAGAGCTGGTACAGTAAATGTTCTCAGTGCACTGACTGGCATGTTGAAAGGTGGCGCCAAGGTATGGGTTGTGGGTGGAGGGGAGTAACAGTGCACCTTATGCTATTTACTACCAATCTGAAAAATAATTCACAACATTTCTACAGTTCCTGTTAACCCACGTTTAATTGAACACTTCACATCATCATTGGCGGCTATGGATAAAAGATGTACGGTATTTCCTTCTTTCCCCCAACTTTGTCATTTTTTATGTACATAAAATCTAGTTTAGTTCATTTTAGAGTTTTTGTGGCTCCATCTGAGTCCGGGTTGCATTTATGGGGCTCAAATCTTTCTTGTGTTCTAACCTATGTACTTTCCTCCAGCAGCAAAAGGGATCCAGAAATGAAACTGAACCAGCCACTGGAGAATTAATAGTTCTGGCAGGGAGGGAACATAAGGATGTGTGTGTCCAGGAAAAAGGGGGTGGGTAATTATTTTGTCCAACAATTTAAAAAAACTGATACCAACGCAGATATGATCTCATCGAAGGTGATATCTTTTTTCTTCTCTGAATTAACTTTTCTGGCCACATAAGACCAAAGCTCTGGCCTACCAACATAATTCACTGTATTAAATGAAATAATTCATGCTAAGGTTTTAAGATTTCAACACTTTATCAAATTATTCTAAACTTTGTTATATTTGTTTAAATACATGTGAGAAAATATTCACCATTTACAGTGTTACAATTTATTGAAAGGAATGTAATTTGTCTTTCATACTCAAATTTGCATTTCCGTGAAATAACATCAGTCACCCTGTAAGCTAGTTTTCCTCCTAAGAGCAGCCTCATTGTGAGATAGCTCAGTTTTTATCAAATGTCATGCATGAAAAGTAAATATCATCATAACACATATTTACTTAAAATAAACATTTTGCTTTTTTTATTGTTATTAAAGAAATCCACACAATCCAGAAGGTTCTTTTAACTGCTGTACAGAACATCTCATGAATAGTGTGGTCCAGGGCATGGGAATAATAAGCTGAGCATAGCAGTTCTATTGCAGGTGTTCTCAGTTTTGTAAGAATTGCTCATTGAGCACCGAAAGCTTTCTTTGAAAACCATAGTGTGCACATACACGATCTGCCACCTTCAAAAGGACATGTGGAAATCAATAAAAATTCAAACTGGATTTTCATGCATTAAGAAGGAAACCCCATCACACAGACACTTTGTCATTTATAAATACAACCTTTAATTTAAATTTCGATTGCTGAATAACACCATCTGAGATAATACCTTTTTTTGCTTCTTCCACAATGTCTTTGGGCTTGTCTACATGAGAAAACTGTACTGATTTAACCAAATTGGTTTAAAAACTGATTTAGTTAAATCAATGCAATGCCCTTGACTGGTCTCACTTATTTCAGTTGACAAGTGCCTTAAACTGGTTTATCTTAAATTATAAGGAATTCTGCATTTATCTTGAATATTTAATAAGGTCTTGTAGAAAAAAATAGTATTTGATCATGTAAATTAAAGCATGCATCATAATGCAGATGCACAAGGGGGACCAAATTAAGGTTGTGCAGACAATCATAAACTACCATTTCCTACCTTTCAAAAATTTGGCTTTTGCAACCAAAATGATAATTCTTTTAATGTAATTTTTAAATCTAATTTCCTAGGCGTTTATTTTTTAAAAGAAAAAGATAAAAACATTCTATTATCAGCAACGTGACCCAATTATTTGTATAATTCTAGATCTACTTCTGCTTCCAAATGTGATTAAAATATATATTCATACACTCCAGAAGTCACTCAAAAGTATTTTTATTGCAACTAGTAGAAATCACCAATTCCCATATTGCATCTTACCTGCTTGGGCTGATTAAAGCAATATTTAATTTGAGCTAATCAGTCCAAGGCAAGGAGGAACATGAAATTAACTAGAATCAATTTCAGTTTCTATACTATTTGTATTATATTTACTAATACAGTAATGCTTCTCTATTTTTTGTTTCTTGTATAGTACTATATGCATTTTGAAGGATAAAATAAATGAGAAACTGCTTACTTATTATTAAACCTTGAAAATTATCAGGGTCATAATCAGAAGATGCCCTGTCCTTTTTTAAAATGTCATTAAAAACTGAAATAAAAATAAATAAAATTTAAATTAATAAATAAAAATAACTAGGGGAAAACACATTCTGTGCCTAATTCTATAGCAATACATATAGTATTTTCCAGAAAACAACTGATCATATTTTCTCTTACTCGTTCAGGAAAAATGTATGCCTGTTAAAAACTAAATAAATTTTTGTGACATTTCCTGGAAAAAGGCTGTTTAATTTTTGTAAAACATTACAGTACAATCTAGCCTAGCAAAATCAAAATAAGACTTGAAGTTTCTATCTTAAATCGTATGTATGCAAAGTGAATGTTAAACCAATATTATGAATAAGAAATCAAGCACACCAACCTCAGGAAATTCTAAAAGGTAAGTAATGCAATGTTAAGTTGATCATACTGCTCATCCTGTATATATTATGGTACATATATTAAATTTTCTTTTGTTAAATGTATTTGTTATATATAATTTTCAGTACATTGTCATTCTTGATTATACAAGCAATTAGATTTCTGCCACTTCCCTACAGTATACTATTCCACTGACTAACAGGTCTCATTATTTGGGTGTTTCCTCTGATACTCAGCTTGTATATTCTTTTGCTAAATTTCACCCCATTAATTTTAGCTATACCCCTGTAAACATCCCTGAAAATGGAAAATCCAGGGGCCTGCAACTCTGCTTCCCTGAGGATGTTCCGACAGAATTCTCCCTCTTGAGTCTCAGTTCTCTACCACAAGGGTGGCAAAACTCCTCAAACTCCTGATGACTCTTGGTCCTGAAGGGAAGCAGTAGAAGGGTGGAGCAGGAGTCAGCCCCCAGTGCTGTTTATCAACCTCTCACAACCACTGCCTTTCTAGTCAATTCCTGACTGCTTGTGGTGAAAGGAAAGGTGACTTAAGATCCTTCAGCTTCTGCTAGAGCTCAGAAGTTGTAAGCATCACACACAGGAAGGAGCCAGCCATCAATGTTGAACCAACTCTGTGTGGCCCCAAGTCTCATCAATGCTTCTCTATGGCCCCCATGGCTTGTTGGTATCAATTTTTTTCATTTTAAGAAAACTAAGGACCTTACTTGGTATATTACTGTTCTGCCACATTAGACATGGAGACATCCAGTGCCTGGCACATTCTTGGGTGTCTGATTAATAAAATAACAACAATGAGAATTATAACAATTTTAGTAGGATATCTCGACTTTTAAAACTGTGCGTTAATATATTTTACTATAATAATTTTTTCTAATTACACCATCTCACAAAAGTCACATAATTGCAAGACAATTATATCTTCTGTAATTCATGAGGTTTTAAAAAGTATTTGAAAGATTAAACTTTTCTAACCTCTGACTCTACAGGTGTGGGACTGATTCGTGTGTTTATCAGATCTACAATCAATTTACTTGTACCAGTCGAAGTGACAGTA
Organism: Mauremys mutica; assembly: GCF_020497125.1. Classification (NCBI taxonomy): domain Eukaryota; kingdom Metazoa; phylum Chordata; order Testudines; family Geoemydidae; genus Mauremys; species Mauremys mutica. The sequence goes on from NC_059082.1 coordinate 35,853,096, forward strand.
GGAGCAAAATGAAGCTAATTCTCTGCTTTGAAACAGACACCATATAAAATAAAAGAGCATGCAATCTTCATTCAGATATAAAATGAGCTATCCTCATGCCACTCAATGACAATTACAAACACTCCATCAGATTTCTGATAGGTGGGAATGATGAATGAGTCAAAGCCTTGTATCGCCTTTGCAGGGTCTAATGTCTCTTTCCTGATCTAATCTATATCTTAATAGATGACTCAAACAGAACTACAAAGTTCAACAAGCTTATTCATTTATCACCTTGTGAGGGCCAAAAAAGTCTTAGCTGTCAATAGCACAACATGGGATGGCTACAAAACATGCTGTACAAATGAACTCAAGCATCTTAGCAGAGTATGTTTCTCAGAGTTCTCAACTTTCAATTGTGGCACTTTGAATTAATATCAAACTTCATCCTTACAGCTCATTAAAATAAGACTAGAGTAATAACACCTTGTGTCACAAATAACTGTCACTTCTTGAAGGTACAGATCAAAGTGTAGGATTATCACACTGGGCAGATTTAGCACCTTCCAGGTGAGAAGCAAGTACAACTAATAGCTCAGATAGTATTGAATGACAATACTCTGTGAACCCAACAGCAGTAATGTCATGCTTCAGAACAGTACAAGTATATTTTCTCTAAGGTCCTGATAAGCTTGTAATATTTGTATTAAATAATGTAATTTTTAAAGTCCACATAACCACACAAAATCATAATAAATCTGCAGTCCTGAAAACAATTAGGCATGTAACTTTAGTTGTATGAGTATTCCACTGAAGTCAATGGGATGATAGAGAGATATACACAAACACACACCCGCACACCCCCAATTTACTTGCTAAGTACTGCATAGGGCCCAATCTTTCAAACACCTATGCTTATCAGCGTGTGTGTATAGATGTATGTAGGTGTTTGAAAGATTGGGCTCTACACAGTACAGTACTTAACAAGTAAATTGGTCTCATCTTCTTAAAGATTTTACTTTAGCAATTGATATTTACATTATGGAGTCCCACAGTTTGATCTCTAATCAAGACAATACATTGTAATTGTTTGGCATTTTATTTACTTCTTGCCAGAAACACTTCTTTAAGTTAATGTTAGATGTAATCAGAAATACTACTTACTTACCTAGCTGTATCACATGGGTGTTGTCATAAACAGATAGTTAAGGGTTAAGGTCTCTAGAGAGATTCAAGGGGTTTGAATCTGTGTTCCCAGGGGAAGTTTTTGGGGGAACAGGCAGTGTGTCAAACACTTAAAAAACTGACTGGTGGCAGCGAGAACCAGATCTAAACTAGAATTTTAGTTTAGAGGAGTCCATGCAGGTCCCCATCTTGGAACCCAACAGCTCCAAGTGGGGGAGAAACCTATGACAGGTGTTGTGAGGATTAATACATGTTTTCTACAGCAGTGCAAGGGGTGTAAAGGACTACAGGGCTGATTCTGCAACTGAGAGATAATGAGTGCCCCAATATCCTAGTGCATCAATAAATCTCCAGCCCTTTGTAGAATCAAACCAGTATACATTCTATGATTATGTTAAAAATATTTTCAAATGAAATCTTATGCTATTAAGATTGGTGTTCACATCTACTAAACTTTTGATGTCACTACCTGTTTTATAATTTTAATGTGACTGATCTGAATTCGATCTGCACACATTCTGAAAAGTACCAATGCTATCTGGAAACAAGGGCTATAAATAACATACTTAAGGGTTTATCATGTTCTGTTTTACTTTAAATCTGGCCAATTTTTTTTTTGCTCTATATTCTTTTGTTAGTGTCTGTTCAACAACTCAATAGACTAGAAACACTCCTGTTTCTTTTATACAGTTTTACCAAAGTTGTGGTAGGAATACATGATTTTTAAAAATGTAAGGTATACTGTATCACAAAGTGTCTTCATTTGTATGCCACTACTCTCAGTGCTCTTCAAGATCACATTACATAATAGTTTTGATGTCTGTGCCCTGGGAATAAACAGAAAGGCTTCAGCATGCTTATTATAATCACTGAATTCTTCATAAGATGAAAGTTTCACTCACTTTCAGTCCTCTGGCCATTTTGGAAATTAATCACTCACAAACAGATGACAAAAATCACAGATTTTCACAAGAAGAAAAATCAAGAGATTTTAGTGAAATTAAACACCGTTTTTTAAAATTAATCTGTTTTAAAATCTCTGGGCTTGATCCTGACTTCCTTACTTTGGCAACACTCAGTAAAGTCGATGGGCTGAACAAGTGGCATAGCTTGAGTGAGAAGTTGAGGACTGGTATTATGGGAGAGGAAGATTGTTTTAAAACGTTAGATCTGATTTTTTTTTGAACAAACAAACGAACACACACCACTATCTTTTTCATTTAAACATATTTAAAAAATATTAGTAAGTTTGGTATTTTGCCTTTTTAGGTATGTACTTCTATAATTTTGCAATTTACACATTTAGCAATTTTGTAATTGTATTTGAGGTATTGTATTTTCATGTTTTAATTATCTAGGTCTTAAGCTGCAAGGTTTAGATTTATCTGTTCGATTTTGTTGTGGCACTCTTTTCAGTAATTTTTCTTTCCTTTTCTTTTCTTTTTTATAGCTGTGAATACAAGTTATCTTCCCTCTTACATTTTGAAGGTAACTAAAGAGGTGTCTACAAAAGGGATTTTTGCACAGAATTTTCCACTAATATCAACACTGATTCAGCAAAAGCTTTGGAAGCCACTGAACATTTGTCTACACTAGGGCTCCATTGGAGATTTGTTTTGCAAAATTCCCTATGGCAGACAATACCTACAAAGGTAGGCACTAACTTCACATAAGGATCCAAAACCCATCATCACCATTAACCCCTTTGTCCCACCCTTCCAAAGGAAGGAAGAAAATAAAAGCATAAGGGATAAGGTGATGATAAAGAAATCTATATAAATCTAAATGGAGACTAAATTGGTGTAACTTCTTTTTCAGCCTCCTCAAGGTGTACATTACAACAGCTTTGACTGTTAGATTGACAGCCACTTACCAATGTGTAATCTACCTCTGCATTTGGCCCAATGTTTCAGACTAAATTGACATAATTTATAAGATGAAGGGATGACAGAGAGGAAAAGCAACCAATAACTACAACAAATACATAAATTATAAAACAAATATAAAATCAATGTAATGATGGATCGGGACCTTATATAATAAATATAATAATGTTTTAATGCCCACTGGATTAATAAATTATCAGGATGTCCCGAGTCGTGAACAGAAACCCACAACATGTTCTCTTTGTATATACTATAATGTGCAAAAGTGTAAAAAAATTTTTTTTTTAAATTGCATCATTCTGCAGTGTAAACTTCAAAATGTTTTTAAATGCTGCAATTTCAGGGCCTGATGCCTTAAACTGAAATAATTCTGCTACGACCACAATTAAAAATCACAGACTAGAAGAATAAGACATAAGTAAAAAAGACCAACTGATCCACAGAGAAATTCCCTCCCCACTGTTCAGACTTTCAGTCATTGACAGTTTTGTAACTTTCCAAAATGCAGCAGATGTGCCTTGTCCACAAACTGCATGAGAAACTGAGTTGAAAAAACCATTACTGCTAAAACCAGAAGAGGTTACGGTCACCCAGGAAATCATGTTCCTGCTGGATATCCCCTTCTCTGATGCAAATGTGCTGCATGAAACAGAACAACTATCCAGTGAATTTCAGATCTAGTAACTATAAGACTTTCTAGTAACTATAAGGCACTTCTCGTAGGCAGGTATTCTTCCCCACACAATCCCCCCTACACACACACTTTTTCTTTCATATATTAAAAATAATATTACAGTTATTACGGTATTACTAATAATATTCAATGAAATCACATGATTCTTTTAGAATCCAAATAATATACAATTACAAAACTTCTCCATAAAAAAATGAAGTAAGTACTACAAAATGCAGAGACATTATATATTCAAGTAGGATGCAGTTCAGATGAATTAAACCATAACATAATCCAGATTCTGACCCTTGTTCATTCATGTGAAATCCAGCAGCTGGAGAATAAACTTTCCAATTAACGGTCACTTCATACAATACATGATAGCAACCGAGGCATTTATTCACAACTGGCAATGGCCTGTATCTAGAAAAACTGCTGATTACTACTGGGTGTTGACCTACAGTAGACTGTAAAATGTATTTTGTGTCATAATAGCGTTCCGTTACTCCTGAGAGACTATTTGGTATAATAACCCCATCACCCCCAACAAAAAAATCTCCAAAACCAAAAAAAAATCCCATCAACCTGAGAACTGAAGAAAGACTGTCTACACACAATACACAGTTGATTCACCTTTGATATTCATGAATGTCTCCTATTGGTGCTGATGAGAACTATGTGTATGTGTAGGAAAATTATTATATTCTTAAGTGTCGACCAAATCAAGTGAAGTGAAAGTTTAGTTATTATATTGATTATAAATAGAATTATTTCTAATACATAATCTAGTTTTTGAAAAAAACATTAACGAGTAACATTGGTATTTAAAGCAACATCAGGAAAGCAAAGTGTCAAAGTTGAACTGATATGGTAAAGCAAGGTCAGGATTAATACAAGTATAATATTTTCATATGAATTTGAACAACCAGAGCGGCTCCGAGCTGTGGCAGTCCCAAGAGGAGTAAGAGATGATAAAATGTCATCTCCTGATAGCTGAGTCTAGCACATGAAATAAGTTGCACCTGGAATAGACCTTCTGGCCTGACAGGCATTACAGGATTTATACTTGAGGTTCCTCAAAGGAATCTATTGGTATGCCAAGGAAGTAAATAAAGGAGACTGAAGACCTCCAGGAAACATCCCAAAGGATGCAACTTCTATCTGCTCTTCCACTAGCTGGAGAAGACTCCTTTACCTCCATGTGGCCTACATGGTCCTAACAGTAACTACAGCTGACCAGGAAAGGGATCCTGCAAAAGCTGCCAAGGCAGGGACTACTGGTAAAGAAAGAGCATCTGGAACAGGCAAAGTAGCAAATGACAGACGTACGCAACACTGAAAAGCCACATTAGTCGTGATTTGTATGTCCAATTTTGCTGAACTAAATGCACCCTATATGAACTAGAATTTGAATATGTAAATAGTGCTGGGCCTTTAACAAGCAGACAATTCTTTCTACTTCTCCCCAATATTAATAAATAAAATCTTTAAATGTTACTTAAAAATCTCACTGTGAAAGTCAGTGTTTTAAGGATATTTTAAGTATTTAAATAAATTGAAAAAATATATCCAACTACAGCACATATAGTATTTATCTTCTGAATTAGAAAAGTGTCAGGAAATGAACAAAAATAGTAAAGGTTTCAGAGTAAATGCACTTAAAATTATTAGAAATAGTAGTAGAGGAAATAGAAGTAATTTACATAACTAGCACTTCATCTTATTTCTATCCTGAAGAATCAAGACATGCCAACACCCTCACCATATATTTTATTAACATTTTACTTAGGATGCATGTCTTTCTTTTTCATTAATATGTACCCTTTCGGTGTTGCATTACTGAGGACAAAAGTCTGATATTCTCATCTTCAGCTTTTCTAATAGCTGACTGCCAAACACGAACAAAGAGATGGCGAGAATTAGCATACAGATCTAAAAAAAGAAGTGATGGGCACAATAATAAATTATAGATACCCTTACTACAGGTATGTTTAGGTACAAATTCAGTACAACTAGGCACTGGGAGGTGTAACACAAGCTAAGAAGAAATTAATCCTCTAAGAGGCAGAGGTTTCCCACTTCTGCCTTCTGTTGAGGTTTCTATGGACAAGGATGGCAGAAAAAATTAAAGCTGTAGTTTGCACCAGCACCCTAAAGGAATTCCATTGATATGAGCTTCTCCGCAGAGTCACTGTATGAAAAAAACAACTTTTGAATGTCCAGTCGACACCTCCTGTTCAGCTAGCACTGCAGTACTTCCCAGGTCTCGAAGAGTGCATTTCGGCATATGCACCCACACAGGAACAGCAGCCACACATTTCTGCAATGGGTTATGCCACCGTATGCCACTCCTAAATTGGCTTTTAGGGTGTGTAAACTCCATTTAAATAGCTGTGTGACAAATTCTGAAGAACTGCAATGATTCATGCATTGTTGATACAGAAAGACAAAAATAAATATAGAAACATGTATAAAGTGTCTTAAAACACAGGATACCATATTTCATTAAAGTTGGGCCATGTTTAGTATAACCTTATGGAAAAGGACAAAGGGACACACATTAATGCATGTATTTTAAAACAAAGATATTTTAAAATCACTTGGTGAAGTCACAATCATCTAGAGGATCAAGCCAGCAAATACCCAACTTGAAAAATATTTATGGTCGGACTATTACTTTTATAGCAATGTATATTCAAACAGAACTGTCAATAAGTAAAATGTACTAACAAATAGGAGAGTTTCTGGCCCAAAGGCCTTTTACTCTAAAAGCATGGGTGGGTATAATATGGAAGAATTAAAACCAAAATTAGAAGAGTGTTATTCTTTTATGGAATGTTTCATGGGACAAGACTTATTTAAGGATTTATCCTTAGGGTCACATTGCATCTGGAGATTATCAAGGTGAGCAAGGCAGAAGGGAGAAATGCTAAGAGTCTTGCATCTGCTGCAGAGAGGCAGCAACAATTGAATTTCTTATACTCCTAAGCACAGAGACTGCTCCTTAGTACTCTTGGTGCACAAACCACCTCCTAAAAATGGCAGGAAAAGCCAGGGAAGGAGGGGGCTATGGGGCTCTCCCACCCACAAAAATTGGCCAGTTCTGGAGGGTGGGCGGTGCCTGCAGAGCACTCTCCTAATGTATGGCACAGAGGGCATACTTCTCCTGTTCACCAGGATCTCTGCAGGGCTATGCGCTAGCACCAAAGAGGGCTGTCAAATGCCACAACCTGGCCCTGAATATATGTGTTTGACCTTTCTGACATATTGTACATTTTCTATCTAATGTAATATACTGCATAGTTAGCTATATTTATATTATGCATGAGTTAACCAGTTCAGATAAATTGACATTGCTTCCACTCTAGGATCTTCACCCAAAACCAAACTGCCAAACCAAACTGCCAAACTGACCCCTTTTTTGGAAATTGAAAAAGTTTAATTGTTTTCTCCCGTTATTTTTCATTTTCATTCCCCTCTGTATGCCGGGATTCAGGCTACGACCAGAAGCTGAAGTGCCCATGTGTTAGTTCCAGCCTGACTTGAACCAAAAAGCTTGGAAAGAAAAAAGGCATTCTTACAGGATTTCTACTCCAATTCTGCAGATACAGGAGATTTGGTGAAGTATCTGACTTTGGATGCTGATCTGAACCCTATCTTTAAAGCTTTCAAATTCTTGTTTTAGCAAGGAATAATATTTATTACCCTAGAACACAATCATGGCACTGTTCGTAATTCTTAATCTATATTAAAACAAATCAACAGAAAATTGGTTTTAAAAACTGTTATAAAGTATAAATGTACATTGCAGAAAATCAGTACCAATTCTGAAGTTCACATCTGTACTTTGGATTAAAATATATAGTACCTTTTACTTGTTTCAAAATAAACTGTAATTCCAGAAAATAAAAAAAATTTTCAATATTTATTACCCATGTCAGGAATAACAGTTCCTAACTTGTGTATAATCACTTAGAGCATATATTTGCCAATTTTTAAAGGGGTCTTTAAAATATACTTTTAAATCATACTATCACAAGAACATTTGTTCTTGATTTTATTATATATTTAAATAAAACTTTTCAGTATTCCTTTTTTTCACATAACCTAGCGCCATATTTAACATTGCACATGCATGCTGAAAGGGACCAAGAGTTATTTCAGATGCAAAATCTAATCTGCAACATTATAATCACTGATGGCTTGAAACATTCAAGTTTATTAAAACTGGATCATAAAGTAGAAATGTAATCAAATACTGTATTGTAATGCCACAAATTATAATATACTTGAGAATCTGGAGGAGATTCAAAACAACTGAGCTATTTTACATGAACTGCTTTATAAGAAATATGGAAATCTCCTATGTGTGAAGGAATGGCCTATAAATCAATCACTCATAGGACTGGAAGGGACCTTGAGAGGTCGTCTAGTCCAGTCCCCTGCACTCATGGCAGGACTAAGTATTATCTAAACCATCCCTGACAGGTGTTTGTCTAACCTGTTCTTAAAAATCTCCAATGATGGAGCTTCCACAACCTCCCTTGGCAATTTATTCTAGTCATTAATCACCCTGACAGTTAGGAAGTTTTTCCTGATGTCCAACCTAAACCTCCATTGTTGCAATTTAAACCCACTGCTTCTTGTCCTATCCTCAGCAGTTAAGAAGAACAAATTTTCTCCCTCCTTGTAACAACCTTTTATGTACTTGAAAACTTATCATGTCCCCTCTCGGTCTTCTCTTTTCCAGACTAAACAAACAATTTTTTCAATCTTCCCTTACAGGTCATGTTTTCTAGACCTTTAATCATTTTTGTTGCTCTTCTCTGGACTTTCTCTAATTTGTCCACATCTTTCCTGAAATGTGGTGCCCAGAAATGGACACAATACTCTGAGGCCTAATCAGCGCAGAGTAGAGTGGAAGACTTACTTCTCATGTCTTGCTTACAAGACTGAAGAAAGCCAAAACAAAGGATCTAGGATGGCTTGTCATTTGCTCACAGTCTAATTCCTGCCTATATAGGGATTCTGAGATTCACAGCCTGCTTCCATAGAATGCTTCAGAATGAATCAATGAGAGAGAAATAATACAAGATAATTCAAACCCCTCAGAGAGCACATGGCTAACTAGCCCTCTGACAGTAACAAGGGCTTGAAGCCATTTAATAAAAAACTAAAATAAAATCGGAAACTCAGCTAGTTGGATATCTCCATCTGCTAGAGATAAGAACTTAAATTGATGTACTCAGGCACATCAGTTCCCTTTAGAGGGACTGAAATCTGTTACCTGAGCTGGTAGAAAGTCATGTGTCTTTTATTGCTGATTTGGGATGTTGGAGAATTTTAATTTCAGTTACAAAATGTCATTCTTTATTCTTTCAAAAAACATTTAACAACCTAAGACTGTGGTTCCTCAAGATCTGAGATGAGGTGAGAAGCAATTTTTCACAGTTCACCAGGAGACCTAACTGACAGGACAGGTACACAACCTGTCGTACTGCTGATTGGTTTCATCCCAGGACAGACCTCTGATCAGTCAATCATATAGACGTGGGTGGACATGTACCCCTTGGTTCCTGAGATGTGCCACTACTACTGCTAACCATTATGTGAACATTCTTGGTGCCGTAAAGCAGGGGTTCTCAGACTTTTGTACTGGTGACCTCTTTCACACAGCAAGCCTCCGAGTGTGACCCCCCCTTATAAATTAAAAACAGTTTTTTATATATTTAACACCATTAAAAATGCTGGAGGTAAAGCGGGGTTTGGGGTTGAGGCTGACAGCTCGCAACCCCCTGAGGGGTCCCGACCCCCAGTTTGAGAACCCCAGCCGAAGAGAGTCTAAAAGGCAGAATTTTGTACTGGTAGTGACTGTGCCCAAATCTTGAACCTCAGGTACTTCCTGTGGGCCAGATGAATGCAATGTGGAAGCATGTGTCCTGCAAGTGGAGAACTGCAAACCAGTTTTGTACTTGGAGCACTGTAATGATGGAGGCAAGTAGCTTAACATCCTGAATCTGAGATGGCATATGTATTTGCTAGGTCTACTCAGTCTCTCAGGGCATGTCTACACTTACTGGTAGATTGACATTGCTGCAATCAATGCAGCGATTGCTGATTTAGCGGGTCTGGTGAAGACACGCTAAATCTATGGGAGAGCACTCGCCCATCGATTTGTGTACTCCACCTCCCCAAGAAAAATAAGGGAAGTCGATGGGAGATGCTCTCCCATCAACACATCGCAGTGTAACCACCACGATAAGTGGATCTAACTACATTGACTTCAGTTATGATAGTCACATAACTGAAGTTGCGTAAGTTAGATCGATTTACCGCAGTAGTGTAGACCAGGCTTCAGACTCCTATGGAATAAGAAAATACCAGAAGTATAATCGTCTTCCCCTGTATTCCTGCAAAACGTCTTCTACAGTTCCTGGTCGGAGCAATGAGGTCACGTCTGACTGAAGAAGGCTCTCGTGAGAAGGCTCCTTGAAGAGCGATGGACAAGGAGATGGGCAGGGGGACAGAGAATTTGGATGGTGTATCCATGGGCAATGGTGTCTAATACCCACTTGTTAGTAGTAATGTCTGACCATGAACGGTGGAATGAGGCAAGGCAGTTTCTGAAGAAGGTGTTGGATTGTTCTGGAACAGCTCTTGATCGTTATTTGCAACCTGTTGCCATGAGGACTGAGCAGGGTGCATAGTTGAGGGGTTAGAGGATTAATGTCCTCTGTTATAACAAGGCTGCTTCCTGGTCTGTTTGATTGTTAGGATTTCAAGATGCAGTTAGGTAAAAGTAAGTATTGAAAGAAGTTCTCAAGACGTTCAATGGTTTTCTTGTGAGATAGGTCACCAGAGTTCTATCAGAAGATAAGATACCACTAAGAGTATGTCCACACTATGAAATTAGGCCGATTTTATAGAAGTCGATTTTTAGAAATCGATTTTATACAGTTGATTGTGTATGTCCACACTAAGCGCATTAAGTCGGTGGAGCGCGTCCTCACTACCGTGGCTAGCATCGACTTACGGAGCGGTGCATTGTGGGAAGCTATCCCCCAGTTCCCTCAGTCTCTGCTGCCCAATGGAATTCTGGATTAAGCTCCCAATGCCTGATGGGGCAAAAACATTGTTGCGGGAGGTTTTGGGAACATGTTGTCAGTCGCCCCTCCCTCCGTGAAAGCAACGGCAGACAAAAGTTTTGCTCCAGACACCAGGGCGATTCAAAGAGCACAGCAAGGCGTGCTGCGCATCAGAGAGGCTTTGAAAACCAGTTTCATGACTGGCCAGGCTTTGGAGTGACAGTTGTGTGCGTTTCTCCTTGATGCAAACTCGCCCTCTTTGTTGATTTTAATTCCCTGTAAGCCAACCACCTTCCCCCCTTTGAAATAAAGTAATTATTGTTTTGAAACCTTGCATTCACTCTTTATTAATTAAAAAAAATGAGATAATGGACAAGGTAGCTTGGGTGGGGTGGGGGAGGAGGGAAGGACAAGGCCACATTGCTTATTATAGCCACACTAAAAATCCAACTGTTTGAATGACAGCCTTCTGTTGCTTGGGCTATCCTCTGGAGTGGAGTGGCTGGGTGCCCGGAGCCTCCCCCCCTCCCCACCCTCGCGTTCTTGGGCGTCTGGGTGAAGAGGCTATGGAACATGGGGAGGAGGAGAGGCGGTTATACAGTGGAGGCAGCGGGGGTCTGTGCTCTTGTTGGCTTTCCTGCAGCTCCAACAGACGCTTCATCAGGTCCTTACTCCCCCAACAGACACTTCATCATGTCTGTTTGCTCCCCCATTAGCCTCAGCATCGCGTCCTGCCTCCGCTCTTCATGCTAATTCTTTCCTGGCCTCTGCCACTGAATGCCTCCATGCATTAAGCTGTGCCCTATCAGTGCGGGAGGACTGCATGAGCTCGGAAAACATGTCATTGCAAGTGCAGTTTTTTCGCCTTCTAATCTGCGATAACCTCAGGGACAGAGATGATAGGGGGAGCGCAGAAACATTCTACGCTCTACGATTTGGGGGGGGAGGGGGAATGCATGATCACCTGTGCTGCTGAGTTCGCCACGCTGACCAAACAGGAAATTAAATTAAAAATTTAAGGGGCTTTTCCTGTGTACCTGGCTACTGCAAGGGAGTTCCAAGTGCTGTCCAGAGCAGTCACAATGGAGCACTCTGGGATAGCTCCTGGAGGCCAATACCGTCGATTTGTGTCCACACTACCCCAAATTCGACCCAGCAAAGTTGATTTTAGCACTCCTCCCCTCGCTGGGGAGGAGTACAGAAGTCGATTTTAAGAGCCCTTTAGGTAGACGGAACGGGGTTGGTTGTGTGGACACATTCGTTTTTAAATTGACCTAATGCGGCTGAATTCGACCTAACCCCGTAGTGTAGACCAGGGCTAAGTTCTGACTTGCTGCCATGGGCGATAAGAATGAACGGGGGCGGGGGAGGGCACCCCAGTCTTTATGTCCTTATACGGGATCATGAGGCGGCACAAAGCACAGGTGTGGCCCCACCAGACTCAGCTAGTTAAAACCAATCAAGTCTCATGCACATTGGACTCATTTACATCCACACTGGGACCTATGCTGACCTATACTCAAAGAATAACAACAAATATATCAGTGAAATTATTGAACTCTGCTTCAAGTGTTGTGACTGCAAGTCCAATTTTTAAATGTAGTTGAAGAATTCAAAGGAAAAAAACAATGGCCCAGGCAAGAAGAGTGGAAATATAGACTGGAACACAATTCTAAAACCTTTACTCCCACTGGTTGCAGAATCAAGCTCACATCATCAAAAAGGTCTCTGGGAAATGAAAGCCTTTTGACATATAACATAGCCTTGAATGATCAATTGGTGACAAAAGAGCTTGAAACTAAGACTTTGTCTACACTGCAGAGTTTTGTTGCCAAAAGTTATGCCATTTTAATTAAAGAGCTTTAATTAAACCGCTGTTGCATGTCCACACTATGCTCCTTGTGTCGGCAGAGTGCATCCACACAGAGAGCAGTGCACTGTGGGTAGTTATCCCACTGTGCAACTGGCTGCAGAGTTCTATGGGAAGGGTTTGCAATGCCTCATGGGGCAGGTACAACATCACATGATGCAGGTTTCTCAATCCCAGTGTTCCATGGACATCTACTAGACTGCCAGCTGCTTTTCAACTGAAGTGTGTGTGTGTGTGTGTGTGTGGAGGAGGAGAAGAGTGTGTGACAGGGAGCATGTGTATGTATGTGGGGAGAGACAGAGACAGAGTGGGTGTTGGGGGACAGTGAGTGTGTCCGCATGCTGTCTCATAACTTCAGACAGGCACAGGAAGCAACCAGTCCTGAGGCTGGCGGAGGGGGACACCCCTGACATCAGCCCCTGCCTCCGTCCCTGGCTCAGCACAGCAAGGCAGGCTCTCTCTCTCTCTTTGAGACTCTCTCACACATACACACATCTGTCCCTGCCTGCCTGCCTCTGTGTTCCTAATGTGGGAGAGAGCAGGAGCATTCCATATTAATGATTTGCTCTTTGTTGCCCAGAGCAGAGCAGCATGCTCAGTTGTCAGAATGGAGCTTTGAAAGGGGAGGGGCGCATTCCTGCAGTGCTGCTGAGTTCATGTACTCTTCCACTGTTTTGTCACCAAAAGCTGCCTTTTAGCAACAAAACTCTGTAGTGTAGACAAGGCCTGAATGCCAAAAACTTACACTACGTGAAGTGAAACTAAGCATAGAAAAAAAGAAAGGTGGTGACAAACATGGTGATCAGTGCAATTCAAATAGCTGTGTAGCACAGTGAATACACAAATTATAAATAAGAAAAGAAACCATTAAACTGATATATTTTTAAAAGACCACTTAACTCAAGGTGTAAATGCCTCAAATTCTTCCAGTAGATTAAGTGAAAACAGTGAAAACAACAGTAGTTTTTATACTGCAGGAGGACTAATGTTATTTTTCATGTTAATTAATCAGAACTTTTAAGATATAGGAAACATATAAGGTTTCAAAGTTAAAAAAAACCCTCTTATTTAGTTTTGACTCAAAATGGAAAAGAAGAGGCCCTTTTCCAATGTTTGCTAAACTGTCTGCAAAAGAAAAAAAATATACAATTCCGCTCTGGTAAACGCATAGTTACTCAAAGATTTACTTAAGTGCAGGAATCAGGGAGTGTCTAAACAAGAAAGAAAATTATGAGTACAGAAGGAAGCAAGCAAAGGTCAAGTATGAAAAATCCCAATTTTCTCCCTCCAAAAATCCTTTCATGGGAAAGGCTTGAGGATTTACTATAAACTTTAGGATTTTCCTTCCTTTTACACACTTATCTTTAACACCATTTCTAAATTACCTGGAGAAGACACTAAATAGAATAGTATATTAAATAAGTGGTGTGACAGTATCTGGTATTCTCAGGTTGTCTGACCCGCTTTAAGAATGTACTGGTACTCAATGCCTTCTATGAGAGCTTGTCTACAGTTGCAGTGGTGCTGCTATAGCGCTTAGTGAAGATGCTATCTATGCTGACGGCAGAGTTTTTCTCTTGCTGGCATAGGTACCCTATCTCCACGAGGGACAGTAGCTATGTCAATAGAAGAAGCTCTCCCGTTGACATAGTGCTGTCTACACCGGGGATTAGGTTGGTATAACTGTGTCGCTCAGGGGCATGGTATTACAACTGTTAACTAACAGAATAGAGAGAAAAGAGAAAACAAAGGTTAGTATAAAATGTGTGTGGTTTAACTAAGAATTCATTATCAGACCCTAAATACTAGCTGGAAGACTTTAATTACACAAGAAGGTTGAGGAAAGCAAAAGATTATGGCCAGATCTACACTTTGAAGATTTTACCGGTACAGCTATACCAGCAAAACGCTTTTGATGGTATAGCTAATTCCAGTCCCCTCCCTGAGTGATAAACTATACTGGCAAAAGAGCAGTTTGCTGGTATAACTATGCCTACATTAGGGGCATCTGCAGGCTCAGCTATGTCACCCAAAAATCACACCTTATCACACCTCTCTGACTGACAGAGTTATGGTGGAAGTTTGTAGAAGAGACCTAGCCTGCTTGATAGTCTCCAGAAAAGAGATGGTTGCCCTTTCTTTAAAGAAATGTGGGTGGGCCCAGCCAATCATCATCTTTTATAAATCCCTAAGTTTTGAAGCTGTCAATATAAACTCAGAGTACAATTATCTCATCCTTCCGCTAATGGATTGTATTTTTCTTTGATCTGAAGATGTTATCCAAAATGGTTATTTGTTTCTTTAATGTTATTTCAGAATACAGAAAACAGTCATTTCCTTCTCTTGCTAATATTTTAATTTTTCACCTGTGCAAATAAATGTTCATTAATATTTCTTCATTAAGTAGTCTTCAGAATACACAGAATTTTAACATACAGATTAGTTAACTTGCCAGGTGTATGGCTAATTTTTTTAGCTCATACTCTATTGGAAGCAAACTTTATTAGAAATATTTAGATAGTGCATATATTTACAGAGTGCTTTAAAAACATAGATAAGGACATATCCTCTGTCCTAAAGAATTTAGCATCTAAATGAGATGAGGCACAGACAAGATATGGGACAACAGTTCACAGAAGGAAGCTGAAGCGATTACTATATTAGGGAGACAATTGCATGTAGCCAATCTGTGACTGCTAGCAGCAAATATTTCCAACGGCCAGGGATGGGACACTAGATGGGGAGGGCTCTGAGTTACTCCAGAGAATTATTTCCCAAGGTGTCGGACTACTGGGTCTTGCCCAGGTGATCAGGGTCCAACTGATCACCATATTTGGGGTTGGGAAGGAATTTTTCCTTGGGTCAGATTGGCAGAGACCCTTGGGGGGGAGGAGGGTTGCCTTTCTCTACAGCATGGGGCATGGGTCACTTGCTGGTTTAATTAGTGTAAATGGTGAATTCTCTGTAACTTGAAGTATTTAAACCATGATTTGAGGACTTCAGTAACTCTGCCAGAGGTTAGGGGTCTATTACTGGAGTGGCTGGGTAAGGTTCTGTGACCTGCAATGTGCAGGAGGTCAGACTAGATGATCATGATGGTCCCTTCTGACCTTAAAGTCTATGAGTCTATGGGACAACATAACAGATGGCATAAAACAAGCCACTGGCAAAGGAGAAGGGAGAAATAAGGAGGAAAATAGGGAAGAAACTGAGATATAAGGGCGAGCAAGAGCATACAGGGCTCTAGTAGGCCTGATCCATAGCCCAATGAACTCAATGGGGTGTCTTTCCACTGACTTCAATGGGCTTTGAATCAGGCACTAGGGTCCTGATTAAGTAAAGCAATTAATCACATGCTTAACTTTAACACCCCCGGTTAAATATATGCTTAAAAATAAGCACATGCTTAAATTCTCTGCTGAATCAAAGCTGATATGAAAATGGGAGGCTAAATGCAATGGGGCAGGTGCCAGATTACCACCATCTTCTTGAATTTTCTTGGTAAAAGAGAGGGAAGAGATAGTTTGGACAGAAAGGTTGGGCAAGCAGGCCAGACAGAATACGGTCACTGTAATGAAGATGAGATAGTCAGGGCATGGACAGTTTTAGCAGCAAGACAGTGAGAAAATGGTAAATTCTAGAAATGTAATGAGAAAGGAAAGATCATGTATAGTCCAATCCTGCACCAACAAAGTCAATGAAAGTTTTGCTGTTTATTTCAATGGGTGCAAGATGGACCCCAAAAAGAAAGACCAGACATAGGGCGAGAAGAAGAAAGTGGAATCAAAGAAAATGTAATTAATTTTAAACCACAATTTCACATTAGTGGCTTTTATGCTCTGAGGTAAATATACTTTTGGGGGGATTAGAGAAGAGAAATAAATAAATAACTACCGTAAAACAGGCAAAGAAATGTTAAGGAAGCTTTGTCACATATATATTGATATATTTTCATATTTCTTCACTTTAAATTTCTTCATTAGTAACCAATCTTAAATTTGTAGGGTTTTGCAAAATATATACCAATTTACAACAATTTAATTAATTCTACTAATCACATTATATGCCTGCTCTGCACAAGATATGAGTATTTCCACCCACATTAAGGAAATTGCTTCAATGTGGAATTTATTTTCATATCTCAATAGTTTAAAAGCTAACATTTATAATGTTTACAATATTTTAGAATTCATGGACTTGATGGCAAATAATAAATAATCCATGGCACTCAAATAATACAAAAGATTTTGGTTTTTCCCATGCTGGGCAAAATCAACTTTTAGAGAGTTTCCATGCTACCCAGAAAAATCAGTGTTTCAGGGTTCATGTGGTACATCAGACTTTTAACCAGCATTGACCATTTAACATTCTTCTGGCAGTCAATTTTTTTAAAATATTCATACCATGAAAACTAAATGCTTGTATAACATATTAACAGAGCAATTTCCAAATTTTTAATGGGATACTTTATAGTTTAAATTTTATGATAATGACATGGACAAAATTAAACATGCTCCAATTCTTTCTGTGATATCTCAAGCAACACTAGAGAAAGTCTATGGTCAAATTACAATAAAAAAAAACAATAAAAGCTTTCTTTCTAGGGAGCTACCTATTACACTTAACAGGCTTAAAACAAAATGTGTCAAAGATCAAGAGTAAGTTATCTGAGGTGTCAAGTGCATAAGGTTAAAGGTGGAATTTTATTAGGTCAAAGGTGATATAAATAAAATCTTATATGTCAAAGAAGAAGGGTCACAGACAAGGTGTACATAATATAAAGACATCACAGATGACAAGTAATAACTTTAAGTAGTGCAAGTGTGTTCACTACAGATACCTTCATTGATTAAAACTGGAACTCTGTGGTTAGTGACTATGAACATTACAGTGCCTTACTATAACACATTATTTACTTCTATATATTATTTTGGAAACTTGCTTCCAAGTATGCTAGACGAATATTAAATTATTAAATGCTTTATTTGTGGGGGAGGCAAAGTTTGGCATTAACTGGGCATATCAAATGAAAAGAACACAAAATATATCTTAGTTGAATAAATGTAATAGGTTTTCTACTTTATTATGAGAGTACCTTAAGATATTCATATCTTATTACTGAAGTACTGAAAAAGAAAACTGTGAAGATGGCCTCAGGCCAGGGAAATCTCAAACTACGACTGTATAGTTGCATTATTTTACCCATAGAAGCAGCTGAAATTTAGGTATAAATCAAATTATTTTTTAATACACCTCTACCCCGATATAATGCGACCCCATATAACATGAATTTGGATATAATGCGGTAAAGCAGCGCTCGGGGAGCGGGGCTGCGCACTCTGGCAGATCAAAGCAAGTTCAGTATAACGTGGTTTCACATATAATGCAGTAAGATTTTTTGGCTCCCGAGGACTGCGTTATATCGGGGTAGAGGTGTATAAGGTTAGTAACTAAAATGTCTGGTACTACACTATCACTGTGGTCAGGGGCTGCTCCAGGCCCCAGCACGCCAAGCGCATGCTTGGGGTGGCATGCCGTGGGGGGCGCTCTGCCGGTCACCAGGAGGGCGGCAGGCGGCTCCGGTGGACCTCCCGCAGGCGTGCCTGTGGAGGGTCCGCTGGTCCCGTGCAGCTTCAGTGGAGCATCCGCAGGCACGCCTGCGGGAGGTCCACCGGAGCCGCGGGACCGGTGACTGGCAGAGTGCCCCCCGCGGCATGCCACCGTCCTTGGGGCGGCGAAATGGCTAGAGCCGCCCCTGACTGTGGTGGCTTTAGGTTAACATTTTAGACAGGCACAGTAAGCCACAGCACTGCACATGCACCCATTAATTAAGGATATTTTTTTTAAGTGACCCTCAATCTTCTGCTGTAGCTGTCAAGTTGTACACTGAATTGGAGGTGTTCCCACTAGAGTCCTTTTGCTCCTACTTTAGGTCCATGTATCAGGATAGCACTTAAACCCACGCTTAAAGTACATACTTAAGTTCATGTTGAAATGCTCTTCTGGAGAGGAATGGATTTAAGTATATGCTTTGGTGCTTTACTAAACTGGGGTCTCTGTTAGGAGAGCACAGTACATGCTAAGAAGAACGGGATGATTACAAGCAATCTAGTGTCAACTTCACCAGATACACAGCCAAGAGCATATGGCTCGCCTTTGTCTTATGTAATTCTGTATTAGTTCTACTAAAGCCTTACTTTTAAGAGTCTGGACTGTGCCTTCTTCTTATGTATCCACAAGACAACATATAGTACTAGAGTGAAGTAGAAAAGAGGACAGAGAAAAGAGGACTGTGCTGAAGGAATAAAAGAGTAATTTTGGACATGGAGCAAGTAAAAGTCCCCAGGGAGTTGAACTCAGGTAATTCAGCAGACTCCTGGAATAGATTCAAACAGAGTTATATATAAACAGCCAGCACTGGTGAAAAAGAAAACCAGCAGAAAATACAATCTTCTTAAACTTTGCAGGACTTGGCAGTGGATGTCTTTAATTAGCATGCAACTAAATCAGGCAGAGAGAGCAAGTTATGACACAATTTTGCAGAACTTTGAAGAGTACTGCACACCTAAAAAGAGCAAAACATTTGAAAGGTATAAGTTTCACCTTAGAAGACAAATGGAAAGAGTCCTTTGAAGAATGCCTAACAGAGCTGAAGCTAATGAGCCAAAACTGCAGCTATGGACTATTAACAGATTCAATTATAAGGGATCAAACTGGAATTGGAATCAGAGGTCCAAAGCAGCAAAAAAGACTATTGGAGGATATGGATCTCACTTTGGCTAAAGCAATAAGACTATCGGGCATCAGAAATCACTCTGAACAAAATAAAAATAATGGAAGGAAAATAGGACACTGCCACTCTGGATTGGAGTGACAAGAGAAAAATAAATACTGGCAAGCAGTAAGTCATTACAGAACAAAAAAACACAGAGAAGCATGAACAAAGCAAAGCACAAGAGTTCACAAGAGTCAGCCTCAAGGATTGCACAAAATGTGGACACAAACACTGACCTGAAAAATGCACCACTTTTGGTAAGCACTACAATATTTGTAAGAAATACAGTGATTTTGCCAAAGAGTACAACCAGGATCAACAACTGCAGAAGAGGAAGCAAAGAATGCATGCTGCTGCAGTAATCCAGGAAGACGGCACAGACAGCAACACAGAAGAGGAGCTCTGTTTAGGAGCTGTATCTGAAGCGGAAGGAACTGATGAATGGACAATTTGCTTAGAGACTAATGGGACTCTGGTAACCTACAAATTGGACACTGGTGCTCAGGTAAATGTTGTTTCATGTATTAATGTTAAAAGGTTAAATTAAAAACATATTAAATAGAAAGCTTATAACGAGGAAGTCATTCCTACTAAGAGGTACATGTGTACTAGAAGTAAAGGTAAAGATCAAATAGATTGATAACATTTGTGATAGTTAAAAGGAGCAAAGCACCTATATTGGGTTTAAAAATATGCCAAGCCCTTGGGCTCATACAAAGAGTGCACATGGTAGAGGAGATAAGGACAGAGGCATACAGTAACAGGACATTTTAGACGGCACAGGAAAACTGGCAACTGAACATAAAATTGAACTAACAGAACCAATTGTCCTATAATACATGCCCTAGAAATTTTTACTCCTGAGAGCATTCTGCACCAAAAAATTTAAAATTCTGCACACAGTATTTTAAAATTCTGCACATTTCTGCAAGTTTTATTTGTCAATAAATAAATGTAGAGGCTCCAGTATGGCAGTGAGAAGCACAGACCACTGGCTGCATGAAGATGGGAGATCACCCTGCAGCATCCCCACCCCTAGGAAACGGACTCAGCAGTGAGGCTGCGCCCAACCTTGATACAGCACAAGACCTGGCCCGTGCCCAGAAATACCTTGGGGCCCTGCTCCTCTGTGCCAGGCAAGCCAGATGTGGACAGGCAGGCTCAACCAGGCAGGATCCAAGTGTGAAGGGGCTCAGTGTGGGGTGATCCAGATGTGGGACAAGAGGGTTCTGTGTGGGACAATCTGTGTGCAGGCAGCTCAGTGGGGGGGATCTGGATGCACAGGCTCATTGGAGGGGGTTCCAGGTGAAGGTAGTTGGGGCTCAGCGGACGGCTCTGGGTGTGGGGGTCTCAGTGGTGCTTGGTGGGGGGGGGTTGGGTGCAGCTAATTGGGGGTTAGTGGTGTGGGGGGCTCATAAGAGTGGAAGTTTGAGTGCAGGGAGCTCAGTGGGAGGTTGTCTGGGTGCAGGGGTAGGGGTCTGGAGGCAGGGGGGCTCCAGATGCAGGAGTTGAGGTTCAGTGGGGTGGGGTTCCAGTATGGAGTGCTAGGCAAGTTCTGAGTGTACGGGGTGAGGCTTGGCAGGGTTGTCTGGGTATGGGAGGTCCAGATGCATGGGAGTTGGGCAGATGGGGGAGCAGCTCCCCATACAGTGACCCCTCCCCCTGCAGCTGAGGAGTGATGGGGGCAGGAAGCAGGGGAGGATGCTGAGTTACCTGCAGCTGCGTGAGATTTCTGGAGGTGGGTATGACACAGCCCCAGCCACTCCTTGCAGGGGAAGAGGAAGTCCCGTCCTCTCCTGCCTCCACCCCAGCCAGGATCCCAGCTCAGGGTAGGAGCCACTGGCTGGGGTGTCACCTGCCCTGCAGTGATTTACCTCTCCGTCAGCTGCTCCGGGTGCCTGAAACAATGTATCTGTGCTGCTAGGGAGTGATGCATGACTGCTCTTGCAGCTTCCCTTTGCTTCCTTGTCAGAAAGTCATTTTTCTGCAAGGAAGCAAAGAAATCTGCAGAGGTCATGAATTCGGCACACATAGAAATAGAAATATTCCACTAAGTATGAGAGAAGAGCTCAAAGAAGAACTTGATTGTTCAGTAACAACAGACATCATTAGAAAAGCACAAGAGCTTACAGAATGGATGCACTCACTAGTAATAGTAGAAAAAAAGGATAGAACACTGCGATTATGCCTAGATACTAAGGAGTTTAAGAAATATATCAAAAGGGAGCACTTTCAGTTACCTATCAAGGAAAACATTTTGGCAGATATGGCTGGTGCAAAGTATTTTATTACTTTAGATGCACCATCTGGATTCTGGCAGATTCCCTTAGATGAAAGGATCTCCAAATTATGCACTTTTATTATACCATATGGAAGATATTGCTTTCTTTGATTACTGTTTGGTCTAAAATCTGCTCCAGAAGCCTTTCATAAAACTATGTATAAAACTTGAGGGAACTGAAGGCACAAAAGTATATATACACATGACATTCTCATCTGGGGCAGTACAATAGAGAAACATCATTACAGGTTAAAAAGATCATTGGACAGGATTAGAACAGTAAGCCTGAAGCTAAATAAACAAAAATGTAAATTCAGGCTCAGAGAAATTACCTATTTAAGAGAAAGGCTAACTGAACAAGGGGTATGTATTGATCCTAGCAGAATTCAAGCTATAACAAATATGCAACACCCAGAAAATAAGGAGGGAGTACAGAGGTTCATAGGAATGGTTAATTTTGTTGGGGACGTCACTGAGGCCCATTTGCCAGTGGACACCACTTCCCACAGCTCCTATTGGCCGGGAATAGAGAACCGCAGCCACTGGGAGCTGCAGGGGGCAGTGCCTGCGGACGGTCAACATTAGCAAAATGTCTCGCGGCCCGCAATCACATTACCCTGATGGGCCGCATGCGGCCTGCAGGTTGCCCACCATTGCTCTAGTGAATTCATGTCTTTCAAGATATGTCTGCACATTTATCACTATGTCGCTCAGGGGTGTGAAAAAGATGCCCCCCTGAGCGACGTAAGTTACAGCAACAGAAACGCCAGTGTGCACAGTGCTATGTTGGCGGGAGAGCGTCTCCCACCAAAATAGCTACTACCACTTGCTGGGGGTGGTTTAATTATGTCCACAGGAGAGCTCTCTCCCATCGTCATAGAGTGACTACATGGGAGCTCTTACAGAAGCACAGCAGTACTGGTACAGCTGTGCCACTGTAAGCTCTCTATTGCAGACAAGGCCTCAGTCTTGGGCAATAGAGCAGACGCCCTCACATGGTTCCTTTTTCTAGAAGAGCTATGCTATTAAATGCTGTGATTGGTGTATAACATTCAGACAAAGGAAAAATCTATTTTACTTTTCTTTCCTCATGTTTTAAAGGCAGGCAGTGGCCCAGCAGCTAAAAGGTAGAACTACCATTGTTCAGTCAGCAGGGAGAAGCATACAAGATCATTAGGTACCTGTGACTGTCAGTGTACACACTGATGGATCCAAGAATGGTAATCTATGTGCTTGCTTGTGAGTTTGCTGGGAACTTTCACAGCTCACAGTTCTAAGACTCTGGACCCAGGAGGAAGCCCGCCACTGAGGTAATTAGGCTACACCTACTGCCCAATAATCAATTTCATCCAAACAGGAAGTGAAAACACTCCCATTATAATAGCCATCTTAAAATTACAGAAAATACAGACTTAGAGAACCCTCAACCTGTGATTAGGGAAATAGGTGAGTTGCAATCCACCAAGATGTATTTCTCCAGAGAATCCTTTCTCTGTAATTACAATGATCCCTTCTCCAAAGATAGCCATATCGGTGGGTTGCAGCTCTTGGAAACTTATACATTTCCCTGCCAAAAAAAAAAAAAATGAGAAAAACCTGCTACAGGTTGTGAAAAACAAAATACAAAGAAAATACCTTAATTAATAAAAATATCAACAAATATATATTTATGTATGTGCTTGCAGATATGCACACATAAAATGCCTCCCTAAATGCCACAGCTGGCAAAATAAATAGACATTCTAAAACAAACAAACTCTATGGGGTGGAAAAATTTGGTGCACCTAGCTTGGAAACAGATTTTGTAACACTAAAATCAAATCTGAATCCGCTCTGGAGACCCAGATTAAGCAGTATTTCTTAGTAAATATGAGATGGGAACACCATGTGGCTGATTCACATATCCTCCAGATGGACACAGTTTAGAGGCTAGGTGTCAGAGTTGAACTGTTTCTCACAGAATGCACCTTGACATAACACTGTAGTTCCAGGTCTGCCATGCTGTGGCAGTGGGGATAAATCACACAACAATTTAGAATTGTTCTCTTGGAGACAGCATAGCTTTTTGAATTGCTGTAAAAAGAAAAAAAGTTGTTTCTCAATGCCTCCTTAAGAGACAGCGAAGTGCCAATTCTTTTAAAGTTGTTGTTAAAAAGCCATTACTTGATAAGGGCAATCTCTATAACTATTGTCCCATCTTGAATCCCTAATATCTGTGGAAAATCATCAAGAATGTTGTGGAAAAACAATTTAATACTGCTCCCTTCATGACTACCGACCAGGAGGTGCAGACAACACATTTGCAGACCCTAGCAGGAACTAACAGGTTTGCACTTAAGTGGTTTTGCCCTGTCTTTCTACAAACTATGTTGATGATACTCAACCCAGAAAAGACTAAAGTGAATTTTACAAGATGAGGGAATTAAGCAGAGGAATCAGTGGAAATTATACCAGCTTTCCAGATTGCAAAGAAGAGTCCATGGCTTGTTTCTCGTATTCATAGCCTATGGATTTTGCTGGGTTCCTGGCAGCTGCTGGAGTCACAGATATCAACAATTGTCAAGTGTGCTTATCATGTGTATTTGGGAAGGAGGTTATGTCTTTTTCTTTTGGATGCAGTTTCACCACATTATCTATGCCTTTGTCACTTCAAAGTTAGATTAGTGCAATGGGGCTATCCTTTCATTTTTGCAGTGGGGCTATCCTTCCAATTGTTTGGAAACTACAGCTAGCATAGAAATGGCCAGCCTACTTGTTTAATGTGTGCTCAAGCAAAGACCACATTATGCTGTGTCCTGAGATCTGTACTGGTTCCTGATTGTTTCCCAAGTGAAGTTTAAGGCATTAGTTTTCATTTTTAGAGCCTTAAATAGTTTGGGGTCAGCTGTTTGCAAGACTATGTCTCTCCTTTTGTATCAGCATGATAGTTGAGGTCATCTGAGGCACTCATGCCAACAGATTCCTCCTCATAAATGGAGAGGGCTGACAGCAAGTCATTCTAGATGAAGATGGCTTTGGATTTCACTTCCTTTGTCGATGTCTCAGAGCCTGGATTTGATACCTCACAGGAGAGTTGTGAGGATAAATACACTGAAGATTGTGAGGTGCTCATATACTACGGTGATGAAGGCCATATAAGTACAACAGACAGAAGGATCGACCAACCTACTTTCAGGACATGCTGCAAGATCCACCTGTTTTTCCAGGTGATTCCGGGTGAGAGGGGGAGATGGGAAGGGACATAACTGCAGGATAGCTAGGAGGCTGACTGAAAAGGAGACTAGGCTGGGGACAAGAATACACACTAGTTTGGGATGGGGACCTAGGTTTTCCTGTATAGTCAGCATGTGTGTGGTGTGTATTGTTGCTGTTTTACTTGTTAAGATGTAGAGGCCCTGTCTGTGTCCTGTTTTGCAGTTATACCAAAATTGGGTGTTATAGTAAAAAATAAAAAATGTGGTGTGAGTAGAGTTTAGAGAGGTGCAGAAGAAATATAGAGAAGAAAGAGCGTACTCCTCAAACACAACACAATGACCACAAACCTCAGCACCTGCAGAACAAAAGACCAGACTCACTTGACATTGATTTATTATAATAAATAAATAACCTTTGTGAACAGACGGAAAGAAGGACAGAAAAATTATACAGTAAAACCTGCCTTAGAGACCACCTCTGAAGAGAGATCACCTGTCACGAGCGACTACTTGCAGAGGCCATGGAACACCACAGCTCTCTAGTGTGCAAACCTTTGAAGAGAGACCACCTCTTACAAGCAACCACTTTTGCTAACTCCCATGAGCAGTTGCTCTTGGCAGGTTTTACTGTATATAAAAGACACTAGTAAAGCACTCATATACCACATTGATAAGTACGGGATAGGTTAGATCAGTGGTTTTCAACTTTTTCATTTGCGGACCCCTAAAAAATTATTGAGGTGTGGACCTCTTTGGAAATCTTAGAAATAGACTGAGGACCCCTAGAGTCCGCAGACCATAGGATGAAAACCACTGGGTTAGATTGATAGAAGAAAATACCTTATTAGAAAACAGTCAATTTATATACATTGTATCATTTTCTATAGGAAATCTATTTATATGACACTCACTGGAATAACTGTATTTGAATGTTCCATTTTTTTCTTTCTTTCTTTTTCTTTTACATTCCATATTTTAAAAAGTCAGCATTACTATCAATAGTACATCTTATTTTTGATACCTGACTTTTTATGTTCTTAGTTCTGTGAGAATTTTCAGATCTGTCTTAAAATATTACATTTCAGATGACACTGTAAACCAGAAGAATATTTATATTAATATTAAAATCTTTTACAAAACATACCACTTCTTCATCTGAAAGCTCTCGTCCTTGGATGCTACTATTTTCTCTCACTGCTTGTTGGTGTTTTTTCCCCTTAATGTGGCTAAAAAGATACACCTCTGAGGAAATCTGGAATGAGAATAAATGATGATTAGGGCCCTACCAAATTCACAGTCCATTTTTGTAAATTTCAGGGTCATAGCGTTTTAAAAATCTTGAATTTCACGGTTTCAGATATTTAAATCTTAAATGTCATGGTATTGTAACAAAACATGAACATGTATTTAAAAAATGGCAAAATATAAACATGTAAAAGCCCTTAAGACAGAGGTTCTCAAACTGTGGTTGGCAAGCTCCATTCAGGTTGTCCGCGGATAGTTCTCTCTAAGGCGCACACCTGGGCGGCTGCACACGAGAGAATGAAGGGCCACCCACCTAATTAGTGGAGCCACGCAGGGGGTAGATGTGCAGGGGGTAGGTTGGAGGGGGCAGTGGGGAGAGAAGAGGGAGTGGGAGGAATTTAGGATGTACAGAGCTGTGGCGGCCAGAGCAAGAGGTGACTTTCCCCAGCTCCAGGGCTGCGGCTGCCGGGGAGAGACTGCCATCCTTCCCAGCCTCAGCTCTGTGGCTGCTGTGGTGGGGGAAATACCCCTCTCCTTCCCAGCCCCAGCTCGGGGCCTGTCGCAGCAGGGAGAGAGGGCACATCCATTGCATTAGAAAGGTAAGACTACTGATATTAAAATATGAGTTGTGTGCTTTTATTTGTAGAACAAAAGAACGTTAATGATTAAGGTTTTATTTATATAGTGTTTTTTTATCCAAACCACTTTACAGTAGTTAGCTAACAATACAAACAACATTTGGAAAGATCATTAATCGGTCTGCCAAGACCTTCAGCAATTTTTAAGTGGCCCGTGAAAAAAAAGGGTTTGAGAGACACTGCCTTAACACTCAGCGTTTCTCAAACTGGGGGTCCTGACCCAAAGGGGAGTCACAAAGCTATTGTAGGTGGGGGTTACAGTATTGCCACCCTTACTTCTGCACTGCTTTCTAGTGTTCTAGTGGAGACTGGCATAGTGGAGGACCCCAAGTTGTTTATTCTTGCTCTAAGCAAGTTTATTCCAAAAAATGGTGTAAATGCCTGTACACCATTTGAAATAATTCTGTGTTTAGACATGAGGTATGATACAAATGTTCTAGGGACAGCACAAGAGGGTGACAACACCAACTTTGTCTGGTGCAGAGGAGGCCTAGAAATACAAACTGGAATTCAGCTAATAAGTTAAGAGCAATGCTCATGTTTAGCCCACATATGAATCACAGATATTTCACTCTACTAAGCAGTAGCAAGATCCAAGGTACTGGGAGTAAGAACTGCGTGTCTCTCTCTGATACGTAAACCAGCGCAGGGCATCCAGCCACTGAACTATTTCTGTGCTTACAGTGTTGTTGTAGCCAGCACTGAAGTCGGTCTCAGGATATTAGAGAGACAAGGTGGGTGAAGTAATATCTTTTATCAGACCAATTTCTTTTGGTGAGAGAGACATGCTTTTGAGCTACATAGAGCTGTTGACCTGAAGAAGAACTCTGAGTAGGTTGAAAGTGTGTCTTTTTCACCAACAGAAGTTGGTCCAATAAAATATATTACCTCTCCCACATTGTCTCTGGGTTATAGTCCACAGAAACTATGCAAGCCTCCCTGGTAACATACATGCAGAGACTACTCCATAGCCATGTGTACAATCATGAACACCTGTTTACTTTGTCAGAAAGAAGGGTTCTTGTAAATGTCAATACCATACCTCTTAATCTTCAAGCTTGCCATTAAATGACACAAGCAATCAATATTGGCAAATAATTAAAATATGGAACATCTATGTTTCATTTTATGTTGTACCATAATTGACTCATTATAATGGTTTTAACTATAAAACCTGTTTTAAGGGTATTTTCTCACTACTTGAATAAAATAAACCAATTTTAAACAAAAACCTGGAAACACAAATTCCATCGTATGCAATCAGAACAAGACCTATGTGTATTGTCAGCAGGGTTTGAACTCTGGACCATGAAATCTCCAGCATAGACCTCAACACCTTGAACTGTTATCCTATATTTAGATCTACCAGTAGAGAGGGACTTGATATACACTTTGCCAGCAAGTTGCACAATTATCTGTTAGACAACAGCAAAATGATGGAGATCAAGAATCTTGGTTTCTATTCAGGTTCTGGGAAGGGAGTGGCTAGAATAGTGGTTGTTTAGAGATAGGATAGCTGAGCACATAGATCTGGCACATTCATTCTGACAGGCAGTGTGGCTAAGTGGACAAGACTTGGGTCTATGATATGATAAAAACTGTTTTTTTATTCTCAGCTCTCCCTGAAGTGACCTTATGAAATCTTTCAGTGAACTTATTTATAAAATGAAGAAATGATGCTTGATTGACTTCTTGGGTAGGTTATGAAGCCCTTGCTCAATGATAAGGAGTCTATAGTAGACAGAAAAATAAACAGCAATCAGTACAGGGGAGACCAGACCTCCTAGCTCCAGCTCAGTGAACGGTGCCCTAGGCTACATGATTCTCTCTCCCTGTTTCTGAGACACTGCCTGACTTGGCAGTGCAATGGAACAGCAACCTAATGCAACTGCAATGCTGAAGATCTCACAAAATCTGCTACATTTCAGAACTCTGATCATTACTCTGTTCACAAAAGCGAGGAAGCAGGGGGAGAATAGTGGGGCAGTACTCCATTTACAATACATTCATGCCTGCAAACCACAACAAAACTGGTAGATCGAAACCTTAGCTAGGCCCATTACTTTTGATAGCATTCCTTCAATCCAACTTACCAAAACATTGCATAATGAACACTGCTTTTTTCGTTCATATGGTGTAAGTTTAGGTGCATAATCAGTATTAGCATGTCTCCCACTGCTTAATTCAGCTGCCTTTTCTTTCCTCTGTTCAATTTGTTCCATGTGTCTCCGAATGCTTTCATCATGCTAAATAAAACAACAAATGGTAAAGAACATCAAATAAAAATAAACAGAAATGAATAATGTTCAGAAATACCAAGGTTTATTAAGTACTGTCTAGTTCTAGATGATGAAAAGTTAAATTGAAACTTATGTATAATACCTTCCAAAATGCCAAAAAGGATGCAACAGGCTGTATCACAACACACATTTTAAGTGTGTTACTCTTTATTGATATAATTTAAAATATTAACACTATACTGTTATTTATGTAGACTAGTATCACTTCAGCATCTTTTGTACATCTAGTCCGATGGTTTTCAGTTGCATTTGGTTTCTGAGCTCATGTTGTATTTCTTCCGCAGGAAGAACTCTGAGACAGAATCCAATCAGTTCAACTTCCAGTACCATACAGATATTACTGGTGTAATCGTGCTTGGTCTGATGAACTGAAAGCAACATGGCATCAATTAAAAAGGTATAAATGATTTATTATTAATATTTAGATTGTAATAGGGATTACAGTCTTTAGACCCTTTCAAACAATGCTTTGTTTATCAACCCCAACAAGGATGGCACAAAATCTATATATTACCTAATACTAGAAATTAGCTTATAAACATCAACTGTCTGAGAAAGAATGGCATTTCACAATAGGAGCATGTGTAGCAAGAGTGCTTCTTAATTAGTGGGATCAACAGTAGAGAATACTTCGAGATGGAAGAACAGTCTGTTTTTTAAAATTATATGACTGTATAGATCTACTGCAATGGACCCCAGATCCTGATGGAGACTACTAGGTACTCCTATCATGTTATTACTACTACTAATATTCTGTGACTTTGATAAAGGTTTTATTTTCTCAGTTCACCAGAACTTGAAAAATAGCACTTAGTACTTTGGAAATCTTTATGCCTCTCAAAATAGAACAGATATATGTTCAAACTTCTTATCATTTGGTCTTTGGTTCTTCATAAGGTAGGAGTTTCACAAGCTGTGTTGCAATACTGCAGCACCCTACTTAACATTCCCAGTTCTACAACTGACTCCACATGACTGGATCCTTGTGCTTCTGCACAGATCCAGTGAAACTGACAGAGCTCTGAGTGGATCTAGTTGCAGTACTGGGACCATATTCTATGCAGTGAAGAGGAGGGAACATGCCATACTTCCATTACTGATACTTGAGAAGACTCATAAAATGGCATAATTTCCCACATCCTTTTCTATGTAACACTGGTTTGTAGACTGTTTTCACCAAACTGTACATATCAGTTTTAATTTTTTTTTTAACCAAGACTTTTATTTTTGCCAGAATTTCATTTTAATAGTACGATTAGAAATTCAAAATTATTTTGACTTTCTTCAAAAGTACAAAATCATTTAGACCTAACATTGATCCCACACTTGGTTTACACTAATTAATTCCATTGACTTCTATGGTATTATTTCTGATTTACAGTGTCAATGAGGGCAAAATCAGACCCATCTTCATAAGCCAGATGTCTAGATAAAACACCTGAACTACAGTAGCAAAATTCAGGGTATGATATGGCTCTACTGTAATGACTTTGCTAAATAAAATGTACTTAAAGAAAATAATGTTGTGGAAATTCTATTTTAAATAGAAATGTATTTTCAGTTAGAAAGACTATTACTCCCTTTATACCTTCAGCTGAATCTTTTTCTGTAGCTCCTCCATTGCTTCTTGTTGAGCTGCAGTGAGAGCTGCCAGCCTCTCCTCTCGATCTCTACCAAAGGAGAACATGTATTATAGCAGAAGTGGTAAAGGTATGAAGTATACATTTATAGTTATAATATATATTTGAGATGGGGAAAGAAAACCAGAGAAGGCGTTAACTGCCATTTAAGATAAAAGTAGCTCAGGAGGGAGATAAAAGTAGTTCAGCAGAAACTAGATTAATTACTGAAGATAATAGATGCATTTAATCTTGATGGTCTCATAACAGCAGACACCACTCCAGTCCAATTCAGAGCAGGTATAGATGACACGGTGGTAAAAAACACTAATGAATGTGATGTCCTGTCTACACTAGCACTTCCACTGTTGCCAGCCCTTGTGAAGCGACAACAGGGAGTAATACATTAGTGACTTTCCCCAAAACGTGTAGTGCAGACAAGGCCAATCACAGAGTCACACAATAGTTGGGGGAAATGCTTGAGATAGAAAATGATGATGGCTAAAGGTCTGATCACAGCAGCTTTCTGAAGTTCTACAAATTACGCTTTACTGCTGTTTTTGCTGTTTTGTATATACTCTTGATCAAAGCAATAAGAAGTATGTGCATATTGTAAATAAAGGAATTTACAAGACAACTGCTAGCCAGAGGACTGAACTTACTAGCCATATATTGACATGCAGGATGCATGAAAGACCCACAAGCAAGTCTCATGTGCAAAGCCCTGGTGAACCTACCTTCCCCACTGAGAAGAAATAAAAGGTGCTGTCTCTAAACCCTACTAGGTGGCCCCATCTTTAGTCTCAGTCTCTGGCTAGTGAGTGTTGATGCATTTGAAGTCACTTTTGCTTCCATCTGGCTGCAAGAAGGCAATGCTTACTGATGCGAAGGAGAGAAAGGTTTCTTCTACTCTACATCTCCTCTGCTTTTTTTCTTTTTGTCCTGCAGTCCCGTGAATATTCCAGTGCTTTTCTCTGGTACTGATGATTGTAAAAACTATCAGCAACACTGTAAAAGTGACATGATTCTCAACAGTTTCACTGCTCCCTGCAGGGTTCTGAATAGTTAAGTGAAATTGTCCAATCTTAAGTTCACTCTGCTGCTGCTTCTTTGGAAAGCCAAGAGCAAGAGCACAGGCACTTGAGCTAACAATCAAGAAGACAGTGCCTCATCAGTTCATATTTGGAAAATTATCTTTGAAACCATAAGTATTAGAAACTTTGTTCTTTTAGAACAAAGCTTAAATTCTGCAGAAATTAATTATTAAGGTCACACATTCAGCAGGGCAAATTTCCCACTTGCCAATAGCAAGTCAGAAAATGGAATTTTCAAATCCTAATTATAAATTAGAATACAGTTGGCTGCTGTTACTGTTTGTATAAAGAGAAGCAGCCTGGGTAGGGGGCCAAAAGAGGTCATGGAAGCACAATGCATGCAGCTTTGGCTATGCTCAGCAATGAAGGCACTTAAATCCATTATGCATCTAATACATTGATACACACAATACAAAACCTATGAAATCAATTCTAGTAACTGTATATTTCATGTACTTGAACCAAGGACCTAGGCACAACTACAGCTAACTGAGGGATGCTACACAGAATAGAAATAAAACAAAAGGTCCAAGGATGTCCAAACTGGGTTGAAGGAAATATGTTGCACACCAAGAGGTGAGCATTTGGTTTCTGGACTTATCCCCTTTCTTATAGGTTGAACCCAAATGTGTCCATAAAAATTTCAAAGCTCACTCTTGCCCTGCTGAGTAGCAGGACAAAGTGAAATGCCCTAGAGATGGTGGAGAGAGACAAGGTGGGTGAGGTGATATCCTTTATTGGACCAACTTCTGCTGGTGAGAGAGACAAGCTTTCGACCTACACAGAACTCTTCTTCAGGTCTGGGAAAGGTACTCAGAGTGTCACAACTAAATACAAGATGGAATAGATTGTTTAGCGTAAGTAGTTAACACACAGCCTTAGGACTTGTCTACACTTGAAATACTACAGCAGCATGGCTGCAGTTGCCCCACTGTAGCATTTCAAGTGCAGACACTGCCTATGCTGACAGGAGGGGCTCCCAGGCTCATCTTTTCAAAGTGTTGTTCAGGTTTTCTTTGAGGATGAGGACTGAGAGATCAATTACAGAGTGATTGCTTTGTGAAAAGTGTTCACCCACAAGTAATATGGTATTTTTGTCTTTTATCATTTTTGTGAGAATCCAACTGAGAGCATATTGATTGTATTGTTTTACCCACATAGTTTTTATTGGGGGATTTAGTGCACTGGATGAGGTACACCACATGTTGTGATAGGCGTGTGTAGGACCCATGTATCCTGAAAGGTGTATTGTGGAGGGTGTTGATCATCGTAACAATGGAGATATGGCTGCAGGTTTTGCATCTGTTGTTCTAGCAAGGTCTGGTACCACTTTGAGTTGGTATGTTCTCGTCTGCGTGGAGTTTGCTTCTGATGGAGAGGTTGGAGATTGTTTGAAGGCCAGAAGAGGAGGTTCAGGAAAGATTTCTTTCGCAATGTGGCCCCATCAAGTGTGGGTAGCAATTGTCTGATGATGCCCCACATGGGTTCCAGTGTGGGGTGGTAGATGACATCTAGATGTGTACAGTTGGAGAGGGAAGCCATACAGGAAACACAGACTGAACAGAGATACTGGATTTATGGCTTATTACAACAACCACTGCCCCAAAGTTCCCGCCCCCTTTTCTCCCTATGACAGAAGGGTTGTTAATAGGCCACTTCATCTTGGTTTCTTGAAATGTGTGTTAACTATTTACGCTAAACAATCTGCTCCATCTTCTATTTAACTATGACACTGAGTACATTTCCTAGACCTGAAGAAGAGTGCTATGTAAGCTCAAATCCTTGTCTCTCTCTCCAACAGAAGTTAATAAAAGATATTACTTCATCCACCTTGTCTCTCTGATATCCTGGGACAAACATGGCTACACCACTGCATATAATATATTCTATGAGAGCATTCAAGGTGAAATGACCTGTTAGCTGCTGGAGCAGCCCTGGAGAACTTGAATCTCCTCTGAAGTTCAGTGCTTTGAAGGACTTGTAAGACTCTCAGCAAAATAGTCAGTCATTCCAAAAAGGTCATGGCAAACCTTCTTATGTAAACAATTTTGAATTATTGAAAGGGTAATTGATTTTAGTTGGTCTTCCTAGATCTTGACAGCTCAGAGTGTTACTTAAAGAAATATCACACTCAAAGCTAACAAGATCTACCCCAATCAGACAATATAGTGATCATGGTCATCTGAAACCAACATCTTCCTGCTGTTTTGGGGGCATTCCTGTTTTTGAATGTGCCTGCCATACTCTCTAATGAGAAAAATTAAACAACAGATATTCTGAAATAAAAATAATTTGAACAGCAAAAGTAGAAAGGGAAAAATATTAAAGAAAAATGAAAAGTAAAATATTAAGAAGTATTTTACTGAATAAGCTAGTTCTGGTGAAGGCTTGCATAAACCCAAATTTAAAAAATAAAAAAGCACAGAAAATATAGAAATACAGGCAGGGAGAACAAGGCTCACAGTGAATACTAGGCACAATCGTTCTTTCAGAAAATGTAAGTGAACTCCTCCAATTGCCATGGGGGGGGGAAAGGATATGACGATGAGACAAATTATGTATTTTATGTACTATCTCCCCTGAGGTAAACAAGCAACATCTGCACTTTAGTCTTTTAGAACATCTTGATTTTGGCTTTAAAGAACTCCTGACTCACACTACACAACCAAAGAACACAATGTCCAAAATGGATTATGCAACAGAACTTATTTTAGAGAACATATTTGTTTTCTTCCTCTATGTGACATCAAAATTAAGACAAAGATAACACTATGGCTTTTGAATCGATATTTTAATGTAGATAAAAATTCCTAAGACTCAATCCCCTTACGTACAAAACATAAATATTACTCCTTGCATAGCTTATTGGTCCATATGTAAAACATATTTGTATATCATTATGCTCAGCAATACAGTTGTACGATTACTATTGATAGAAGTGGAATTTTTCATATTATGGATGTAATCTCTTTGGAATATAAAATGCTCAGAAATTGCATCTAAAGCGTTACTGAGAATCAAGCTAATGAACCATGAGAGCACAGGGTCTCTTAATAGGCACTTTTACATACAGTACCCCTTTCATAAGAAGGCTTTAATCACCACCAGATGCACAAAATGAGTGGATTTTGAAGAAAAGTTAAGTAGATATTCCAAAATGACCCATTCCATTCTGTTTTAAGTCTTTTAGTACAAGATTCAAGTATTTCTAGCAGCAAAATAATGAGCCACATCCTTGGGTCCCACTGAGCTATACCAGAATCCAAGAGGGAGGGTGACAAAGTCAAACTAACTCCCCTGAACCATGGCAGCAGGACTCATGTTTGGACTGATTTATGTTAGAGAAACCTTTGGGCTACTCTAACATATGCCAGGTGCAGTGCCCCCTAAAGGCCATTCTACCAGTCCAAATCACCGGATTGCAAAACGCTGTGGCCACACCTCTTCCTATCCCAAGGGAGGAGAACCAGGAATGGATGGCATAGAGTTGGTATGCTGGCTCTATGCCACCAGAGAATTCCTCTAAGTAAAGGTTCCTCTATTTACCAGCAGCTCTTTTAGGGCAGTTTTCTGCCCACTTTCTACCATGGAAATGGGCAAAGGGGACAGAATAGGATTTGACCCTCTGTATTTTCTCTAGCTTAAAATACCCCTTTTGAATAGCACGCAGTTAATAAAGCCTGGAGCCACACACTGAACTAATGAGGATAAAACAAAATATTAAATAGCTACTCAGCCAGTGTGCATCACCCATCTGATGCACAGAATGAGGACAGGCTCCTGTGAAAAAATAGTATGTAATTAAAAGACTGTATCATAAGGCACAGTGGGGTCAAATTCAAGTTGTACAGGCAACCTTAAGTCTAGGATTTCCTAACTTTTGAGTACTTGACTTTGCAACGTTAACACTCTTTTAATAATTTTTTTGATATAATTTCTAACTTTTTAAAAAAACAAACTGATTGATAAAAAAAATTCTTGTTGGATTTGGGTGGAATCATAGCTTCACAGCATAGACCTCTGCCACTTGAACTAATGGAGTAATGGCTAGCAGTAGTAGGCTGTCATCCCCTATGTGGACCAGCCACTGGAGGGGGAGGAGATGCACACACAGGTATTTGCTGACAGCAGAAAAAAGCAGAGGCTTGGGATCTTGAATTCCATTCCAGGTTCAGTAGGGAAGTGTGGTATAGCAATCAAAGATGCTTCTGCCTCTGTCTCTCTATGCTGACAGGAGAGAGCTCTCCCGTTGGCATAATAAAACCACCTCTGCAGGAGTCAGTAGCCATGTCAGTGGAAGAAGCTCTCCCACCAACATAGCGCTTAGGTTGATGCATCTTATGTCGCTTATTCACAACCCTGAGGGATATACTGTTATACTGACATAAGTGGTAGTGTGTACAAGCGAGAGTATTAACTGCCCCTGAAATCATCCCTCAGTTCCTGACTATCTCTAAAATCCCAAAACACTTGTGAGGCTTTACCAAAAAAGACAGACAGTGATGCTGATTGACTGAGATGAAAATCTCATATCACTTTTGTTAGAAACTTGGGGTGAGGCCTAAGTACTGCCTAATCTTTATCGAATATGGTATACAGTTGGTTTGGCCATCAGAATCTGTTACTCCAAAAATGCTCATAACTAAAGTAGTGACCACTAGAAATGAGACTTTGTTGCTTTTTCTACCATCTGTCACTGAATCTACAAGCCCCTTCCCTAAGTCTGGCTAACATAAAACTCAAATATCAAGGATAATTAGTCTCCTGGGAAGGGAGAGACAAGTTCATAAGATCTTTTAAAAATGGTTTGAAGTAAGGATGGTAAAATATAAGAACATAAGAACTGCCATACTGGGTCAGACCAATGGTCCATCTACCCCAGTATTCTATCTCCCACTGTGGCCAGTACCAGCACTTAAGGAACAGCATACAGAACAGTGCAATTTTTGAGAGTTCCACACATCTTATCGTCCTGGCTTCTGGAAGCCAGAGGTTTGGGGCTGCCACTTGCATGGGGTTATTGCTGACCAGCTTGGCTAAAGCCTTTGATAGACCTGTCCTCCATGAACATATCTAGCTCTTTTTTAAACTTTATTATATTTCTGGCTGTCAGAACATCCCATGAGTTCCCCAGGCTGATTGTGCGTTACGTGAAAAATTACTTCCTCTTGTTTGTATTAAACCTGCTACCTGTTATTTCATCAGATGACGCCTGCTTTAGTTTTGTGGGAAAGGAATAACACTTCTATATTCACTTTTTCCACACAATTCAAGATTTTATAAATCTCTCAGACCCCCGCCTTAATTGTCAATTTTCTAAGCTAAACTGCCTACTCTTTTTAGTCTTTCTTCATACGGAAGCAATTCCATACCTTTGATCATCTTTGCTGCCTTTCTCTGAACGTTTTCCAGTTCTACTGTATCCTTTTTGAGATGGAGTGACCAGAACTGGATACTGTATTCAAGATGTGGGCACACCATGGATTTATACAGTGGCATTATGGCATTTTCTGTCTTATTTTCTATCCCCTTCCTAATAGTTCCTAACATTCTGTTAGCCTTTTTGACCACAGCTGTACACTGAGCTGTAGTTTTCAGAGAACTATCCATGAGACTCCAAGATCTCTTTCTGGGATGGTAAAAGCTAATTTAGACCCCCTCCTTAGATATGTGTATTTGAAATTATTTTTTCCGATGTGCACTACTTTGCATTTATCAATGTTGAATTTCATTGCTATTTTGTTGCCCAGGCACCCAGTTTAGTGAGATCCCCCTGTAACTCTTCGCAGTCAGCTTTGGACTTAATTATGTTGAATAGTTTTGTATCATCTGAACTCTTTGCCACTTCATTGTGCACTCCCTTTTCCAGATCATTAATGAATTTACTGAACAGCACAGGTCCCAGGACAGAACCATGAGGGACCCTGCTGGTTACCTCTCTCCATTGTGAAAACTATTTATTCTAATCCTTTGTTTCCTATCTTTTAACCAGTTACTGATCCAAGAGAGGACCTTCTCTGTTATCCCATGACTACTTAGTTTCCTTAAGAGCCTTTGGTGAGGAACCTTGTCAAAGGCTTACTGAAAATCCAAGTATGCTACACTCTTGTCCACATGCTTGTTGACACCCTCAAAGAATTCTAATGGATTGGTGAGGCACAACTTCCCTTTACAACAAACCGTGTGCATCTACATGTCTGATTATTCTGCTCTTTTGTAGTTTCTAACAATTTGCCCGGTACTGAAATTAGGCTTATCGGCCTGTAATTGCCAGGATTGCCTCAGGAGCTCTTTTTAAAAATCAGCATTACACTACATTGTGGTCCCTTACATAATAACATGGTGCACAGAAACAACAACTTGATGAATGAACACAGTTGTCAGGAATAGCTTTGATTACACCAGAGACAAGAAAAAAATCTAAATGAACTGAAAGCAGGATAAAGGATTTTAACTTAAGCAACCTTTTATAATCAGTTCTATCTAGCAGCATAGCACTTCCTGGACTCCCAAACAACTGTCTGGCTCTCCTCAGATAAGCATAAAACATTCTGTCCTAAAAATCTAACAGCCATGATGTCAGATAAAGAAGGGACTTGAAGTCTGGATACACTGAACTGTTGGGAAAGAAATCTTTAACACAACAGGAGAGTGAATGGACGATCTTTGGAAAGAGCAAGAATTTCTAAGGACCAGGACTGCCTTTCCTACAGTGGTGCAACATCACCCCGTCTCTGTTCTGCCTAATTTTCCTCAAGTCCTCTGGGAATTAAAGAAAATGAAGGAAACCACAAAGGGGTTCTTCCACCCAACCGCTATGACAGAGGCTTCATAGAGCTGGCTATACTGGCTCTGCGCAATCCAGGAAAGGCGCAAAGAG
Organism: Mauremys mutica; assembly: GCF_020497125.1. NCBI lineage: Eukaryota > Metazoa > Chordata > Testudines > Geoemydidae > Mauremys > Mauremys mutica. The sequence goes on from NC_059082.1 coordinate 35,891,800, forward strand.
TCATGAGCAGATTGGATGATCTTGCTCTTAGTGTACATTATGTTTAACCATTTCATGGCATATTAGGTCTTTATATGATGTCAAATTAGATTAATTTATGTTCTTGGAAGATGTAGAAAAAATCAATACAAATTCAGAATGTTTTACTTGGATTAGAATATTCCTTAAAATGGCTTTTAAGACTTCAAGCTGTGAATATCGGAAAAGACGAAGTTTTTTTTTCTAAACCAATCATCTTCAATGAACTTCAGCTACAAAAAGAACATAGCATATATTTTACATATATGCTTTTGGAAAGGGGGTGGGGGGGCAGGACTGAGAACAAGATTCAGACAAAAAAATAAACACTAATAACTTAAGCAGAAGGTGATTTTAACAAAGAAAGTATTTTGTGTGCAATATAATGATGGACCTACATTCAATGGGTCAAAATTCATATATACATCCAACTCAAATTTGGCCCAAGAGAGAGAGAGAGCTGAACAGCTGAAATGGCTATTGTATTAAAAATCTCTTTGTGGACTTTTGATTATGGACAAACCATAAAAAATAGGAAAAAGGCAATTTTTTAAAAGGTCTTGTTAGTAATAAAAGTTTATGATACAGCAGATTTTAATACTATAATAAAATAATAATGTATGTAGTGTGCGCTGCAAATTTACACAGCACTTTTTCAACACAGAATAAGGACTCTGCCAGAAAGGACTTATAATTAATATGATTCACCTAATTTCTGTATCTGAAAACATTTATAAATGATATTTATTAATATTACTCTCCAAAAAATACCATAACCAAAGCCCAAGGTCTGCATTGTGATCTGTACAGGAGCACAAGTCTACTTGCATTGATCACCATGCAGAATAAGGGTCCAAGATAGTAAGAAGTACCTGGCCCTTTCCCGTGCTGCATCTTCCCGTGCTTTCTCTTTCTCCTGCCGCTGCTGTTCAATCCGAGCCTCTTGTTCTTTCCTCTTCATCAGCAGCTCTTCAACCCGGGCTTGGCGTTCTGCTTCCAGAGCTCTTTTACGCTCCTAATGATAGAAAAGTTATTTTCAGCTACTCACTTTTATTTACAAATTAACAATGGTATGAAATCATACTTTACCATCATTAAAGTCTCTAAAGACCAGATATGCACTGGACAGAAGCCTTGACGCCTGCACACAAAGATGCTCACAAATGTACACACATAACCACCTAAATAATAATTTGAATGTGCAATTGTATGCACTCCTATAGGCAGTAAATGGGTATACATTTTTGTTTGCACATGAAAGACTCTATTCACTCAATAACTGACTCAAAAAAGACTGACCAAGTAACAGTAACATTTGGGTATATTCTATACTTCTTAGAGGTTGAAGACTGTATGCTATAAAAACAAAATAGCCTCTCAAAGAACTCCAAAATCTTTTAGCATGATCCTAGAAGCATTTTGCATGGTAACTTAAGCACTGGATATGCAATCTTTACATCTATTAAGAGCGAACAACTTATCTATGGTTTTGATTTTACACTAATAAAAAGTCAGGAAATTCAAAGTCATAATGACAACAGAAGCCATAACTCAGCCCCCTTTCCACATTTGTAATATTTTGTGTTACTACATATGGTGTTAGTTTTAATGTCTTAATATACATGTGCAATGTGGCTGGGTTATGGTTACTGGGGGAACCATACATGATTATTCTAACTTGTCTGTGTATAAAATTTCAATAACATTGTGTGAATGCATTTAATTTCCTTCTTTTAAAGAAGGTAAACAAGAAAAGTAACTGCATGTTTGACTGTGATTGTACAATTAAATAAATGCACAAAAGTGCAAACTGCCATATGAAATATACAAAGTGCATCATGGGGCACTGCAGAAAAGACTGCAAGAATGCTGGACCTCCCCAACACAACTCTATAAGGGTATGTCTATGCTGCAATGTAAGCTCAGGCTCAGACTCAGACTGGAGCCCAAACCCCGCTTTAGCCTACACACAAATCTCTCAGACTCGGGCTTGGATCTAGGATCCTGGGACTATTTGGGGCTGGAGGGTTCAAGCCTGAGTCAATCTGGGACCCAGGGTTCGAGCCCTATTGCTTTGCAGAGTAGATGCAGCCCCATTGACGCAGGTCCTGGGAGTCCACCAAAAGTATCCCACAGTCCCATGGCCCAACTTCCTTTGTCCTCTCTATTCTGAGAATCTCCAGTTGACTCCAGGGAAACAGAAGCAGCCCCTTTTGGTGTAGTGCAGCAGCTCGGTAAGTTAGTGTTTAACCTTTTCATTGTCTTCTGAAACACTGAGCTGCAAACACACCATCAGACAGCCTTCTGTATTTGCAATGTGCTGTGCACAGAAATAGCACAGTAGGAGGCCGAGGGTTTTAGTCTTTAGTTAGGCAAAGGGATACGTGGACAGAAAAGAATGGTGGTGGCATGTGGGACTGTAAGACTGCTTGGAGGATTTCCTCTAGCTGGGACTGAGAGGGGCCTTCAGCCCCTGATGAGGGGCCCATCAGGGCAGGACTAGAGAAGTGGCAGGTACTCAAGGGAGCAAAAGCAGGCTGAGACCAAAGAAAAACAGGCTGCAGGCACAAAGGAGTGAATCATCCCTTGAAGATGAGGAGGAAAAGCTAAGGAGGTGATCATTAGGGACAAGTGTTCTTCATGGATTTAACCAGCCCAATGGGTCTCTTTCACAGGTGGTGAGCCAGCCAATCTTTGGGAACCCAGGGTTTTTTTGAGTGATCAGTCCAAGTTCTATCAAGGTAGAGGGGGGTAAGTATGTTTTCTGGTTCCTGTGTAGTTACCTTTGTCTCAGCATGACCCTCTAAGTTATCAGAGGTGAAACAGTGAGAGCTGTTTTTCCATAAAGAGACAGAATCTTACTCACCACTGACACCTATCAACGGCACAGGATTAAGTGAGCACTGAAGGAAGCGTGATTAAAGATTCACAGGTGAAAGATACTTGTGGTGATCTGAGGGATGTATATGGAAGAAGAGGGAGTTTACATAAGAGAAAAAGTTATGCTTTGGTTTGTAACATAGGAAGCAGTGCCAAACAGCGGATGTATGAGGCTAGAGAAATCTAGCATTCAAAGGGTGTAGTAAAAAATCTAGAATTCCAGGAACACACAAGCATTTCCTTTGTGTGTTTAAGTAGCCCTATAAAATTGGAATACTTAAATTAGTATTCATATGATGACTATTCAACTACAGTTTTTGCATTGAATATCTTCAGGTTTTCATCATAAAGCCCTCAGTATTGCTAAAACCTATCTGCTATTCCATTACAAGAAAACCATTAAATTCTTTAAAAAACTGAAGACATGAAGAGTCCCAACTATCCAGTATTTGTATAAACAGCCCTGTACAGTGTTTAACAATCACATTTTCCCTAGCTTCCTGAAGCATTATAAAGAAGCTATCTGTGGAATCTTGCTTTTTTGTAATTTAGTATAGGAGATAAATCAAAATTTTCATACATTATGTAATCATAACTAAGAGCAAATGTGCTGCTTTCATTTTATTTTTGCAACTATTTTTTTCACTTGAAAAGTTATATTATACCTGAACAGCTTCATCACGTGCTTGCTTTTCTTCCTGCCTCCGTTGGCGTTCTTCCTGTAATTCATTTAGTCTTTGTTCATATTCTTTTAGTTTGGACAACACATCATGACGTTTATTTTGGGCTTCTAAGGTGTTTATAAATGCAATTTCATTTACCTGCAATTAAACCAAAGCGTACAAGACATTTGAAGAGTTAAAGTAACATTCTCTGGTTAGTGGAGTCTATCCCAGGTACATCTCTAACTTTTGCGATAAGAGGTTTGCTGCACAGCGTATCCTTTCCCATATCCCTGGTTTTTCATCAAAGATTCTCATGTTTAGTCTCAATCTGATGCTATCCTTTGTTAAGGATTTGGATATACATGAGAAAAAATAGGCATATTTTAAAATAATTTACCTAGATTATCCTACATTCAAGAACTACTATAAACTAAACCCCTATTTTTTATAAGATCCTGATTTAAAAAGGTACTAAAGCACATGCCTACCTTTACTCACGAGTAGCTCCACTGAATTTAATGGGACTGTTAGCATATTTAAGTACTTTACTGAATATTTTTAATAATCTTTTTAAAATTAAATTTACTTTAGAATGTAATACCAACTAACAGTCTCTGGGTTGCAACCATCTCATATACTAACATAACATTTTAGGTTTGGGTTTTTTTTAAATAAAAACATAGGTCCCTATCCTGCAAGCATTTACTTGTGTTTCACTTGACACATGTGAGCAGTCCCACTGATTTCAATTTAAATGTTTGTAGGATTGGGTCTATATGATGCAATCCCTTATCTCACAGCTGCACCAACTAGGATTATTGTTAAAAGTCCACAGAGAGAAAGCATTACTTAGGCCCAGATCCTGAAACTGGATTTACATGGGTAGACCCTCCTCCCCACCTAGAACATCTAGAAGAGGCCGTAGGCATTTTGTTGGCCAGGGCAGAAAACATTTTTGGTACCCCATCCCTTCTAATCAGCTGAGCAAAGAAAGGCTGGTCAATCAGCAGAGCAAATAAATGAAGCGCTGCAGGGATGCAAGGATCAGACCGTCAATATCTAGCTGCAAGATCAGGCCTTAAATAGTTAAAACAAAGCACTGGGAGCCAAGAGACTTAGGTTCTGTTTCTTTCTCTGTCACAGACTTGCAAGTCATTTAACCTGTGTGCCTCAATTCTTCTATCTGCAAAATGGGGATAGGAATAGCTACCTCACAACAGTGTTATGAAGTTTAATTCACTGCCATTTGTAAAGCATTCAGATATTCTTAGCACAAAGACATTACAAAAATTATATGTATTCCTACTACAGAGTTGCACACATCAGTACATAAGTCAGCATAAGAAAAGAAGCATGAGGGTTGATATTCCTTACAATTTTTTTATCTCAGTGTAACTAAGGACAACATATTCAAATAAGTAAAGGATCAAATGCTTTGTTGCTTCTGTAGGCCGAGCCATACACTCAATGAGAGCAGCATGTTAAGCTGCAGTTTATAATAAGTGTAGGAAGCAGCAAGGAGTACTAGAGTGATTTCTCTGCTTAAAGCATGAAATGGGCACTCTGTGAGCCTTACTTTCCTGTCACGTCCACCAACAGAAATCAGATTTTTCTGATTTTCACCAAAACTAATAGGGTTCTGCCAACTGACACCCAGATGATTCCCTGAAATTTTGGATTTAATCAGATGCAGTGTTTGCAAGCAAGTTGAATTTAGGGCCTTGCTTTCCTCACACATTATTTGTTTAACAGGGTAGCCGAAGGAGTATAAACAAGCCATCAATAAATGGGATAAGCTATCAAGAAAAAGTTAAATTTAGGCATAATATCAGGAAAATCTTCCCAATAATGAAACGTATTGGACTGTGGAAATTTTCTCAGGGTAAGTTAGAGAAGCCACATAATTTGAGAAATTTAAAACAAGAATAGATAATGCACTAGCCCAGGGGTCGGCAACCTCTGGCATGCGACTCGCCAGGGTAAGCACCCTGGTGGGCCGGACCAGTTTGTTTACCTGCTGCCTTCGCAGGTTCGGCCGATTGCGGCTCCCACTGGCCGCGGTTCGCCGCTCTGGGCCTATGGGAGTGGTAGGAAGCCGTGGCCAGCACATCCCTCGGACTGTGCCACTTCCCGTAGCCCCCATTGGCCCGGAGCAGTGAACCGCGGCCAGTGGGAGCCGTGATCAACCGAACCTGCGGAGGCGGCAGGTAAACAAACTCGTCCGGCCCGCCAGGGTTATTACCCTGGTGAACTGTGTGCCAGAGGTTGCTGACCCTTGCACTAGCCAATACACTCACGTGAGTAAAGTTATGCATGTGCATTAGTGTTTGTAGGATCAGGGCCTATATGATTCATTCAGTCTTTTTCACCTTTTACTTTGAAAATTGTATGTATTTATAGATTTATTAAATTCTGATATTTACCTCAAAAAATGGAATGCTTTAAAAGTGGGTATATACATATTTGTAATTAAGGAAAATATATCAAGCTCAATAGTCTTTTTCTTTCATACCTTATGATCTATTTCATAAATCTATATTTACTATTTTATTGATCCACAGAAGAACAGTACATAACATTTTAATTCTAAAATTGCCATTGATAAATAACTCATGAAAAACTGATGCATAGGAGCCAATTTTGAAGTGCTTTTCAGATATTTTAATTTTTTACATTAAATATATGCAAAAATTTAAGCTTTGTATTCCCAGTGCTATACAATCATTATTTTATTTTAAATTATTTGAAATAAGTGTATTTTTTACCCTCTCTTCATACTCAAGAACTGCTGAAAAGATTTTGGTAAACCTTAATACATATATACACGTAATATTTGCATCACGGTGAATGTTTCAGAAAGGTATATGCAACTGAGAAAAGGTAAACTATTACTTAACCTTAAATAAAATATATTTCAGAAGGAAAGTTATTGAGGAAAAAAAAATCACAAAAATTATTAGCATTGACAAAACACATTAGGAAATACTGAATATAGAAGAGAGTACATTGTCATACACAACCTGTCTATTACATTTGTGTGAATCCATAAAAGGATCATGCAGATGTAAATCTGTGGAACTAATAAGAGGCCAAACAAAAGGTAGATTTTTCTGCTTTGTTTACTGACTGAAATACATTTACTGAATGGATTTTGCAGTTCAGTGAACACCAAGCAGTGGGAATTTGGAAAACCAATTGGGCATCAACAGTCATCATGGTCTTTTAACTGTACTACACATCAGCTAGTATTTCTGTAAACCCAATTAACCTTGGGCTTGTCCACACTTACATTTTATAGCGCTCTAAGTTGCTGACTCAAGGGTGTGAAAAATCACCCCCCTGAGCACAGCAAGTCTGAGCACTTCAAAGTACTAGTGTAGACAGGCTCTGAGCGCTGGGAGCCGGGCTCCCAGCACTCGGAGCTAATCCCCTCGTGGAGGTGGATTACCAGGAGCGCTGGGAGAACTCTCTCCCAGCACACTCGCACTTCAAAGTGCTGCCGCGGGAACGCTCCCGTGCCAAGACTTTGAAGTTTCCAGTGTAGACATACCCCTTGATCTTCAAGAACAAAAGAACCACAAGAGGCAGCAGATTTCACACATTAAACATACACAACACTTCAAACATCGGCTTAGTTGGGAATTATGTTAAGTGTGATTTAGTTAATATGATTACAGAAGTCACACTGGTTTAATGAAATAATAATGAAGGTAACTGTGTGAGACTGAATTAGATCGTTTAGAAGAGAGTTTGGACTAAGTGACAGAAACAACCATTAAGTTAAACTGCTAAACCAATTTTGTCATGATTATGATAATTAACAAGGTTGAAAAGGTGTATCAATCATAGTTCAGATACAGAGCTTCACTACATATAAAACAAAGCATTCTAGTTGTAAGAGGACACCTTTGTTACAGAAGAAAGGAGCTTTAAAATAAATTCTTCTTCCAAGTTAATAAAGTAACAGTTCTTCAATAAACTAAAACAAAAAGCATTTATCAGCAACTACCACCTTAGTTCAAGTCAATAAACCATTGATATGTTTTGTCTATCTTCCTAGAATAAATACACTATGCCAAATACTTAGTCCTGCCATGACTGCGGGGAACTGAACTAGATGACCTCAAGGTCCCTTCCAGTCCTATGATTCTATTATAAGGTCTCTGATTACATGCTCTCCAATAATTTAAGAACATTACTAATGCCTTACTGATTTAAAAAGAAAAAGAAACAACAGCTGAAAACACAACCATCAGTGCATTTAATTAATGTAAAAAATTAACATTCTAATCTACATTCTTGTTTCTTCAGCGAGGTACTTCACAGACCCAGGAGGTAAGTAAATTTTAAAGTGTAATAAGTCTATATTGGGGGCTCTCAATCATGTTCAGTGCACTAGTCATGAGTCACTACTTTACTTGTGTTTGGGATTCCAGTCATATCTAAATCCAAACCACTGGGAAGGAACAGTGGGTTAGTATTAACATGTGAAATACGTTACAGGACTCCATTTAAAGGGCCAGATTGTCCCTTAGTCCTAGAGTGGGGGTGCAGCATAGGAAGAGCACAATGAGCTTTCCCCACTTTACACATCTCATGCAAAGCTACAGGGACAATTGTAATTAAAAGGACAGGCTCCTTCTGTGTACCTTCAGGGGTGCAAATTACTGAAAGACCCATTATGCACTCTCAGGTGTAGAGGGGAGTGTACTATGCACTATCCAAAGGCTGGCAAGAGCATTACTTGCTCTTTATTCAAATCTCTCCTTAAAACATATTTCTTCCACTAAGCTTAGCAATAATAGTTCACCCATGAAGGGATTTTTTTTAAAAGAAAACTTTAACCATTCTGAAACCGAACCTTATCTGCTTGACTGGTGATCATAGGTCTGATCCATATTGCCTTCATATATCTGATCATGAAATCATGTATAGTGCTGAGCACACTTAACAAATAATAAATGTTTTTCTATACAGACATCTTACCTTTGCTTCTTCCTCTTGTGCTTTTTTCACAATTGCCTGTAACTGCACTTCGCGTTTAAATTCAGCATGAAGTAATTTTTCCTCCATCATCCTGCGTCTCTGGTCCAGTAATTCTTCTTTCCACTTTCGCACATCTTTCTCCTACACACAGTGAGTTAGTACATTATTAATATAATACAGCAGTTAATGTCTGAATTTTCCCCAGTATTTTCTACTATGTAACCTTTACCTACACTTGTGACAGTACAAAGTTAAGCTATCCTGCAAAACCCTGCAGTAATTTCAGTCTAGCTCAAAGGGAACTGAGTCAAAAAATGCTAAAATTAAGTGAGCTCTTTTGATATGTCTCAGTATTTAGAGCACTTTCTCTGAGTAAAAAGGACTTAGTGTGAGATTTTCTCATAAATCTAAGAGCACATCATGATTTGGCAATAACTCTTTGTTTAATGATGTCAACACTATTTTACAGGGCCAGTGCAGTATTGTATGCAGTATGACAAAAGCTTTTTGATTCAGGTAATATAACAAACTCAAAAGGAGCCCTCAGACAGGGAGCAGATCAGGCCCTTCTGATGAAGCCAATCCCTAGAAGCACCAGGGACTCCTGCAGTAACAGCTTGGAGCAACACAGAAGGGAGAGAAATCTGCACAGCCACTGGATGCTAGCAATATCAGAAGACTGCTTTTTACAATCTGAAGTATGGACATGATTTTCTTACTGATGGCTGGTTGCTCAGTCCAATCTCCTCTCATCCCTCTCCTGCACAATCCTATACCTACCAGTGACCTCTCCATTTTTCCTTCCTTTCCCATAACCATCTCTCCATCCCCAACACTGTCCCTCTTCCCTTTTATTCCTTATTCACCATTTCATTCCCCTTGCCCTGTCTGGCTCCCAAAATAGATCGAGAGAGCGAGAGATAGATGAAAATGAACTAACAAGATGCATGCCCATCATCATTCTGATCGGTGATTTGTGTGTTTTTTATCCCCCTCCCCCTGTCTTTTTTCTGTTGCTTCTTTTTTAACACTGGAGGAAGACACATACCACAATGGGAGCCCAGTCTAGAATGAGACTTTGGGTAACATAAATAATAATATATAAGCCTCCTAGGAAGTCAGGTCAATTGGGTCATGCACTAAGATTCTGCTAACTCAGACCCAGAAGACAAGGTTCATTCTGAAGTTAGCTCTGAACTTAATAGTAGAGTATGTTTTTGGACCATGTGAACAAAATATACTCTTCTACGTTAAAATAAACTGGATCTTTTTAACTATAGAAAGCTTACCCGCTCCATCAGTTTTTGAAGCTTTAGCGTTTTCTCTTCACGTAACTTTTCTCTCAGCTGTTGAGCTTTCATCTGTTTCTCCTCATGTTTCTTTTTAGATTCTGCTATTGTTCTTTTAATATAAACACAATAAAATAAGTTAATAAGACAAAGAACTGAGATTGACAATCCTATAAGCAATTCAGCTATCCAAATATATTTAGGAAAGTAAAAAAAAGCATTATACTGCTGAAATGTAACTTATTTGATTTAATCTCATTTATAGGTGTTTGATTGATATATTTAATATTATCCTTGTTCTGTTCTTTTAATCTCAGAACATTTTAGCATTTGAACTACTGTACAATACAGTACAAATGTAACAAACTTTGTAACAATAATAACCAGCTCTTATATAAGTTTTTTTCCCTCCACAAATTACAAAGCACTTTATAAAGAAGACAAGAAATGATTAACATAAAAACTTCATTCAACAGTTGAATCTACTTCTATTTTGGCTATCCAAGTCAGCTGAAAATTCTAAGACCTTTTGCGAGATGGTGAAGAGAGTTTCTCATGCATATGTATTCCATGGCCTGGTGGGCGCGCAGGTTCTTCTTCCACTATATCACCCCATGAATTATTTTGACGCCATGATTCACGAGCTGCACAGAAAGGAAACAATCACTTACATAATTTAAACTATCATGTCCAACAATATCCAAATAACATCATTCTGAACTTCTCAATGATTTGGGAGTCATTTCTATTCCAAATGCATAATTGAGTATGAAAAGAAAGTCTCTTTCATAAACTGTTATTTTGTGTGTCTAGATGAATACATAAATCTTTACCTTCATAATCTGCCAGGACATCATTCCAGTCCATAGACATGCCACAGAAAGATATACTTCCACTGCCCAAGCTAGCCTGAAATTTCACAAAATGACCCATGAAATCAAAACATATGTCTTTTACACAACCCTATACTAGGTGGATTTTATACTGCTGTACAAACTTAGACTAAAGATTAAGGGCAATTAAAAGAGATACCCCTGCAGAAATAGAGTGAATCGTAAGAGAAGTCAATTTTTATGTGATTTTTAATTGCAGAATAATGCCTTAATTACAAATGACAGCTCCAGCTGCTACAAGGTATTTTACATCTCTGAAGACTAATAAACTACCATAAAGTCCTACAACCTGTTTACTGAATCCTGAGTTTTGTATTATAGTTGTTATAAGTTTCACAGAACTGTCCAAATGCCCCAGTAGGGATTGGGGCTCCACTCTGCTAGGTACTATATAAACACAGTCCCTACCCTAAAGTGCTCATAAGCGAAGGATACAGTCCTGCAAATATACATGAATCACTTTACTCAGATGAGTAGTCTCACCCAACTAAATTCTGTGGAAAGTCACTCAAATCTGTATTTCCAGGACTGTGCCCTAAATAATTAATCTCTGTGTTTTCAAAATGATGTGTGGGGTTTTAGCTACTTAATTCCCATAGTCACTTACAGCCTCTTTCTGCTACCGCCAGTCACACTGAGTAGTACCCTACTTCATGAGTGGACACATAGCCCTGGTCTACACTATGAGTTAAGGTTGAATTTAGTAGTGTTAGATTGATTTAACCCTGCACCTGTCCACACGACGAAGCCATTTTTGTTGACTTAAAGGGGTCTTAAAATCAATTTCTGTACTCCTCCCCGACGAGGGGATTAGTGCTGAAATCGACATTGCCGGGTCGAATTTGAGGGTAGTGTGGATGCAATTCGACGGTATTGGCCTCCGGGAGCTATCCCAGAGTGCTCCATTGTGACCGCTCTGGACAGCACTCTCAACTCAGATGCACTGGCCAGGTAGATAGGAAAAGCCCCGTGAACTTTTGAATTTCATTTCCTGTTTGGCCAGCGTGGCAAGCTCAGAAGTGACCGTGCAGAGCTCATCAGCAGAGATGACCATGGAGTCCCAGAATCACAAAAGAGCTCCAGCATGGACCGAACGGGAGGTACTGGATCTGATCACTGTATGGGGAGACAAATCTGTGCTATCAGAACTCTGTTCCAAAAGACGAAATGCCAAAATATATGTGAACTGTGAGGGCTGCTCTCATCTTGGTATTCTTGTGCTTCAGGGCAGGGGAAAGCAAGTCACAAAGTTCCATGAAAGTGCCCTTACGCATGCGAAAGTTTCGCAGCCACTGGGAATCATCCCAGACCTGCAACACTATGCGGTCCCACCAGTCTGTGCTTGTTTCCCGGGCCCAGAATCGGCGTTCCATGGCATGAGCCTGACCCATTACCACCATGACATCCAAATTGCCAGGGCCCGTGCTTTGAGAGAAGTCTGTGTCCATGTCCTCATCACTGTCTTCACTGCACTGCCGTCGCCTCCTCGCCTGCTTTTGCAGGTTCTGGTGCTGCATATACTGCAGGATAATACGCGAGGTGTTTACAGGGCTCATAACTGCTACGGTGATCTGAGTGGGCTCCATGCTTGCCGTGGTACGGTGTCTGCAGGAGAGCAGAGCGGCAGCGAAAGCGTGACGATGGTTTGCAGCCCTATTGCACTGTCTGCTGCCAGAACAGAGTGGCAGTGGAAGCTGTCGTTCAATGATGATGGTTTGCAGCTCTATTGCACAGTCTGCTGCTAGAGCAGAGTGGAAGCAGAAATGTGATGATGGTTTGCAGCCCTGCTCCACTATCTGCTGCCAGCAGCACCCAGGACACAACAGCGGCGGTTGAGCTGAGCTGGTTGCACGCTTGTCGTGGTATGTTGTCTGCGCGGAAAAAAGGCTCAAAACAATTGTCTGCCGTTGCTCTCACAGAGGGAGGGGCGACTGACAACATGTACCCAAAACCACCCGCAATGTTTTTGCCCCATCAGGCAGTGGGCGCTCAACCCAGAATACCAAGTGAGTGGCGGAGACTGCGGGAACTGTGAGATAGCTACCCACAGTGCAACGCTCCGAAAGTCGCCGCTAGCCTCAGTACTATGGACGCACTCCGCCAACTTAATACGCTTAGTGGGGACACACACAATCGACTATATAAAATCACTTCCTAAAAAATCGACTTCTATAAATTCAACCTAATTTCGTAGTGTAGACATACCCTTAGATTTCAATGAGAATACTCGTGGAGTAAGGTATTACACAACGTGAGTAATGGCAGCAAAATTGAGCTTTTGGTTATTAATGTAAATATTTTTTTGAAATTTTGAGGGTAAAACAGACCCCAGCAAGACAGGAAATTTTCTCTTTAAGACAACTAAAAAATTAAATGTGCTGATCAAAGACTCATACCAAACATCTCCCTTCAATTTCCATCTCTGCTTTCTTTAAAAGTAGTATCAGATCTTTCCAGATAAAATGCTTAAATGTTCTGCTAGTTAGTTGGTCTTGCTGACTAATTAGCAGCGACAGTAATACGCAATACAGAAAGTGAAACACAGTAAGATTAAAAATATCTTCAGCAAATTTCTATACATTGATATAGTTGTCAGTTATTACATGATTATGTAATACATGTATAAACAGTTATATTTGCATATAAAATAAACTGCATATAGCAAGTAGGAATGTGAAATTAAATTCTATGCTTACATTCTGATAACAACGAAAATTAATCATTTTAAAACAGACTGAAAACTCACAGAAAAATCACTATCATTGTCAGTCTCAATGTTAATGTCATTATTTTCTTCTGCTTCAATTTCTCTAGTTAACTGCTCTTCTTCTGCAATGGCACTAGCTATTGCTTCTTCATTGGCCTTTTCCAGGCGATCTGCTAACTCTTCTTTTTTAGCAAGGACTTCTGCCATAGACTGTATAGAAAATCAAAAATTAGAACTGGACCAGAAGGTTAGAAATAAGTAGTTTTCCAAATATGGATCATGTTACATTTTTAGGTCAATTTACAGTTATTTTCTATAGTAGTTGTGGTACATTTAAAGGATACATTTAATGAGTTAAGAAAACAGGCTAAAATCCTAGCAGTTTCAAACTAATTAATTAAATAGCTACAAGAAAATCTCTTACAATATGATATCAAAATAAACTTCAGGAACACTTTACAAATGAGGAATTTAATCTAGCCTCTGAATCTAGACAATACTGTTGGAAGTCTGAACTGAGTTTTAAGTGGCATCCTTGCAGCTCTGCAGTATAGGAACCCAGGTAAAACACATGCTTTGGAAGCTGCAGTATTTCTGGTAGAATGACTCTGGAGAGTTCTAGAACAAGAAGAGGTTCTTTTTTATATAAGCTGTGGTAGAACTAAATATCTACTTAGATATTTGCTGATTTGGTATGGGATTCTTCATAAGCCAAAAACAAGCTATGAGGACTACAAAAACTCATTACTCTCTCAATACAAAATTCGAAACCATAAGTGTACTCTGCATAAAGAATGGCCATTCCATGAGAGGATCAGGGAACATGACTAGCTACATGATGATGAACATAACTTGTCCTTATCTACACAGGCCAAAAAGTCATGGCCAACATTATGTCGGCTAACTCAATTATTAGAAGCCATGTTTATACTCAGTAAAATCTCCTAATGTAGGCAAAACATAGGGGTAAATGGATAATTCATTCATCATGACCCTTCATTCCTTGGCCCCTCTGCCAAAGCCAAGAACAAGGTGACACCTTTTATTAGAAAACGGTCTTGCATGTCAAAGGTATTTTACTTAGTATCATGAAATAAAGTTATAATTAGGATTAGCAGCCTGTTCTTGGAAGTCCTCTTGCTGCAAAGTGACATCCATGTGTGATGTTAATGGTATGGGAGATTAATGTCAGAGATTTTAACACAGTTTCTAGCTTGCTTTATTAGACAAGAAAAAGTTCTGTTTGAACAGTATGCAACATATTTAAATTGTACACAGTAAAATTATTATTCAGATTGTTACATCAGCACTAAGGCACATTTTTTTAAAGTACCAAATTGTTGAAAGGATCAGAAATAAAATATTCTTCATGCTGCTTATATGAGCAAACAAAGAAAATAAAGAAAAAATTATAAGGAAATATTGTATATTGTACAAGCTCCCTGGTAAGAAATGACCCCAAACAATATGTCAGCCATGCTTGCTATTGCATAGGAAGACATAAGAGAAGGGTTGGGTTGATTTTAGTGAGGAAAGAAGTCTGACCATTCCAAATGCATTTCAATAACTCATGCTCTTCCAGTCCAAGCAATTAGTGGAATTACTGTAACAATAAACGGGAGGCCTGTTTAAAATCAACAATTATGAAAGGAAGTGAAAAATCATTCTTATCATGTCTCTAGAAAGAACTGGAGTTGTGACTTTTGTAATCCAAACCAGTGCATTATTGTATTTTAGCCTAACTCGGATGTCTTACTGTAATCAATTCTAGAGTTGAATGTGCTTGGACATATGCAAAAAATGATTTTGCCATACTATATACATTTGGTGCTATGTGGACTTTTTCACAACTTCTGTAGTAGGCTAACATTAAATATTGTGCAAAGCAGAATGAGAAACCCAAGGCACATCTTTGTAATTTATTCAGAATTCTTGTAAATTGTCTTACCAATCTGGCAGCACTCACATTTGAAATGTCTGAAGGGTCCATTTCGCTTTCTATCTTGTTTTTTAATGCTTCATGCTGTTCTTTACTACCAGAGATCAGGGAGGGAGATTCATCAATCTGTAGACTTTCTGAAGTATGTTCAGTGTCTACGACAACTGCCGGCATTTCAGGTGTTTGTAAGCAAGAACTGTCTTGTAAAACCACATTGCCAGTGTTTCTGGTATCTTCTAGTGTGTGTGCTGTGAACTAATAAAAGACATATTTACAAAATAAGATAGATGCAACACATTGATTTTCAAATATACTGCTTGAAAAAAAACTAATAAAAATACTGTACTTCGCCCTCATATTGTATGTGATGCAAGTAGTGCTGGCTTTAGTTAAAGTTGCCTGACATTTTCCATCTAATTATAACTTATAGGTTGAAAGTGCTGGCCGGAAACTGATTTTTTTTTGAAGCTTTCAGCTAAAAGGCCCTTGTGTCTCCATGCTTTGGAGCAGAGATATCTAGCAGCAGGGGTCCTCCTTGTGCTAGGGATGTGCCTTTTGCTATCCTCATAAAAATTAGGCCAAATTGGGCCATATTATAAGCCTCTGAAAAATCTCAGTTTGCACATGTTCCATACAGAACCCTGCCTCATTTGGTGCATAGGACAGAATGTGCTCAGTGAATAAATCAGCGTTGTATAGTGAATGAGGCTGTTCTCTGCAGGATACCTGCTTCATTTGTTGACGGAGCTGGAAGATATGGTTGTAGTAAATGAGGCAAGGAACTGCAGGAAGAGAAAGGATGGTCTCATGATTAAAGCAATTAAATTCCATTCTGGGGAACTGGATTCTATTCCTCCCTCTGCCAAAGTTCTTATGTGGTGTTGGGCAAGTCTCATAAACCAAAATTTTCACAGGTGACCACTAATGGTGTGTTCATTATATTTTGGGCACCCAAGTTGAGATACCTCAGCAGTGCTGAGAACTCACAACTGCAACTGTAGACTGCTCTAAATACTAAGGGCATGGCTACACTGGAAACTTCAAAGTGCTGTCGCGGGAACGCTCCCACTGCAGTGCCTTGAAGTGCGAGTGTGGTCGCACACAAGCACTGGGAGAGAGCTCTCCCAGCGCTCCTGGTAATCCACCTCCATGAGGGGATTAGCTGTGAGTGCTGGGAGCATGGCTCCCAGTGCTCAGAGCCTGTCTACACTAGCACTTTAAAGCACTCAGACTTGTTGCACTCAGGAGGGTGATTTTTCACCCCCCTGAACCAGCAAGTTCGAGCGCTATAAAATGTAAGTGTAGACAAACCCATAAAGTGATATAAAATGTTAAATACTCTAAAAATCAGCTCAAAACCAGGGAGTTAATTCTGGGTTACAAGTCTGGGAAAACAGATGTAGAAGAGGTGATTTTGAGAAAAGAAGACAAGGATAACATGTGGAAATATAGTACAACATTCTTTTATTAAGGCCTACAATCTCCCCTTCCTTTTTCCATACAGAGAGGAGTAAGTGAGATTTGAGGGGGTGGAAATATCCCCAAAGCAGCAAAATGCAGGAACTTGTGACCTCACCAAAGTCAGTGTGGTTGCTCTGCTGTATAACTAAAAGCAGAATTTGGCAGAAGGGCTATAAGATCTATTCAGTGTTAATACCTGTATATAAATAAAAGCTGGAATATGTTATGTGGGTCCTTACCCTCCAGGGAAGAAGATGGGAGGATTGGTATAGTAGCAAATCTCCAGGCTCTATCCCTTCCTCAACCCACCTACTTCCTGCATTCTCACAAAAAGATGGCCCCCAGAGTTGAGCTACACACATACTGTGGGTTCTCCAGAATCCTGCCACCCACAACTTATGTAGAACCATGACACTGTTCCTTTTTCAGAAAAGACCATCCAGAATTGCAAAGGCAGGAGCAGGTATGCTTCTTTGAGTGTAACTCTGTTAAATCAGTGGGATTACATGGGTGAATAGAAGAGCAAAATTTGGCCTCATATTGTTAAATCAACCAATATGCATACTTTAAGGATTATCGTTCTAATGACTTAAACATAATTTACACAATTTCGTTTATACTGGCATCAACATTATTTATATCACAGTCACTGTTGCTAATATACTTATTTGCAATATTTATATTAGCTTGACTGATGTTTACAGTGTAGTCAACACTGTTTATGAGAAAATCAATAGTTATATAGCAAAATAAATGGTAATTTTATGAAATAATGTTGAAAAACACAAACATTCCCACTACAGCAAAAGACTTCAATACAACAATGGAGAAGACTGCCATACATATCTTTGTTACTAAGCTTTCCTAACAATAACATTTTAACCAAACTATATTGACCAGTAAATAATTTCCACCAACATTACTACTATTACAAAAGATATTATTACATGTACTGCTAGCAAAGCACATTCCCTTTGACTGCACTGTAATATCTATGCACCTAGGGTTTTATACCATGCTCATACAACAGTTCATTTTCATGCAAAGGATTAATTTTATGGCCAGATTTTGCCTGGCCCTCGCACAGATGCAATAATGAGAGGAAGGAAAGGATTGTCCCATTCCTTTGCTATTTCTATCACCTTGCTGCATGGAAAGCAGGTAAAATTGCAATCCTGTCACTTTAGTGATAACGTATATTTTTAGAATATAGAGGCTGTCACCTGCTTGTGCCCCCACCCCATAGGATTCTAGTCACCACCAGAGGAAGTGGGGAGGGGCCACAATAGGTGTCAAAGGATATATCCCTTATACCACCCCTTCAACATCATCCATCAGACATGTCAGCCACAAAAGGAAAATTAGGCTTCACTCCTCTAAAGAGAGTTGCAAGGGACATACTCCATGTGCCAGGGAACTCCAGGAGGCACTGTAGCTCTGAACCATCCCCAACGTGGGCATGTAGCGTTGACGGCATAATCAGGCACTCGTTGTACATAAGTGAATACAGATAATTTTTCTGATGTACTTTAGTTTTTAATATTTGGTTGTCTGCGCTAGGAGCTACTGTTAAAGCCAAATTTGATTTTATACTTTCAAAAACATTAAAACATTTTGGTTATTCTTGCAACAAATAATGTGTCCAATCCTGCAGGCCTTGTGGGTGAGCAGATCCACTGACTTCAACCAAGTTGCCGACTACCATACTATCACGCCCAGTTATTTTTCTAGACACTGTAAAATATATGGTGCCTGTCTATCTGATAAGAGTTTTTTATCACTGTCAGTTTATGTTGCCACCTTAATGTTATTCACAATGTAGTTTCTGTATATTAACCATAACAAAAAGGATTTGATAAAAGTTCCAAGTGTTTTAAAACCTTTCAATCAGGTTAAAGAATAAGCCACTGGACATAACAACCGTGATTAATGTTTCTATATAAACCTTAGCAAAATATTACAATAATAAAAATAAAAAAATGTTTCCAAATTACACTTACCTGAGTCCTTTCAGCAAGAGGATGCTCACTCAGATATAAAGAATCTTTCTGCAGAGGTTCTGTATTTTTGGATGCACTATCTCCATCGAATGAATTCTTCTGTTTATTTTCTGATTGTCTGAAGACTACATTTTCTTTGTCACTGTCATCTTTAGCTCTTAGCAATTCTGCAGCTACAGGAGTTTTTGTTGCTACAGCTGTAGATCGAGATCGAACAGGCCTTCCACGGTGAACTGTTTCCCATCCTTCTGCATCCTTCCGTTCTACACAAGGAAACAAGAACACCCCACCAAGAAATAGCTTTATAAATACAATTTTGCAAAGCCACAATTAGCAGTTTTATTATCTAAATTGTTCTTGCACAACAAGAACACCTTTTCTCTTTAAAAATATATGGAAACCTATTAGACACTGTTCAAGAGTAATTTTCCTTCCAAGGGACATCATTGGTTTAAAAATCCTGGGCCCCATCCTGCAAACTCCTACATACATACTTTACTAGTGGGAGTAGTTCCATTGACTTCCAAGGGGCTACCTTCATTAGCCAAGTTACTCATGAACATAAGGGTTTGTACTTTTTTTTCTTAGTATGTACACATACTTTTTAACAATAGATTTTCTGAACTATGTTTCTATTCCCATTCTCAGGCCCTGATACTGCAATCAGAACTCGGTGCACAGACCCTTTCACCCATATAGACCGCGATGACTTTAATGGGCCTCCATTCAAGCACAAGGATCTACCTATGGAGATGCACTTGCAAGACTGAGGCCTTATGCTATTAAAAGTGAAAGCATTTTTTAAAATATAATTTAATATTTTTCTATGCATGCTGTTTGTTTACTTTTTGCATTTCGCTCAAATTGGATCATAGAACTCCACTATTTAGTATCAATTTCCAGATAATTTCACTTTCTGAGTGTCATGAAATAGCAAAATGCTGCTAAGTTTGGGTTGCAGATTGAAGGGGAAGTTTATTTATTTAGAAGAGCAGTTTCCATTGATTTTTTTTTAATTTCATGGAAATGTGTCTATTGATCACAGGTTTTATACAAGCTCAATGTTAAATAATTATACAAACTCAATATTAAATAATAAACTGTACTGACTCAGTTTAGATCCCATCCAATAACTGCTAAATAAGAATAATACCATCATCCCCAGGTCAGAGTTTTCTGACAGATTCTGTCCTGGGGAACATCTGAAAGGTCTTTAAAGTTAATATCCCTAAATATTTGCAGGATCAGCCTTACTCAGCCAGACTTTGTAGGATTTGTACCCTACAGAGAAGAACATACAACATTAACATTATTTCCAATGCTTAACAGCAAATGAGTTCTCACAAAGTTTATGAAAGACTCATTATTAAAGCTTCCTCCAATCCTTTTGCTTTCAAAAGTAAACTGAAGAAAATCTTTTTTTGTGAACTTGGACTGTTTAGCATGTAAGTATATTGTATACTGGCAGATGGTCTGCACTCTAATGGACATAAGTATGTATTATCTATAAAATCCATTCAGGAACAAGGAAATTTATTCCAGGAGAAGCTATTTGAAAATAAAACCTTTTTGTCCTTTTTAAAGTTTGCCCTTGTTCTTTGAATTTTGCCCTCTATTGTTACATTTAACCAACAGAATATGTGGAAAGTGTACAAATAGTCTTGGCTTTTAAAAATAATAATAATAATAATAATAATAATAAAGGAAATAGATACATTTAGTACTTTTAATAATCTTTCACCTTGCTGGGCTTTACATCATTCTCTAGTGACCAAGGCCCCTATTCTGCAAACAATTTATTTGCTTAGTTTTATGCATGCAAGAAGTTCCACCGATACTGATGGGCCTACTCATGTATCTAAGGGTAAACATGCCCAGGTGGTCACAGAAAAAGGCTCAAAAAAGAACTACCACAAAAAAGGAATCTTAAATTGAACATAGTTCTTTAATTTAAAAAATATAAATAAAATAGATGCTTTTACAATACTCTGTTTCAGAGAAAGAGCACAAATTAGCAAAGAATCTTAAAACATAGTTTTTAAAAAAAAGTATGACAAAATAAGTAACAGAGAAGCCTAATATGTACTCTCTTGGATATTCTCAGAATATTTAGTTTTTCATCCTTTATGAACACTATAATTAATCATTTTATTTTAAAACAGGAAAGAAAAACACTCTTTCACGAGCTTCCTTGTACAAAGAAATACTATTTAGAGCTTGGAGTTAATCCATTAACCAAGGAGATGGCCAACACAAACACTATTATCTAGTAAAATATTGAAAAAATTCAAGAAAATAGTAAAAAGAAGAGCATCTCAATATAAGAATAAACTTAGAACTCAAAGAAACTAAGGAATTAACTATGGGCAATATTTTATTGTATACCTTTGGTATAAACTGTTTTGAAGAACCATTCCAATAAAAAATGGAAAGGTCTGTAAGAAAGAACGTTTGTCATGATTGAGAGCAAATCATAGAAATGAAACTGACAAAAAGCCGCTCAGTTCTGTGAGAGACTAATCTTAACATAGTATATACTAGCATAGTATAGCCAGCATATAAACTCCTCTTATGATCAAGGTATCTCAAAACCTTTTACAACAGGAAAGTTGGTCATATGATTAAGGCAAAAGGACTGAGAGTCAGGACATCTGAGTCAAAATTTTCAAACTTAAGTGATTTCATAACTTACTTATGCCATTATTAATTACTTGCCAAAAAACAACCAGGGGTACTGGTTAAATTATCATTTGATGGCGTGCACGTAAGGGATAATTACAGAACTGGACTGATACATTATGACAAATTGCACATTATTCTTGAAAATTTTGGTAATGTTTGAATTATTGGATATCTGATTTATAAAATGAATATATAAAAGTCTTTAAAACATATATTGGGTGCATTATTATGCTCTTTGAAAAATCTTGTGCCCCTCCGGCAGCTAGACTCACATTGTATCTGGGCTTCAGGAGGAACTGGATCAGCTTTAAGTATTGGTGATCAGACAACCATTTAGGAAGATGAGGGTATTAGACACCTGTTCCCCTTGAATGACACATTTCTTTGCTTTAAACAAAGTTACAATATATAGGGCTATCTTGCCTTGATCTCCATTTTTGTGTTCCAGAATCCTTTGTGCCTCCAACTCTGAAGCACCACTGTAAACCAGCACAAGGGCCCTGGCATCAAATCCTGTAAATCATTAAGTTTAGTGCCACTGCACCTAGGGATTGTACTACAAAGTGTTGCAATGCTAGAGTCTTGGGATTTCCAACAACAACAGAGGTTGCTTAAAACAGAATGTTACCAGCTTATTCTACTTCCATTAACTGCAATGGGAGCTGAATTGGGTCCAACTTTATTGGGAGGCTAACAAACTTGGAATTGGACACAAAACAAAGCAGTGTAAATTGCATATTTATTCTTTGCCACCCTTCAGTACCTAACATTTTGCAATTACTGGGGACTTAATCTAGTTATCTTTTTTCCCCATTTTGTACAGAAAAACAAATATGTGGAAATGCCGGAGTAGATAGTCAATGGAACTATAGGGATATTTACGTCAGCTGACTATCTGTCCCCCAGGTCCGGCGCAACACATTAGGTGACCTAGGCAGTCGCCTAGGGCGCTAACATTTGGGGGGCGGGAACCGTGGCGGCCGGATCTTGGGCTGCCCCGATCGTTGGCGGTATTTCGGGGGCAGGACCTTCTGCCACCTAGGGCGGCAAAAAAGCTGGTGGCGCTCCTGCTGTCCCCATTTTTGTTTTTAAATAGATCAAATGTATAGATACTGTAATTCAAGCATCTGTTAATGATAATTCCATGGTCACAATTAGCATAAAAATAAAAAGGTTGTGATCTGTTAAATATTATCAAAGCTGATAATCTAAGATAGCTGAAATAAGAGCAATCAAATATTTACAAATCAAACTGCTTTACATTACTTCAGAGAACCCATTATCTGCAAACTGGTCACAGACATTATCAACACAAGCCACAAAACTTTGTGCGAATGATTCTGCAAGGGGCTTTTTCTGTTTGTTGACAGCAGCCAAAGACAGTTTATCTCTGCAGAAGGCCTGTGCTTATTCCTCCAAAATATACTTAAATAAAGATGAGAGTGTGCCTCAGGTTAGAGTTATGGAGACTTGAAGTTAAGAGATCTGGGTTATATTTCTTGCTCTGCTGCGGACTTACCATATGATCTCAAGCAAGCTATTTAATCTATCTGTGCCTCAGTTTCTCTGTCTCTAAAATGAATACTATTTACTTATAGTCTCAATTTATCTAATAGTGTTATTACCAGATCAGGATTACACTTTTCTTTTCTGCAGGAACTTACTGGAAGCAGGACAATTTCTTCACAGATCATGGAAAAAATACTGCTGACTTATAACCCATGCAGTTTATAACCCATGACTTTAAAAGATGTAAATCAGGATAGTCCTGGACACCAGGACTTCCCTTTATGGCAATAACATTTAAGGAATTGTAGAGCCTGATCCAAAGCCCACTGAAGTCAATTAAAATATATTTGACTTCAACAGGTGATCAGGAATGTAGTTCACAGGAGTGTTGTGAGGCCTAATTATTGATTGAAAGCACTTTGAGATCCTGGAATGAAAGGTACTATGTAAATACTATGCATTAATTAACTATTATTATCATCGTTCCATTATTAATATAAAGAGATGAGAGAGGAGAAGAACTCCAACAGGAGTCCTCAATGTCCTCCACTAAGTTCTGCAGGGGATGAAAAAAGTATACGCCACAAAGTTATCCGTGCTAATGTCAAATAAAACAACAAGAAAGTTCAAACATAAAGATGAGCTGCAAAGATTAGTTAACCCTACAATTATGTGCTAAATGCTGCAAAAGAAAGCACAGGAAAGACATTCAGCACATAAATTATTCCAAAATGAACTTTAAAAAAATCTTTTTAAGTCATGTGAAGTCCTGCTGGCTGCATCTAAATCACCATGATACTGAAAAAAATACATCATTCTGGGACAAAAGAGCAATCAGAAACTCTACAAGCACAATGGAAATGTCCAAAAAGGAATCAGATAAGTGGAAGATTTTAAGTATGTCATGCAGTTCTGAAAAGTTTCAATAATGTTATTTTCTATCCCCCATATGTAAAATAAAAACAAAACAAAAATGTTTTAAAGTTCACCTTTAAGATAAATAAGGAAGGACAAGACACTAAAAGAGTTTTAGATAGAGTTTCTTTACACTCAGAGTACATTATATCCACTGACATGCTTTATTTGATGAGGCTCTTCCAATATAAATATACTTTTATAACAGTATTCTGCTGATTTATTTTTTAGGTACAGGTATGAAACTGGCGCTTTATACTAGACATCTGACACCCATTCATGAACTCAAAAGTTTATTTTTTAAAATCTTTTTCAATTTTAATTTACTCTTCACCGTCTTATGTTCTCAACCACTGCAAACAATACTATTTTAACACAAATTTTGCAGCGCTAATATCTTCATTGACATTAGCTCACTTGGCTCTTGATCTTGAGCAAAATTAACACTAATCAAGGTATTATCCCTGGTGTGTAACAATTGTTTTCAGAAGTCTTGAATTATTTTCACAGAGCACACTAGCCATTCTCCACATGCTAAGTATCACATGCTGGTTACTTGCCCAGTTTTGTTAATAATTCATTCTCTAGTTTTACTTGAACTTCCCTGTCTCTGCTTGCTCTGGTATTACATGGAAGTAACAAGCCATCTGTTATCTTGAGGCCCCCATGGTCATTTGGGCCTTATTCCTTCAAAGTTATCTATGTGGCAGAACTGCACAGCAATCTTATTGGTATAATCAATAAGATACATTTATCCAAGTATATGCAATACTCCAAGAAGTTCTGCCTTATGAGATCTGTGCTCACTTAAACATTTATTTGCCAGTGATTTATTACCTAAGCCAACTTGGCTTTACCCCATCATTAGTAAACTTTAAGTCCCAGTAACCTTTATTGTATTTTAAATCTATATAATATTACTTTAGGTACTATAGTGACACTATGGAGAGCTGTGAATGTATGAGTGTTGGAAGCATAAGCCCAGTAGGAACGGAAATTATTTTCCCACAACTTCTGGTAAGCCAAAGATAGGAGTATAGGACAGAAGATAGGAAAGAAAAAGAGAAAATACAGAGAAAATGCAATGCTGTAAGAAGCAATAAATCTTGACAGTCATAATAAGAAGCACTGTCTCCACAAGAGTTGACTCAGGCAATGGATATAGGTAAAATTGTTAAGAGACCTAAATCATCCAATCTAGTAAAACTAGTATTCACAACGCTTTTTTTTTTTTTAATGACAGAAGAGAAGAGCAAAAGGAGAAGAGAAGTACAATTTCCAACAGGGATTATGTCTCCTTAATGTGCAATAAATCCTGCTTTGACAACCTAGCAGGGAACAAACTACGCCTTGATATCTGTGGTGATATTTCTCCAATTTGCTCCTAGTGCAGGTCTGTTGATGTTGTCCTACATGTCACCGGGAGCAAGATCAAGCTTGCAGGAGTAGAGCTGAGCCGAAAGTAAACCTGACAAATATCACGTTCTGTGAACAAACCACTGTTGACTAGAGCTTTAGAGATTGACAAAATATTCTATCTCAATTTATTCTGGTTTACAGAGTCAAAGCAGGAAGGGCAAGGAAAGGGATAGAGGAGGGGGGAGGATGTAAGAGAGATACAGAGGGGAAGGAGGAAAATAAGATACATATACAAAACACAGACATAAAGCAAGGGAAAGTGAGTGGGAAACTGTTGCACAAGCCATGGACAGAGAAGGAGGAGAAAGAAGAGACTAAACAAGGAGACAGAGAATCAAAAGGTAACTAACATTGGGCTATTACACATTACAGAATCATATTCTGACATTTATACTTGGATTAATCTTCTAAATTTTGAAAACATATAAAACTAGGAGTTTTGGGAAAATGTGTTTATTGACTGAAAATATTATCTCCATAAAGTCACCTGGCAAGACAAACAGGGTGGCATTTGTGGAGGCAGATAATTTTAACTGGAATTCTCAGAATAAAGTAACCTTCTTTTCTCCTTCCACAATGTCTTAACAGATTCCTCCATCTTGGATACGAGTAAGCAGCAGTCATCAAAAAGATCTACATAGAGAAATCTGAAGTCATGCTATCAAACCAAGCATCTGACCTACTAGGTAAAAGGGAAATGAAGAAAATGAAAGGTTTTTGGTGCCCTTTACCAAGTTTATTTTTATTTTTAAAAGTTTGCTTTTAAATTAGAAATATCCCACCATGACTTTCCCCTTTTTGATGGAGGACTTTTTGGAAAACTGGAATGGGCTGCTGCCAACACAAGGAGTTGAAATCTGAGCTGCAGCTTTCCCATTTCTCTAACAACAGGAGAAGATAGTGGGTCCAATTCTCAGGTCCCAGTCTGCCAGCACAATATAGACTTAAATACAGTGGATCCAGGTAGTAGAGGATTCCCTGTAGCAGCACTACACCACTCTCTTCTTTGTTGCTAGCACGAGGTGTACACAGCCAGGAGAAAGAGGGGTACAGCTTTCGTCTTAGTTAAGACTAGAATGCCAAAAACTGAAAGGTGATGTAATAAGAAAATGAAAGGCTATCAGGGCCCTGTTTGTCTACTTTTTGGAGAGAGACTACCTGATTCCTAGAATCCAGTACATTGTATACAGAAAAAAAAAATCTCTGAATATCACAATGTAAAATTAGTAAAATTTGCTTGTCACTCATTTCAGAACTGGCAAAAACAAACCATTTTTTATGAATTTGGCCTGGTGAAGGGAATCACAGTTCTAGGTGTATTTAACGGTCCCTGATTTTAGCTTGAAGTTGTCTGTCTGTGCAAAAACCAGAAAAGCTGGTAAAATTCTGCTTCCAAACAACTTTTTGATCCAATCAACAGTAAAAAATTCAGTCTGCTCTTTATCATATCCAGAATAGAATACAATAATCAGATCACTCTGTTCAAAAGCTGAACCTGACCCACATCACGGTCAACTTCAGTTCTTTGCATTTTCTAAAAAGAGACTGAATTAAAGCTTGAAACTTTAGCTGCCTACTTCAAAAATATGGGCAAAGGATGGATCCTCCAGAACAACCATTCCCTTTGTCCTCTTCCCCTGCAGTTACAGCTACATACAGATGATCTATAAGGAGTCATAAGTTTCTTCAGTGTCCCAATAACACGTCTTGATCATCTTCATCATCAGAAAAAACAATGGGGAGTCCTTGTGGCATTTCAGAGACTAATAAATTTATTTGGGCATAAGCTTTCGTGGGCTAAAACTCACTTCATCAGATGCATGGAGTGGAACATACAGTAGGGTGGTATAAATACACAGCATATGAAAAGATGAGAGGTCCTTACCAAGCTGGGGGTCAGGGCTAACGAGCCAATTCAATTAAGCTGGAAGTAGGCTATTCTCAACAGTTGACAAGGAATGGAAATCACTTTTGTAGTGTTCATCATCAGAGTTCACCTTAATAGATGTTACAGGTGCTAATGTCAGGGAAGGAAACTGGAGAGTTGAGACTGGTGCCCAAACCAACAGTATTAAGACAATCACTGCAGATAAATGTGTTGTCAGCTGTGCCATCTACTCATGAATTCAGTCCAGTGCACTCAGGCCTCTCATGGAATGGAGGACTCCATCCAGCGCCAGTGTCAGGTCAGTGCTGCTAAGCACCAAAATTGCTGCAAAGAACCACATCTCTATCAAAGACATCTCTGCTACGGCAATATTTCCTTTTGTTGTATCTGATAACCTTTTGAATTGGGTACCTGTGTACATACTATTCACAGCTGAAGATTTCAGGGATTGCCAGTAGGTATTGAGGACAGCATAAATCACAAACTGGGAGATAACCTGTCACTTCTTTAAATGGGTTGAACATGGTGCTTTAAAGACAGTGATGCCATATTCTATGAAGAATCGGTGCCAAGTCCCCTGGGATAGCACACTATACTACTAAGGGAATTGAAGCCTTGACATAGGCAAGTGACACAGACATTTCAGGTCTTAGAGCATGCGGCACAGAGACTGAAAGCGATTTTGCAAGCGCCACCTTTCCACAGTAGTTATGCATGTCCGTAAAGGATATTCTCTCTCTACAATATGCAAACTTAGTAAAGCTTCTGGGGCATCTTCCTTCTTACATACTGGTAAGCAAGGTGAAAAAAGAGAAACAAGTGACATGGTGAAGTGTGGTGTGATGGGCTCTCCACCCCACGAAGGACTGACCAGGGTTAAGATAGCTGGGTAGGCCAATTAACTGCCCAAGCTGCACCTGGAGGAGGAGCCATTGAGCAGAGAACTAAATGATTGCATGCAGGCCCACCTTGCAGGAACACGCAGGGCCTATAAAGCCAGGTAGAGGGCTACAGTCTAGGGCTGCTGAAAAAGGGCAGTAACTCCCTGGGAAGAGGGAGGAGTGCTTGGGGGCTGCTGGGAAAGGCTGCAGGAAGGCAGACAGCAGTCATTCCCTGGAAAGGGGGAGGAGGGTTCTTGGAGCTGGTACATGCAAAGAGAGAAGGGGAACCAAGATGTAGGAAGCAGTCTAGGGAAGGAGCAGTGAGGGCAGAGAGAGGAGGTCCAGAAGTGCTGAGCTGGACTGGAACCCAGAAAAGAGAGTGGGCCCAAGTTCGCCTACCGCCACCAAGGCTGTGGCATAGAACTGAGGCAGTGAATGGGAAGGCTGCCTAAGACTGCTGATGGACTGAACCCCAGAAGAGGGAACGCTGAGTAACCTAGCCAGAGGGCTAAGTCACGAAGGAGATGCTGAGGGTCCTGGAGAGAGAGGAGCTGCAGACCAGAATCGGACTGATGGAGTGCAATCTGTGGGAGGGGGCGTCGGCCTCAACAGCTAATCCTCAGACCAGGAGGAGACGTTAGCCCAGCGGTGAGAGGTGCACCCTGTGACATGTGGTGATAGCATGGTGATCCAAAGTTCACAGATGGAAGATTGGGTGAGGGGAGTTAACAGGGCTTGAAACCCTGAAGTGTTGAAGAGACAGGATGTTGATGAAAAATCTTAATATGGACGAAGACTGTGAAGTGCCCAAGAAAAAACAAGAGGAAACCCAAATCCTCATCAATACACCTACAAGTTTGCCCCAGGAGGACTCAGAGGCTGTTCAGTGACTCAGCAATATCAGTGACAGAGCAGGGCCCCTTTAGATGATCCGATAAAACTAAGATGCATGGTACAAATCCTCTCAAGTATTTCAACAATAAGTGTACTTGGTGCAATACTGAGTAACTGTATTGCGTACAATTTGTTCTCAGTATGAGCTGGTGCAGCAATAAAAGAATCGAAATTTAGGTTGTGTAACAAGAAGTAACCATTCCCTGGTACTTTGTGCTTAAATCCTAAGCACAAAGTGTTTTCTGTACAAGCATGGTACCCATATGCCACTGCTATAGGAAGAGTCTGCAGCCCCTCTTGAGCTTCTTTTTAAGACCATGGATCTCTCTGAAAAAGATAGCCCCACCTCTTTTCTTGTTCCTAGGAAGTAAGAATTTCTTCCATCTCCTGGGATGTTCAGCCAACATCTGTTCTGCAACATTAATAGCCAAATCCAAATCAGTTGCATCTGTTTTAGGAACTATAGAGAAGAAGCTTATTCAAACTTAAACACAACATTTAAACATATTCTCATTTAGTTGCAGGCTACAAGAAGTAATTCAAATGATAGCTGTAAACCCTTTCTTTCTATTAGCAACCTTTTATTTAATATGTGTTTCTTTGAGAGATCAGCCAGTCACTTTTATCAAGACAACATAAATATCCTTTTGCATGGCTTGTCTTTCATCACTCCTCTCTCTTTCAGACACAGTGTCCTTTGCTTATGGTTCCGTGAGGTGATGTGCTGAGGAATGAAAAGTGCTCTTTAACAAGTTCCTTCAGCCTAGCTTCTACTATACAATTACTGTGGTATTTTTTAATAGATGTATGACAGGTGCTTCAACGACCCAGAAATTTGAAGTTATAGAAGCAAACAATCACATCCTGAAAGGATGCACCCGAGAGTGGAAATCCACGGAGACGGGGAGGTATGATAGACGCGTTTTCTTTTTGCAGAGATAATGAAAAGTGAATTAGTTTGATGACACAAACCCGATCAAAAATACTATCTAACCCTAATAATTATATTATCTACTACCCTACTCCCAATCGTACCCACCTTATCAACCATTATCTAGAAACTTAGGATCCGACCCACTAAACCAGGGGCCTTCAAAGCCCCAAACAAGAGAGAAAACCTCTTAGTTTCTGATAAGACCTATAAGACTCTATCTTATATCTAATGAATGCAACTCAAACACTTTAATTAAGCTAAGGCCTTACTAGACAAATGGGCCTCGATCCCATGATAATTTAGTTAACAGCTAAACACCCAATCCAGCGGGCTTTTGCCTATTTTCCCACTCTCTAAAAAGCGGGAAAACCCTGAC
Source organism: Mauremys mutica (assembly GCF_020497125.1). NCBI lineage: Eukaryota > Metazoa > Chordata > Testudines > Geoemydidae > Mauremys > Mauremys mutica. Next base: position 35,922,136 of record NC_059082.1, read on the forward strand.
ACCGACAAAAGTGTATCTTCAAATTTGCAATTTGATATGAATTTCACCACGGAGTCTGATAAGAAGAGGAATTAAACCTCTGTAAAAAGGTCTACAGCCCAACGCTTAAACATTCAGCCATCTTACCTGTGTAAGTACTAGGCTATATACAACTTCGAAAGGGCCCTAATGCCGTAGGACCAGAAGGATTACTACAACCACTAGCAGATGGTACAAAATTATTAATCAAAGAGCCAATCTACCCACTAAATTCATAAATTACATTATTTACTAACTCAAAAGCTGGCATATACTAGACCAAGCAGCAACAGACTGCACTTCTCTCCCTTCCAGCATGTAAATATTCTTATGCTGAGTGTAGTTTTCCTTTATTTTGTTCCTCAGGAGATGGCACCTCATGACAGTAAAGAATTTGTAATGGTTTTAAAACAGACACATTTCATTTAAAGATTGTAGTTTGAGATGATATCCTTCAAAGTTTTCCATTTTTCACAGCAGTGTCAAAGTAATGCAGCTCTAATATGGGTCAGAATGCTCAGTCTCCTGGGTATATAAATAAGACTTCTTAAACTACTGTATGAGGTATAGTTCATATATGTCAAAAAAGAGCTGGTGATATCTGCTGCTCCTCATTTCTCCTGTACATTAATTATTTTATTTTTATATGAAAATCACATACATCACTGAAATAAATCATATGCCACACTGGAGTCCTGTTATGTCGTAGCTGCAATTTCTCAGTTTTCCATTTTATACATATGTTGTCAAGAATACATAAAAATGCTAGACCAAAAACAAAAAAAAACTGTTGAGGAGTAGAAGTGACATTAGAGCCAAGAGGTCATTTTAAAATGATGCTCAGGGAGACAGACCAGTAAAATAGCAGGACCGAATGGATGTGAGACAAGAAATGAGTAAGCTTTTGACTGTTCTTTTCTGACGATATGAAACTGCTGTTACAAAACTGAATTTAAATTGTAAGATATTTTGAGGCCGGAAACATGTTTGACCTTTGTAAAACACCATGAAAATTTACAGCTCTATATACGGTGCATAATTTTTACTACCAATACTTCTAATGTGTAAATACATGAAGTGCAGGTCTTTCTTTTCTAGTAGTTTTTCTTTAAGATACTAAATATATTAGAAATGGGATTCTAAATTCATTTTTGGGGGAGGATATCTACTTCCTCTATCTCAATGCTGTGTTTGCATAAAGAAAACTGGGTCAATAAATTAAAAGATAAATGGGGAAAACAATCTTTGAAAAAACTCCAAGGCCCCAATATATGCTGGCAGAGAGAGAGAGTTCATAAAGCAAAAGGCAAGTTTTGTTTGTTTGTTTTTTTACTATTTCCAGTGAAACAATCTTCTCTAGAGCAAAAGGCTGTGAATTAAAAGCTTCTCCAAGGACACTCTTTAAACAAAGGGAAAGGAACTACAAGTGTGGCAACTCTTCAGAGAAAGAACAAGCCATCCATTATCACTTCTTTAGCACAGGTCTAGTGCATTAGTCTCTGTGGACACACATCTTCAAGCTCTTTTGGAAACTATCAAAGATTATTCTTGCGGGGCCATTTGTACATTTCTGAACCTGAGAATCAAAACACTTTTTGCTTTTTAGTTGTGATCCCTGATGTCCATGATGAAGTTTAGAAAACAAACCTCTGAAGGAGTTTTAAAGAAAGGTAAATAGTAGTTTCATTAAACCAAAAGTTTAGTCACATTTTTTTTCCCTATATGAGGTGTCAGGTAGGTTACAAGTCAATGAAAAGTTATCAGCACTTGAAAAAACAAATTTGCTACGGGAAATCTTCCTCAACTTCAACAGCAGCATTGAAAAGGCAATGTTGGAAGAATCTACATTTTGATCATTAATTTAATTTTACTGTTATTTTATGTAAAGCTAAATTGATGTACTGTAACAACAAAAGTTGTGGTTTTGATTGAACTAACTTTTCAATAGCTGGGCCATAATAATAATTTTAGATAATAGCTCACTGAAGGACACTTGCCATTTCTCCGTGATGACTTCTGCACTGGTGTTGGCATGCAGGTTTGTGTAGTTGCTAGCTCTGGAGTGGCAGCTTTAGCTCCATGGTTAGCTTTCACCTTATCAGCCCAACTTACACCTGAAGGAGCCAGACGAGTGGCAGGAATTGTCACAGATGGATTCCTAAGTAAAAAAATAATTCATAGATATATCACTTTCTGATCAAATAATGGAATGGTTTATCGGAGAATTTCTTAGGTGTTCATTTCTTTTGTGTCTTGGCTTTTGGTGGCTTAGATTAAAGGGTGGCTCTAAAAAAATGGCACCTCTTGACAACCAATAGAAAGCTCTTATTCTTGCCCCCATCTCTCTTTCTTTACTTACATAATTTCCAGAGCAGAAAATCTTCTTGATATTTAACTTGGAAAAAACATACAAAACTTTTCTGACTGAACTAAAGGGTGAGTGACAGCATCAGTGGAAACCAGGACACAGAAAAGACCTAGCAGATTAAAAAAATATTCTTTTTGGATCCTACTTCCCAATGGCACACATGAGTGAGTACTGTTTAGCATTCCCAATTATACAAAATTTCAGAGAGAAGAGTCAGACTGTTTACACTTTCTCCATACACAAACAGCAGTGGAACTTTAATTCAACAAGAAGCCAAAGTCTCAAACAAACTATTAAATTAAAAATTAAAAGGGAGCTAATAAGTGAGGAAAGATCTCAGCACTTTGATGATTAGAGAACAGGTTCCTAAATGTGGCATCCTTTGATGAAAAGATATCAAGTTTGTAAAGCATGAAAAAAAGTGTTTGGGGAGCACCAAGTAGCCAATTGCACAATGCCCCCAAAGAGGTCTCTCTGTTCTCTGCCCAAGAATCCACAATGCCTTGTGTAGAAAGGGCTATGAGGTTAGCCAAGCACAGACTGCTGTGTTGTGGGTTTCTGCTAATAAATATAGACTATACACAAATTCATGGATCCATCATACTTTCTAGCTAAAATAAATCCATGGACCCATGCTACTTTGAAGGTTTCTATTAGTTACCTAGCAAAGATAAATTGTAGATATTGGGGGCTGTTCTTCCATCTTTAAGAAAGATCAAATAGTCTGACTGCCTAAATTCAGCTTTTCTTGATGGACAGAATTGCAGTGATCTATATACATAAAGAATATGCCACAACTTTTCTTTTTCTTCATTTGATTTCGGGGAAAAAACCCATTCAGAACAATATTCTGAATAAGATGAAATGCAAATAAGAGGAGGTTTCTTACCTGTAACTGGAGATTCTTTGAGATATGTGGTCCCTATCTGTATTCCATATAGGGGAGGATTAACTCCTCCATCATCAGGAATGTTTCCGTGCAGCCAGGGGCCCACAAAACACTAACAGAAAAACCTGAGTGGCCTGGCGGGGGTCTACGTGGCTGGCCTGTCTGACAGACGCAAGGGCACTGGCAGAGTAAGTGGTGTTGTGCACGCTGGTGAGCATTCTGGGAGCTTGGGTGCCAAGGTGATCATTGGTACCACCAGATCCCATTTGTGCTTGGTCTTGTCCTCCATCCGGGGGATCTTGGGTGCCGCTCTGGCCAGATCCGCACACTACATCTCACCCAACCTGGCTCAGGGAGGAAACGCTGCACTTGTGAGCAGTCCTCTGTGGAGATCTGCTCTTGTGCCCATGTTTTTTGCTCTTATGCTGGGACCTGTCCCTGACCTCACCACCAGTAGTGGCTGCTGTACAGGTGGGTCTCCTGGGCCAAGATCCGAAGGCGCCTGGGGCTGCACAGCCTCCTCCATAAGGTATTTGTGAAGGCAGAGCTCACAGACTTCCCTGGTCCTGGGCAGGAAAGACTTACATATGGCGCAGCATGGTCATGGAGAAAGAGCACGGGCAGGAGAGAGAGTTTTCGAAGCCCGAGATCCTGGGCATAAGCCAAGGGAGGAGGGGGCAGTCCCTGAACAGGGAAAAAGAACTACTACACTAGGCAAACTTAACTTACCTAACTGTAAAACTATCTACATACTACGTACAAACAAGAATAACTCTCTTAGCATACTAAAAGCACAAAGGAACAGGGGGTCCAGACTCAGGCCATGTGGCAGTAAGAGGGAACTGGAAGGCATCGACTCGTACTACCTCTTATACCCTCGGCTGAGAGCACGAGGAGATGCACTGCGCATGTGAGGGATAAGAGACACTGCTAAGAAACACTGCTGGACTCAAGCACATGGCGCGCATGCACACCCACATGTGGAATACACATAGGGATCATCACTCGAAGATGATTACTTTCAAAGCTCATTAAAAACAGGAGTATATATGCAGGATGACTTTGTCCCTGTAGAAAATCACATCAGGTATACACAAGAAAGAGCACCCAATTCTCTCACTATAACAGAGTGCCAGGATCTGCAATCATGCATACATCATCACACCAACATGATATGGCCGTGAAGAAGGCTAATGCAGTCTTAGGATGCATCAGGCAAGGTATTTCTAGTAGAGTCAGGGAAGTGTTAGTACCATTATACAAGGCTGAGGGGAGATATGACCCCTCTCTATAAATACCTCAGAGGGATAAATGCCAGGGAGAGAGAGGAGTTATTTAAGTTGAGCACCAATGTGGACATAGGAACAAATGGATATAAACTGGCCATCAACAAGTTTAGGCTTGAAATTAGATGAAGGTTTCTAACCATCAGAGGAGTGAAGTTCTGAAACAGACTTCTAAGGGGAGCAGTGGAGCAAAAAACCTAAGTGGCTTCAAGACTGAGCTTGCTAAATTTATGGAGGGGATGTTATAATGAAATTGCCTACAATGGCATGTAGCCGATCTGTGACTGATAGCAGCTAATATCTCCAACAGCCAGTGATGGGACACTAAATGGGGATGGCTCTGAGTTACTACATAGAATTCTTTCCCAGGTGTCCGGCTGCTGGATCTTGCCCACATGCTCAGGGTCCAACTGATTGTCATATTTGGGGTCGGGAAGGAATTTTCCCCCAGGTCAGATTGGCAGAGACCCGGGAGGGGGGGGTTTGGTAACTCAGCCAGAGGTTAGAGGTCTATTTCAGGAATGGGTGGGTGAGATTCTGTGGCCTGCGATGTGCAGGAGGTCAGACTAGAAGATCATAATGGTCCCTTCTGATCTTAAAGTCTATACAGATGCAGGGATCTTCCTTCTGACTGACTTTTTTTAGCACAAAGTTGCTCTGCTGACTCCTTGTAACAGGTGTTGTTTCTTAACTCCACAAGTTATAAGTGAAGTAGAGGTAGCCACCTAGTCAGAAGGAACTAGGTACATAGACATGGGAACAGCCAGGCCTGGGGAGAAAGCTTAGGCTGAAGTCAGGGCTAGCCACTCGAATACATAGCCAGGGTCTCAGACGGGTTTGTACAAGACATGCTGCCATCCTTGCTACCCTGGTTTCACTGCTATTGTTATTTGAGCTAGCCGGATCAAAGCTAAAATAGATATGTCTACACATGCTAATCACACCTCTGACTGCAATGTAGACATACTCTGAATGAGAGAGAAGGAAAGGAATTTAGGTATCTGAAGGATGACAAAATAAGAGCATTCCATTAGCTGCCATCTTGTCTGCGCTAGTGACAAGTTAAAACCCAGAAACACAAAATTAAAACTATTATTTGAGGGGGAAAAAAAGCAAAGCTGAACATATATATAATCAACAATGACTTAAGTGAAAAATATTTCTAGAGTTTTATTATGTTAGTCTAAAGAGCTTTTATACTATTTCCCATTTCCCCGTTTCTCACCCCTCGTTTGACTGCTTTTATTTACTCCCATTATAATCTTGGTCGTTTTCATCCTCTAGGTAAGCAGATAAACAGACAACATTCCCAAAAGTTGGCAGTAATGTACCAACTTCATATGTTCATTGACCTGTAGGATATGTTCCAAGAACAGAGAGGCCAGCAATCGCTCAACCCTGTTACGCGCCAAGGACACTGCTACAATACACAATCCATACTAACCCAGCAAGTTCCAAATAAGCCCCCAGTCCAGCATTGAGGACTCCACAGGAGTACCACACAGTTCTCAATGCAGGATTGGGGTGTAAGCCACCAAACACCTCCTGAGTTAATAGCTGAATTAGCTGCAAATTTCTTTATACAATAATAATCTGGTACAAAGAGGTACTAAAAAGATATGAGCACCATCATTACCAGGAGGTGTTGGAGATGGATTGGTCATGTGCTCCGGATGGAAACTGGTTCCATCACCAGAATAGCAATAAGACACCTGAAGGCAAGCGAAAACGAGGTCACCTAAAAACAACATGGTGAAGAACCATGGAAGCTGAGCTGAAAAACCTGGAGTACAGCTGGGGAACCATTGAAAGACTTGCCAGAAACAGACAGGAGTGGAGGAGCTTCGTCGCTACCCTAAATGCCAGAGGCATAATGGGTACTACATTACTAACTGAGAGGTTTTACAATTATTATTAGTTTGGTCTTAGTGGCAAGGATTTTCTAGTTTTCTTTTTTGTGAAAATTATAATTGACTATTTGATTTTCAGATAGGCACTTAAAATGGATATATTTATTTTTTAATATTATAGCTCCCTCTTAGTTACACAAATTTCTCTATCAAACATAACTTGTGACACTAATTTAGAAATATTTGATATGAGGCAGCTGAACATTAGAACCACAAGAATAAATACTCTAAACGTTAATGGATGCTTTCCTGAATTGAGGCCTATATTGGCCAGCACTTAAGCACATGCAGTAAGTCCCAATGGGCTGGAGTTAAAGCATGTCCTGTATAGGAATGGACTTACTGCGTGTGCTTAAGTGCTTTCCAAAATTTGGGCTTTAGTGAAGATAATGCTCCCCTGAAATAGAGTTAAATAATTTAAATGTAATTTTTGTGTGCTTGCTCCACATACTGGCACTTAATTGAATAAGAGGTTTAGTATTTTTATAATAAATAGTTTCTGTCTTTCAGACTAATATAAATTTTGCTGCTCATCAAAATCCATTTCATTTTACATTAATTGTTAGTGATAAACATTAACTTCCTGCACACTCAGCTTGCCATACACAGGTGCATACACAGGCTATTTTAAAATGTCAATTACATATATTTTGACCTTTGTTTTGTAGAAGGAAATGGCTGCTAATCTTATTAAACAGTTAACATGAAATAGACTGATTAGTTTTTATCGTCAGGTCATTGAAATGCAGAGGAATAAAATGTCTGATTAAATATAAGCAAAAAATTAGGTCTTCTGGTAATAGTTTTTTGTTTTGTTTACACGTGTTGGGTATTTTTCTCTCTCGTGTTCACATACATCAATATTTGGGTTCAAATATGGCTTAGCAAATAGCTAAATAATACATTAGCTGCAAAAGGAAAATTATGTACGCGTTAACCCTGAACCTTTTTAATAAATGAGTCAGCTTTCCTTTAGTGCCTTTATTATTTGTTTTCATACCCAAAATTTAAACTTCTTCGAGCATTTGATGTTACGCTGATTCTATCTGTTGATGGACTTGGTATGACATGACGTCCTGGAGACATCTTCTTTACTTCCCAGGCCAATGAAGTAGGTCTAAAAATTCAGGAGAGAATGAATTAAGAATAAATCCTAAGCAGTTATTACAACATTTTTCAATGGATATTCCTATTTCAACTTGAAGTAAAACAAAATAATGTTTTGGATGTTGGTGATGTAGCAACAGTGGAAAATTTTATCTGAACTAACCTAGTGTGAGCACAGCCAGTGGTTGTAATATAGAATATGTCAACTACTGATTAATTCAAAAATGGAACCAAGTGAAGAATCAATAGGGCAAGGGAAAGCATGGGCTTGATCTGAATGCAATACTCTAAACCACTTTTAAAATAATTGTTTGCCTGTCACTAAAGGGAGGCAATGTTGCCTAGTGGATAGAGCACAGAATTGGAATTCGTGAGACCTGAATTCTATTCCCAACTCTACCGCTGGCCTGCTGGATGACCTTTGGAGAGTTACTTCACCTTTCTATGCCTCAGTTTCCCCATCTGTAAAATGGGGTAGTGATGCTTACTTCCTTTGCAAAGCACTTTGAGATCTACTGATGAAAACTGCTATGTAAGAGCTAGGTATTATTATTGTTGATGTTATTCAACAATTCTAAATTCTAAGCCTTTTTCTTCTCAGATAATTACTTAAGAGAATTTGCAAGGTGGGGACACCTCATAGATGCTGCTGAGAAGAACAGGGTATTATGAAATTGTTTATAGAAAGCAGGATTTAGCTTTCCTTGGGAAAACAGGAACCCGAATAAACAGTTAGGCTGATCTTTTTTCATAGATAGTAGATAAAATTTTCAGTCACTCAAATGACCTAGGAGTCCAAGGGTATGTCTACACTGCAATAGGAGATGTGATAGCAGTACAGACTGGCACCCACTCTAGCTTTAATCTAGCTAGCATGGCTAAAAAACAGTAATAAAGACTTGGCAGCACAGGCTTCTGTGTGGGCCGAACAAGCATACCAGGGAACCTGGGTATGCTCTCACTTGCTAGCCTGCAAATAAAAAGAACCCCAAATACATTTTTTTAAAATACCATGATTTCATATGGCTTTGTTCATGATTTTTTTAATGACAGGAGCTGGCAATATTGCTTAAGTGGGACTTAAGTGGCTCATAGGCCCGTGTGCTGGACCTCTGCACTACGGTAAATTTCACCCTGAGAGACTATTAGGAAATAGATTAAAAGAAAAGAAAAAAATCTGTTTACCTGCTTTGAGCATCAGCCTTCTCTAGCTTTTCCTGTAGCTGTATCCAGTCAATCAATGCTTTGAAATCTCTTACATAGTTATCTAGCATCATTAGAACCTCCTGGAAAACAACAACCTACATCAGGTATTTGTATTTTTGGGGGTGGGGAAGGCAAAGAAAGAGACAATATTGGAAGAAATAGAAAACTCAGCAAAAAACCTGACCAGACAGTACAAATTTCACTCTATTATAGCTAAAGTGGCAAAATCTGCTTTAGTAAAGGTTGCATAATATTTTCCATTCTGACACCACTTGAAGTTGCCAATAACTTTCTGAAACTTAAACTTTTTAAGCTGAAATTTACCAGTCTCAGTCCCTGCTTGAAAGTGGAGCTTTTGAATGGCTTGAGCAAAAACTGTTCAGACTTTAAAGAGAGTTTAAAATACTTTTCCTATTATAAATAATTCTTGTAATCTTTTTTGAATATCTCTGCAAACAAAATGGCTAAGGACAGAAAGCTGAAATCTGGCATGTAAATTAAAGCTCTCCTTAAGCACAAGTGTCTCTGAATGCTCCAGTGAAATTTGATTTTGATTTGACAAGTTATGATCTTTTAAAATTCACATGCTGGATATGTGCAGTACATTTTGCATAGAGTTTTGATAAACTCATGAACTGCAAAGGAAATTGCACAAACATTAATGATTCACTTGGCTATGTAATGTGCAAAGTGATTAGGAGGGCGGCTGCACATTTTGTAAAGTCAGCAGGAGAGAGAGTCCACTCTAATGAATCCTAGGATATCAGCAGTTGGGGAAGGCAAAAAGCACCCTACCTAGCTCTGTAGCCCACAGGAGAGAACCCCTCTTCCACAGAATTCCTAAATTGCAGCACACAGAACATCCTGCTGGTGTGTAGCAATACTAGTCTGTCTAGAGATTATGGAATGTATATGTGATATTGCCACATAAGATTCTACTCTACCTCAGCATCAACAAAATTATAAATTATACTATAATTACAGAATATTACTGGTGATGGTTTAAGAGGCAGAAAGTATACAGGGAGAGATTATGGCACTGGCAATTTTAAACAGAATATATTTGATGTGAAGTTACTGAGAGCACTACTAAGCACAGAACCCCCGGGATGTAAAGTTTCATTCACTTTTCTCACAATAACTGCACTTTAAGAATTGTAAACCACAGAATCCCACATTCATGGTTTTGGAATAATTACATATTTAGCCCTTATAACAACCAATAATCAGATTACACATTCTATTTTTATGGATAAGTGATTCTATTATCGTTTTGGAAAGATACTGTTGAATGAAATATAATTGTTCAAGAATTTACCTACATTTCTTAAGTGATTCAAAGTCAGCTATTTCAGTCAGACAAAGTGAAAGCAGCATCCATGACTGTCTTTCATGGCTTGAAGCCAGACTTTCACAGTATGTTGGAATTCAATTGATAATGAACAGAATCTTGCAAGATCTTATTAATTTGATAGAACCTAGTCATGTATATGCTGACAAGTAACAAAGAATGCCATTTGACAACTGCAGACCTATAATGTGAATCTAATATAATTTCTCACATCTAAAGAAGAAAATTAGTGGCACAATAATCATGTATGCTGAGCAAAACAGGATTAAAAGTCTTTACTTCCTTCTAGTAGCAAAAAATATAAAATGATTCATCATACATACTGGTTTCCAATTCATTCAAGCTTTGGAAGTGTGTTAACTATGTCAAGGTTGCCCTTAAACACAGAAGACAGTTAAAATTGAAAAGGCCATTTCCCCTAGTATGGCCTGATTCTGCAGCCTTCACTCAGGTAATTCTCCCACTAATTTCAGTGGGAGATTTACCTAAGTATGAGCTCTTAATTGTTTCATTTTTTTAACTGATAGCTATACATATACTCTAAATCAGACTTCATTATTCTCTTCTACTTAATTCAGATAAATGCAATTCAGCCCTGTGCAGAAGACCAGCACGAGGCCTATAGACAACTTATCTCCCACTTAAGCACACAAAATAGGACTTAACTGAGACATAAGTAGTTTATAGTCCATGGACTGGACCTACGCACAGGGGTAATTTTCATCCAAAATGAAGGGAAGAAAGAACTCTGACAAATACTAATAAAAAAAAATTTTAACACTGAGATTTTATATATACATATACATAGAAAGATGAAAGATAACTACAAATACATCTGTTGGACATAGTCTAAAAGTGAATTTGTAGCAAATATTTACAAATATATATGAAAAATCAAAACTTTTATATTAAGATTATATTACCTTTATTTTGAAGTGTCACAAAAACAAAACATTTTATTTATTTTTCTTAAAAGGCAATTGGCATTGCAAAGTAACTGGTAAGAAAAGTCTGCTACAAGAAATGAACAAATTACGTGTTTTAGCCAGCCCTCTTCTTTCAATTTCACTAATAAAAATCTAGGTTTCTAATTCAGTTTAAGTCAGTCATATTATCTTGTGCTGAACGTTAACAACAGTAAGAGCATAGAAAGCAAGATTAATTCAGTATAATTTATTTTAAAATGTCTGCTACTGAGATTTTCCCTATTAAAAACTGAATTAATCCAAATATGAGTTATATTTCTGAAGCTAGATGGCACAAAGAAAATACAATAAATGGCTTAAACAACCTCTTTTAAGGAATGTTTAGCTACACTTTATCAGAAATGATCAGAGCAGTACCATGCAGCTGTAATCTGAGTCATGTTTTACGAACAAGGGAATACAAACAAGACAAGCAGCTGGAGCGGCCCCATATTCACTGATGCACATCTTTCTCCCTAAAGCTATGAAGGCCATTTTGTCAAGCAGGATGAAGCAGAACAAAAGTGGCTCTGAAAGCGCCGTTACAGGCATCCAGATAACTACATATAGATGTACAGCTAAAATTACCAATTAGTTTACCAATTGGCTGCAACGGATTCGATTGGTTTGTAATTAATTCTAGTTACTGGCGCATACAGCAGGACGGTTGGCGCCATCCCTTTGTCCTCCTGATACACAATACTACTGCACAGGGCCCTAGGGTCTTGGCTCTCTAATTCACCTACAGTACTGAGTGTAGCAGATATACCCTATGGTGCTGAAGCAGTGGAAACTTGTACCACTTGAGAAGGTGCTGACAAAAAGGAACCTTTATGGGGTAGACTGCTGCTGCACTAGAGTCAAGGCAATTTTAAATGCCATTATTTGTCAAGGTCAAGTGTAACTCATACTGATTTTTAAAGGGCCAGTACAAGCTAAGAAAACAGGTTGGGGTTGAGGGGATGGTCTTAAAACCAATGTCAACAGGAAAATGTGAAACAGAAGAATTTCTACAATATTAAAATTCCCCCCTGCATCATTCTAATGACTTCTTCATGCTTTCATTTTCTACCTTAGTGTATTTCCTTGCTCCAGCCCTGAATCATTAGCTTAATTTCAAATAACACCACATTTTTAAAAAATTATATATATTTTAATCCATGCTTCTTGTTCCTACATTTTGGGCTCATGGTAATCTTTTCCATGGATGTCCCCACCTTTCCTAAAAACCTTGGAGAAGCCTTACCATAATGCATTTGCAAAACAGTATATGTGTGGTCCTGTGATCTCACACAGCTTCCTATATCTTAAAGGTTTTTTTAAATAATGAAAATACCTCAACATCCTTCAAGCTTAGTATCAATATGGTGGAATTTTTGAACTGGAATGAAAACAATATATATTTAATTGAAGTGTTTCTCTAGTTAGTTGAAAAAGCTATGTTAATTTCAGCAGTGGGCAATTAAAGAGGGCAACCTTTGAATAAATATTGGACAGGTCTCTAGACATTAGAACCTCACACCCTATAATTCACACATACAAAAATGGCCTCTCCTCACTTCATAGCAACGGCTTAGTGGCAGAGCACTGGAAGGATGTCTAATATTAGTAAGACCTCATTATTTTTACAAAATATCTACAGTAAATTTACAAGTATTCTCGTTTTCTGTCTGATTCCATGGAAACACATCCCTAGGTCATCTGCAGTGACCTGGCTTCATAGGTGTGGATAGACAGCCCAGGGGATGGCTGCTGTCCAATCTATCATGCCCCCTAAATTAAGCAGGGACTGGTGATGTAATTTAATGCCTCTTACCTAAGCCAGAAACAACATACATGGATTAACCCACCACAGAGTGCAATACACATACACTGAAGGGATGGGACGGGAGATGTCAGGGCAGGAGAGGGTCAGCAACAGTAGGAGATACCACAGAAGTATAGCTCCTGCTCGTACATGAGTCATGTGGGTCTAGAAGCTGTGCAGAAACACAGGGATCTCCCATAGAATAATAAAGAAAAAACTCCATGAGCGGAAGCAAACCCAATCAATTTTCCAGCCCCTTGTATATATATAAAAAAAAAAAACTACATGATTTGGTTCCTATTGCATGTACCTTTCGAAAAAAGGAGTCTCGTTTGTTCAAATATAATGTAGTGAACTTGGAAATCAAATCTTCTCAGTTTCACTCCCCTACACTAAAATGCAGGGAAGTAGGGGGGGAGGTAAGCAAAGGAGACCACAAGATGGAACAATTTCCCCAGCATTCCCACCAGAAGAACATACCAGAGAAAAGAACTTTGTTAACATACAAATGTTCAGTTCATTCTCAGGTCTGGAAACGGGTATTGAGTTTTTTCTACCAGTTGATAGTTCCGCAGAGTAATTATGTTGTACATTTTGGATTAAATATTTGTCAGATTAGATGCCATTTTCAGTTATTCCTGCAAAAAAACCAAGCAAACCTAGTATTTTTCTCTTCTGTCTTTCTATTTAAATTTGAAAAGGACAATCAGATATTTTGTTTTAGTCATTTGGCTTAAAAGTTGCCCTGGGGCTGAGAGTTTGCACAAGAAGTTTCATTGCAGAGATACTTTTTTGACAGCTGAATTATAAATGCTTAGAAGAACCCAGAGGGTTTGGTTTGGATTCTTGCTTCCTGGTCAGGGATAGTTGCCAAAGCAGTGTGTTTAATCTTAGTGGAGGATTGGGGGAGGGGGATCCCTTTACTCTATCTAATGGAGTGCCATTGAACCATTCTCAGTCAATGAAAAATAACAGTAACATGAGGCCTTAAAGACGAGGCAAAAACTGTGTGATGGGGAGAAAAATAATATAATACACCAATAACTGGAGTTCTCCAAACGATGTTGCCTCTGCAAATCCCCACTATAGCAGTCTTGCACCATGCACATAAGCCACTGAACTGTTAGTAGTTAAAGCTGCTGGGAGCACTTTTGACAATCTAGGATCCAAATGTTCAAGATCCCATAACTGTTCTCAATTTCTTTCCTCATCAAAGCATCCATTAAGGGACTGCAAAGAGGAGTGGAGAAAAGATGATGAATGTGTCTCAGCAGAGACAATGGGCCTCCACCCAATCTCACACTGATTTTCCATCTATTCAGCTTTGCTGACTTCAACAGAGTCATTCTTGGTTTACGCTCGGGTAACAGAATAGAATTTGCCCTATATATTCTGAGAATTCCAAATATTGCTAGGCAACCTTCATTTTGCTTTAATGAATTATCTCAGCAGACCAATGTAGGAGACTAATCAGCAGACTCACAATCACAGGAGGCCAGGGAGTGCTTACTTAGAAACAGACTGAAGTGCTGCCCTACTGAACAGAGCAACTGATCTATATTCAGAGTCAAGAGAATAATACTTCATGCAGGTGTGAACTCCACATGGCAGCCTAACATATTTCAAGAATAGATATATTTCTAATAGAGGCAGCCAGTGTAGCCACAGGTCTCATAGAATGCCCTCAATCTATCTGGTATTGAGACTCCAGCCTGATCATAAAAAGGCCTAGACAGAAACCAGAATCCACTTGGAAAACCTCTGAATTGAAATTTGGATTTCTCCACAAGGAAGAAAAAAAAAGGAAAATTTACAAATAAGGCTGAGCTTTTTCCAAACAGTATTAAAAACTTTTAAAATATCTAACCCAGGGATAGGCAACCTATGGCATGTGTGCCGAAGGCGGCACACAAGCTAATTTTCAGTGGCACTTACACTGCGCGGGTCCTGGCCACCGGTCTGGGGGCACTCTGCATTTTAATTTAATTGTAAATGAAGCTTCTTAAACATTTTAAAAACCTTATTTACTTTACATACAACAATAGTTTAGTTATATATTATAGACTTATAGAAAGAGACCTTCTAAAAATGTTTAAATGTATTACTGGCACGCGAAACCTTAAATTAGAGTGAATAAATGAAGACTCGGCACACCACTTCTGAAAGGTTGCCGACCACTGATCTAATCTATGAAACCTCATTTCATTGGCAGATGATGAGACTTGTGAATAACACAGCACGAGAGTTATATATTTGCTAATATGAAAATCTACGACCATCTTACTAGGCTTTGGGGTGATGTTTCAGAACCACTTTGTCTTTCTGAATACAGTGTAAGGAGGATCAGCAATAGAACTTCCAGATTGTTTCTTTTAGAAGATGGAGTGTGAATAAACATTCTTCTAGAGGTTCAAATCTAGTAAGAAATCAGTTCAAGACCCACTGGTTTTTGGGTTGTCAAACTAATCGAAATACATGTAATGGGCCCTAAAAACTAAGATGGAAGAACCTAAACTTGTAGCTGGTATGAAGAAATGGAAAATAAATGAACCCATCCTGATGATGGACAACAGAAGAACATGGTGTTTGTTTAGATAATACTTGGCTGTCATACTGTATCTGAGAGTCAATACAAATTACTCATTCACTGAGTTCAGGAAAACCTTTACCACTAGCCTAACTGCTCTTAGCGCCAATATATTTGTATGCAATCTATTTTCTTTGTTTTCCAAATATTAAATAAGGAGGGGCAGAGTGAGATTGGGAATAAGAGAGCAAAAGGGAAGAAAGAAAATATTTCAAGTACAAATATTTGTACTGAAGGATGATCTGGAGGGTAATACACAGGACTGATAGATAGGACTCCGGATTTCATTTCCAGTTCTGCCACTGACTCACTGTGTAACCTTACCTGCCTGTGCCCAGATTTGCTCATATGTAAAGTGGGGACAATAATGTTGACCTACTTCAGGAGGTAGGTGAAAATACTTTAAGATCCTTGGATGAAATTACTACTATTAATTATTATCATCATCATTAAGAAGGTTGAGACAGGCTGAATCAGAAAATACATATTCACTTCATGGACTCACATCTGCAAAAATGTCACTTTAGGAGCAACTTGGAACACAGCAAACTGTTTGGGACAAGCTAACTTCCAAACGTGTTCTTGTGGCAGAGGCACAAAGTCTGGTGGATGGAAATTAGGGGTAAAGCTTAGTCAGTCAGAGTTCATGGCAATGTGACTGGGACCATCTCCAAATTTCACAGGAAAGCAGCACAGACCATTCATTATGGACTGGGGAGTGGTGTCATGTTCTACAAAGGGTTAGAGGGCTACTCTTCTGTTGGGCTACAGAATGCTAAATAATAAAATAAAACATATAAAATACATGGAAAAATCAATATTTAACTTGAATGTGGGGGGACTATAATATAGCAAGTATCTATGCTATATTTTTTTGTTTCCTATTTGGTCTTATATCCACCAATTCTGTGACCACTGAACCAGTGGACAGACTAATTTAAATGAAATAAGACTATGTTTAAACTTGACAAACCCTGCTTCTTTTAGAGGTAATTTAACCAATTTGTCACTGTACTCTTAAGCATGAAGCATCAAAGCAGTACCAATACATACATTTGTGGTTTCAAATACCTCAGCTCCAAACCATTAGCAAGAGTTACTGAGATACTGCCTTAGGCAGTGTCCAAAGCCAGGGGGAAATATATACAACAGCTGATCTTCTTACACACATTTCCACTGTTTGCATCCTTACCACAACCCTTTCGTCTGCAATTTCAACCACAACCACTCACCAGAGCTCAGTCCCATTTGGAAGCACTAAACATTATTCACAGTGACAATGTAATCAATAACCAAGTACTCCAAATCATAAAATTGAATAAATCCCATATGCATAACTTCAAAAACAAACACACACATTTTCAAGATAGCCTGGATCTAACAAAGGTGTTAAATGTTGGTAATAGGGTCAGGTTTTATTTTCTTTAACAAGTATAAATCTTGTATTGTAATTTGACCTTTAGCACAATTAAAACATTTATAACACTGCATGATGTATCCACATGAATTTTTTCAGTATATGGAAAAATATGAAAAAGAGTGAAAATTTTCCCAAATTAAAATACAAATATTCAAAATAATAAATTAAGATTATTTGAATAAAATCTATATGAAAGCTTTTCTTAATAACAATTGTTTATTTTCAGAGAACAATTTAAAAATAAATAACACAAAGGCTAGAGCAGTGGTTCTCAAACTTTTGTACTGGTGACCCCTTTCACATAGCAAGCCTCTTAGTTCAACCCCCATCATAAATATACAAAAAATGTTTTTTAATTTAACACCATTATAAATACTGGAGGCAAAGCAGGGATTGGGGTGGAGGCTGACAGCTTGCAACCCCCCATATAATAACCTCACGACCCCCTGAAAGGTCCTGACCCCCCGTTTGAGAACTCCTGGGCTAGAGGATCAATTACCAGATATTATATTTCCTTATTTAATATTATTTTTACAAAACACTTATACAGCATTGTAAATATAAATGACACTTCACAAACTTAGCTAACAATACGTTCTCTGCTCAAAAAGCTTTCAAACTAAATAGGTAAGAAAAACAAGACAACAAAATATGAGTCAACACAAGTGCTGCTTTTGTTTATCATCATTAATGTCCTTTAGTCCCTCAGACCTGGCAGAATTTGTGTGACTTCTCAACTGTAGGCAGTGATTTGTCTGTCTAGTACCATAAGATAACACTTTTTATACACCTCTACCCCGATATAATGCGACCCGATATAACACGAATTCGGATATAACATGGTAAAGCGGTGCTCTGGGGGGGAGGGGCTGCGCACTCTGGCGGATCAAAGCAAGTTTGATATAACGTGGTTTCACCTATAACGCAGTAAGATTTTTTGGCTCCTAAGGACAGTGTTATATCGGAGTAGAGGTGTATAATTAATCCTATTTTAAACCACTAAATACCTTCTCTAGACACATCAGGCAAGTACGAACTGTTACCAAGTAAGCATATGAGTGAAATTAAAGATATTTCCACCGTTAATATAGATTTTTATTATAAAACTGACTTTCATCTTAAAATTTAAAGATTCAGAAGACCAGAGTGGTCTTTTTAATCTCTAAACTCCTAACATATAATTTTTAAACTATTGTTTAAACAATCCAGCAGAATTACTACACATTACCTATCTATCAACACTGCAGTGTCACTGTATATTCATGAGATTACAGTACACGAAGAGAGACTATATGAGCCACAGAGATGATCAAATCTTCCAGCTGTATTTTCTTATAATGCCTAGTCTTTTCTATTGCAACATTGTACATTGTTAGAATTATTTTAATAAGCAAAATAGAAAAATATCTAAAGCCACATTTAATGGCTAGTTAAAAAATTGGAAAAAATAGCTTTACCACCAAATCAGAGTCATCCAAGAACTATTTTTACACAATGACATTGCATGATGGCTCAGTTGTTCCACCCCAGAACCTATAAAAAGAGGAGACCATATGTGGGGAGAGGAAGAAGTCCCACCTCCCTTGTCTCAGAAGATTCTCTGCTCGTGACTCTACAGAGTACAAGGTGTGGAGTTGGAGGCAGGATATGCTGATGCTACTGCATAGCTGCTGTGGGATGCGATCAATGGCAACATGGCTCCTAATAAGGCTATGTTGCCCAGGGGTAAGGTAGACAGAGAAGCAATAGTTATCCTTGAAGGACAGCTCCTGTCTCCAACAAAAAGGAGATCTCTTCCCTGAAGATCCTTAGGATGTGTGGACTTTGGAGAAGATGTTGCTCCAAAATCTGTGTGTCTGCAAATCTCTATCACTGTGAGGGAAGAGTTTCATAAAAACTCTTTAAAGTGAACTTTGCACTGTTTTGCACACAAACCCTCTCCTGATGGTGTCAGAACCTAGGAATGGCAATATCAAGTCAGACCAATGGTCCATCTGCCCAGTATTCTGCCTTCCAACAGTGGCCACTGCCAGATGCTTCAGAGGGAATGACCAGAACAGGGCAATTGTCAAGTGATCAATCCCCGTCATCCAGTCCCAGCTTCTGGCAGTCAGAGAGGTTTAGGAACACAAAGAGCATGGAGTTGCAGTCCCTGGCCATCTTGGCTAATAGCTATTAATGGACCTATCCTTCATGAATTCTTTTTTGCCTTCACAACATCCCCTGGCAACGAGTTCCACAAGTTGACTGTGCATTGTGCAAATAAGTACTTCCTTATGGTGGTTCTACACAATGGGGCAATCTACACTATTGTATTAAAAATCATATTTAGAGGATACACTGAAATAGCTCTATCAGGTTCACAGAATCAGAGAAATGTAGGGCTAAAAGGGATTTAGAGATCACCTAGTCCATCCGCTTGTGCTGAGGCAGGATTAAATATACCTAGACAATTCCTGAGAGGTGTTTGTCTAACCTATTCCTAAAAACTTCCAATGATGGGGATTCCACAACCTCCTTACTTAACTTGTTCCAGAGTTAAACTATCTGTATTATTTGAAAGCTCTTCCTAATATCTAACCTGAATCTCCCTTGTTAAAATAAGCCAGTTACTTCTTGTTCTACCCTCAGTGGACATGGAGATAATTGATTTCCATCCTCTGTATTGATCACCTTTTACATATTTGAAGACTGTTTTCATGCCCTTCCTCCACATCCACCCCAGCCTTCTCTTCTCCAGCTGAACATGTCTAGAGCTTTCACCCTTTCCTCGTAGTCATATTTTCCAAACCTCATATTTTTTATTATTCTCCTCTTGACTCTCTCCAATTTATTCATATCTTTCTTAAAGTGCAGTGCCCAAAACTGGACACAGTACTCCAGCTGAGGCCTCACCAGTGCCAAGTAAAGTAGAACTATTATCTTCCCTGTCTTTCATATGACATTTCCGTCAATACATATCAGAATAACATCTGCTATTTTTGAAGCAGAAGCAAACTTCTTGCCTCATATTCAATTTGTGATTCACTATAATCCCCAAATCTTTTTGTGTAATACTGCTGCCTAGCCAGTTATTCCCTGTTATATATTTGTGCATTTGATTTTTTCCTTCCTAAATGTGGTACTTTGCATTTGTCTTTATTAAATTTCATCTTGTTGATTTCAGACTAATTCTCCACTTTATCAAGATCATCCTGAATTCTAATCCTGTCCTCCAAAGTGCTTGCAACCACTCTCAGCTTGACATCATTCACAAATTGTATAAGCATACTCTCCTCTCCATCATTCAAGTTATGAAGAAATACTGAATGGTACCGGAACCAGGACTGACCCGAGGGGCCAAAGGAGACGTGAACCATTACTAAATACTCTTTGAGTATGGTCTTTCAACCAGTTTTGCACCTACCTAATTTCATCTATGCCATATTTCCATAGGCTGCTTATTAGAATGTCATGCAGAACAGAGTTAAAAGCGTCACTAAAGTCCAGCAATATCAAGTCTACTGCTTCTCCCCATCCAGAAGGCCAGTTACTTTGTCAAAGATGGAAACTAGATGGATTTGTCATGTACATGTCATGCCAAATCAATCTTGGCTATTACTTATCACCTTATTATCCTCCAGGTTTGAACAAACTGACTGTTTAATAATTTGTTTGAGTATCTTTCTGGGTACCCAAGTTAGGCTGACTGGTCTAAATTCCCCAGGTCCTCCTTTTTCCCCTTTTTGAAAATAGGTACTATGTTTGCCCTTCTCCAGTCCTCCAAGACCTCACCCATCCTTCATGAGTTCTTGAAGATAATTGTTAACTGCTCAAAAATTGCTTCAGCTAGTTCCTTAAGTACCTTGGGGTGAATTTTGTCAGGCCCTGCTGACCTCAACACATCTAACTTACCAAAGTATTTTTTAACCTGTTCTTTTCCAAGAGCCTTCTCCCTTGTTGTTAATATTAAACTTGCGTTAAGCATCTGGTCACAATTAACTTTTTTAGTAAAGACTGAAGTAAAGGCTGAATAGTATATGTTTAGAATAACATATATGTGCTTAACCAAGTAAGCAGACTAGATTCAGAAGAATATAGTCAGTCAGGCATGTAGAGGGTAAATTATCTACCTGTAATTGTTCTCTGAAAGGTAGATTCTGTGTTTGAACTAAAGCCCTGAGGTATCATACTTTCAGACAAGAGTCTTCCTTTTAAGCACTTTAAAATATCTTCCATTAAGCCTTTTGCCCTTGGGGAAGCAGTCACGCACCAGAGAATATATGAAGTGCACCAACCATCAGTTCTTATTTACGTGAACAACAAGTGGAGTCCTTCTCTGTGGCACTAAAAGTGCTCACTATTTTGCATGACAGAAGTAATTTCTTGGGATCTTTTACCTTTATTTCTTAATTTTACTATCACTTCTATTCTGTATTTTAAAGCCCAGAGGAGTTCTAAGCTTCACTCTTGCCATTGTCAGCCTCTGTTTGCTTCCACCAGCTTTTTATATTTTTCTTTCAGACTTCTACCCTTTTTTTTTTTTGTGACTTTGTCACCGCTTATACAGAAAAGTGATCTCTATTGATTTCTAGCACTGCCCTGCGCAGTAAAAGTTATGATGGGATTTGCTCACTGTGAGTTACCACCCTTAGGAAGGTTTAACATTCTATTGTTTTGAAAATTACACAGTTTCTCCTTTACAAAGTGATTTGTTTAAAGGTTGTGATGCAATACAACAAATGGAAATAAAAGAGACTGAAGAATGATAATGCCATCCTCAACTCAAACTGGGGTTTTCTCCCCTCCCATTATTATGTGGGTTGAAGATAGACTATTAACTGTTACTCCTATTTGACCCAAGTAGTTAGACAAAGTTCAGGAACTTGTGGATTGTTTCTGTTACAAGAAATTGATGATGGAGACACGCATCTTTAATGCAATTCTGTTTATTTACAAAGAATATAAAAAGTCCTGTTTCTCTGAATACATGAAGAATCAAACAAAAGGAGATACTTTCTTTGCTCACACCTCCATGTCTCTTTCAGCCAGCATTCAGCCCAAAATCTCTCAGCTTTTTCCTCAGGCCATGCTACAAATGCTTCTGTGTGGCTGTATTCTCTCCAAGCTTCTCTGGTCTTTCTGCTGTTTCTCTCACAGAGATCCAAACAAAACACAGTTTCAATCCAACCAATGCCCTACTGCCTGCATTTGCGATATCAGTCCCTAGAGAAATCCTTTGTGGGCCACGCTGTTAAATTTCTATTCAAGATTTGCCATGTGTCTATGTTTTGGATGGTTCGCCATTCCTTCACCTGCCTGGTTTCATAAAGGATCATAATGATTTCTGACAATCTTACATGAAGATGGGCAGTAATGTGTGCAGTATCAAAGAGCTTTAACCCAATCTATAACCCAATCTTAAATATTAATTTTCTAGTTTCTGACAATTTCATTCATATATTATTTACAATTGGATTGGGACATTTAATAAATGACGGCTAACTAGTTGTTTTAGGCATGTTTGAAAACAAAAAAACGAGATGCATACAACTGCTCATGTCTATGCAGGGACATGCACTCAACCTGCATAAATCTTGCAATGCAATATTCTGTTGCTGACATTTTGTCCTCAGAAGCAGAGGTGGGGTAAGAATCTGACTTTTGCCTCTAGATAGCATAGAACTCATAGCCCAGGCGGCAATGGCCTAAAGTGGCTTTAATCTACCTTTACATCCTCACAATCCTAGATTGCTCTGAGGGCTTAAGCCGGGGAGGGCAAACTATGTCCCGCAGGCCGGATCCGGCCCCTCAGGGCTTTGGATCCAGCATGCGGGATTGCCACCCCCGTGGTGTTGTGGGCCACACACCACTCCCGGAAGCACCTGGCACCACGTCCCTGAGGCCCCTTGGGCAGGGGGGCGGAAGGCTCTGCACACTGCCCTCGCCTGCAGGTATTGCCCCTTGCAGCTCCCATTGGCCAGGAAGAGGGAACCGCGGCCAATGAGAGCTTCAGAGGATGTACACACAGGCAAGGGCAGCACGCAGAGCCCTCTGTCCCTCCCGCTTTCAGGGGCCGAAGGGACGAGCCTGCCTTAGTCCCACTGTGTGCTGCTGCCACCCCGGAACTGCTCCATGTAAGCGGTGCTGGGCCGGAGTCCGCACCCCGAATCCCTCCTGCACCCTGCACCCCAACTCCCTGCCCTGAGCCCCCTGCCACACCCTGCACCCAACCCCCTGCCCTGAGGTCCTGCCACACCCCGCACCCCTCCTGCAC
Source organism: Mauremys mutica (assembly GCF_020497125.1). NCBI lineage: Eukaryota > Metazoa > Chordata > Testudines > Geoemydidae > Mauremys > Mauremys mutica. The sequence goes on from NC_059082.1 coordinate 35,945,306, forward strand.
ACCAACCCCTGCCCTGAGCTCCCTGCTGCACCCTGCACCGCTCCTGCACCCCAACCCTCTGCCTTGAGCCCCCTCCCGCACTCCTCCCTGCATCCCTGCCCTGAGCCCCCTCTTGCACTCCCCACCCCCTCCTTGCACCCCAAACCCTTTCCTTGAGCCCCCTTGTACACCCCGCACCCCACCTCCGCCCCAACCCCTTGCCCTGAGCCCACTCCTGCACACTGCACTCCCTCCTGCCCCAGCCCTACATTCATTACCCTGCATGCAATTTCCCCACCCAGATGCGGCCCTCGGGCCAAAAAGTTTGCCCACCCCTGGCTTAAGCAGCACCTGGAAGACAGCCTAAATTACGGGAGTCTCCCTAGGTTGCCTATAAGTCACAGTACTGCCTGAAATCACTACAGTGCTGTGGCCCCATTCCCAACATGCCCATCCTGGCCCCAATACCAGGGCCTTACAGGGTATGTCTACACTGCAATTAAAAGCATGGAGCTGGCCCATGCCAGCTGACTCAGGCTAAGGGACTGTTTAGCTGGAGTGTAGATATTAACATTTGGGCTCGGGCTGGAGCCCAGGCTCTAGGACCCTGCGAGGTGGGAGGGTCCCAAAACTCAGACTACAATGCAATTAAACAGCCCAAACATCTACAATGCAATTAAACAGCCCCGCAAGCCCTAGCCCCGCAAGCCCAAGTCAGCTGGCACAGGCCAGCCGATGGTACGTAAGTGCAGTGTAGATTATACCCACAGAGGGTCCTCTGAAGGCAGTTTTATGACTCTCCTCCACATTTTCTGCACCAAGGGAAACCTGTTCTAGACAAATACAGGGCTTTTAGAGACCCTTTACACCACCTCAGCCCTTTTATGTAGCAGAATAAAACTGGAATGGGAAAGAGGATCTCACCTCTGGAGTTAGAAAACAAACACAGGCCCTTGTATATGATATGTATTACAAGGCACAACATGACACAACATAAACAGGAAAGGATGTTGCCAATGGGATGATGTAGTCTCTAAAATCAGAAATGGATACAAAGTTTTATCACACACCTTATTCTGTCAAATATGGATCTATTGTAATGCGCTACATCTGAGACTGACCAAGGCCACCCTTAAATTAAGGCATGCAGCAGCTCATCTACTAAGCAAGAAGAACTGTTGACAAGGTCTCACACCAGTGCTTCATGCTCAACTCTGTTTGCATATCCAGTTCTTAGTGCAAGTCAAGAGCCTAATCCGCACTTACAAAGCCCTAAGTGGGCTGACACCAGCTACCTGAATGAATGTCTCACTCTGCACCATGAAATGAAAGCTGCATTCAGCCAGAGCACTTTGGCTGACAGAAATCAGGATATGCCTTGCAGGGAGTGAGGGCAGAGCTTTGGGTGTGGAGAACCACAACTGTGAAACCAGCTTCTGGCAGAGATTTGGCTGCGCCTAAATTTTACCACCAGTGTTACACAGCAAAAAATCCTTTGAAAAAGAAAAGAAAATGATGTATGTACACGCATGTCAATGATATACTGATCAGTCTCACATACAAGCCCACATACACACATAATTTTACCATAAATTTATATTATACCTTTTTCCTGCTTACCTACATGTATAACATTAATCCTAAGAAAAAAGCAAAAATAATACTTTTCCAAAACATTCTACTATTACACATAAATCATAAAAAATATATTATCAAAGTCACCACCACCTTATATTGTACTAAAGGTATCTCTGACATTTAGCTAAGAGCACAATAAATCGATCAATACAATCATCATGCAAAAAGAAATCAAGAAGAAGCTCAACAAATATAACTGGTAACTGTTCTCCACAAATAATTAATAACAACATTATTTAAAATTTTCCATCTTTCCTACATCTCATCTTCAAAAAACTCTATTAAAAGATATATGAACAAATAATATTGTCTATTCAATGCTATCCCATAAAAGAAAATTCCTAAAATCAAGATACTATAACAAAAATAACACACATAAAATCTTAACAATCACTGGGACTGCATTAAAGTGGTGGTTTTGTGATGAAACAGGCATTTCTTTCTATATGATGAAAATAATGCAGTTACTAAATATGTTTGGAGGTGTAAGACTTAGAATTTACATAGCTATTCATTTCTGTGCTTTTAAGTGCCTAGGGAGTTTTGCAGGCAAACAATGTGACAGGTAACTGCATTGTTGTCACTTACCAACCTTAACTGGTGTTTTAAAGATTTTTGGTTTGGGATGTATATATATTTCCCTCCCAGCACAGACTGAGTGTTATGACTGGAATTCTAGGTGAGGTCTCAGCTCTATAAAGATGTGATAATGATACAAATAAACTTCTTTTCCTTCAGTCATAAAAGTTTAAAAATGGTAATCTGATTACACGACAAAGTAGATTGGTTTTCTTAAAAACAAAAATTCATCAGAGAAATTTCCTGAGCAGGAAGACAGTTCAGTAACAAAATGTTAAATTATGTTAGATCAACTAACGGTTTGGAAGCCTGCAGCTACTGTTCAGTTCTGAAACCTGATTTCAATTAAATATATTTGTACGCTAATCCCAAAGCCAATTTGGCCATCTCTGATTTCAGCAGAAAACTAGATACACATGATAAGATGAAAGTTTATTTTAAACTATATATGTAGATATGTAGATATATACATATCACAATGATTAGATAATGGCTTCCAGAATTTGGTGAACTTTCAGCCATGTTTAATGTTAAAAAAAAAAAAAAAAAAAGGTACCTTTAATATTTTCTTAAAGATGTACTGTCCTGGCTTCTCTTAATTCTTGTGATCATTTAATGTATTATAAAGTCATACAGTGTACAATGAACTCTTATTAAAAGGCAATAGTTCTCCTACTGAGTTACTGAAAAGACACCACGCTTTGTGTCTCTGTTTTACATCTTAATACAAACACAAGGTTATCTAAAATTAGAAAAAACACCTTACAACGACATCCCACCCAGACATTGTTTATACTTCGCCATCAATCGCACTTTCTTACCACCAGAGAGTGAATCAGAAGAGTGATAACTATCTCTGCAGAAATGGAGCAATGTGTAATTAAGACATTAAACAGGAAACTAAAGAATGTGAACACAGGCTGAATCCCAACAGTGCCATCTACAGCAAAAAGTACTGCAGGCAAAAGGATATGACAATTGCTAGAAATATCAACCACAGACTGAATGAGGCGTTTTTGGTTTTTGTTAATATAAATTAAGGTAATCTGACTGCAGTGTTAAAAGTCTAAGAAAAAGTTACATATTGCTATAAGTTTCATATCATTCCAAACCAGTCAGCGTGTAAGATGAAAGCTGCTTTTTCTTAGCAAAAATAAATCAATATGTTTTCAGCTTTCTTATTTAAGGCCCTCAAATAAAAATACAAAGCATGCAATAATTTGTTTTTGAGGTTCTGTTTCTTGTTTTTAGCTTATCTGTAATGACAGGAACAGCACCAAGAGACACATTGCAACAATTGGGACAGAACACTTCAGAAAGAGTCTTACCTTGCATTCTACTACGCTCTGATCCGACTCACAAGTAACATAGATTTCATCAACTGCCCGTCTAAGATTGTCAAAAAGAAATGCCCAATATCGAGCTCTCAAATCAACTTTTCGAGGTTGCCTTGTTTTTGTTGGGCTTTTGTCAAAGTTTTTATCTCCAGCAGCTGCTGATGTTATTTTACAGTCTACTGTAGTACTCTGAAGAGATGAGATACAACATAAAAAAAAAACACAAATAAGTGTGGCAAGGGGTTGGGCTTCTGTATAACATAATTTTTTCAACATATGTCAACACTTTCAAACAAGACATCCTTCACTGAGGCTTACGCCATATCCCACTGACTGAGTTCTTCAAACAAATTTTCTCACCTTAAACAAAAGGGGCAGGTCTGTAGAACCTAATTTCTGTTTCTCTGACATTTCTAACCCAATATTTACATCTGCACAATAGCAGAAGATATTCTGCTCTGTATGTAGATGGGAAAGTTGCATTTGTCCCATTACTTGTTCTGGTAAGAGTATGTTTCCAGAAGATGCAAACGTTATTTTGCTAATGACTATGCCAGGTACATTCTGTCATCAAACAAATGTTATTGCAAAGATATTGTATAGAACATTTTGTCTCAATTTTTTGTTAAAATATAATAACTTCAGTGTACAAGTCTTAAGGCCAGTGAACACAGCTGTGACCAGCCTTTTAATCAATGTTTTATTGCTTCACTGTAGTAAAGAAGTCAGTAAGCATCACATTAGTTGCAAAAAAAAAGCTTTCACACTTCAAAAGATTCATGTCTTTGCCTGTATAGGTGACTTTCCATTCATCACATTCAAATATTACATGGCAAATTCAAATCCAGCATATTGTCTTTAATTGTGTTGCTCTTGCTTATGCCAGGTCTGAAGTTGTCTCTCTGTTGTTTTGACTCTAGAGTCATGATTTCAGCAATGTTAAACACACCTTAAGCTTCTACCCTCATTTTCAAAGAAGAGAAATGGAGTATAAATTTATGGTTCTCTGCAAATTATTGAGATATAAATGCTATGTTAAATTTGATTACTCTCTTTTCTTTGGGCTCATATCAGCCCCAAATTTTCTTCGTGACTGCTGGATCACAGATGCTCTGTTATGTGCCATCTTAAAAGCAATAATTTAATGATTACTACACCCTTACACATCTGCTGAGCTTGCACGTTCAGTTCATTCCTTTTCAAAATGTGGGAGGTAGGTTTTTCCTTCGTTGACTGATATACTGTAACTCAGTCATGGAAGAAATTCTAAAGGGGTGTGAAGCACCTCTTCCTGGCTGACAGCTCCAAAATTGAATTCAGCCAGATTCAGGATACTGGGCCCATCTAGTCTAAGATTCTCTCCCACAGCAACACCCAAGAGGAAGGAAGTGCTGCGGGTATGGGGGGGTCCTCTCCTGCAACTGGGACAAGCACCCCAAATCAATCCAAAGTGATCCTCAATCACATACAATTTTACCATGTATCTATTAACTAGGTCTGAGAACAAAAAATGCCAAAGCCCTAGCATATGAAAGCATAAATAGAATTATAGTCACTGGCAGGTCAAAACTGGCCCCAAATGTAGGTTTTGTAAAAATAAGCTACCAACCCAAATGTAAATATATAAATATTGCTCTGCAGCATTTGAAATCCAGATAATGCAGCTCTACACTAGTTTCTATGCATGAGAACATGCCATTGTTTAATGTGATTACAAATCAGTGAAACTGACCAGTCTATTTTCACTGTCTAAATTGAGAGAAATACAAAAAGCAAGAAAATACATAAATAATTAAAAGAAAATTAGATTTTTAAAAAAGGTACTTCCCAGACTATTTAAAGGAAATTTGGGAATAAAGTAGTCACTATTCTGCTTAAAAAGACACTGGCAAGATATTGCATCTAATCTAATCTCCTTAAAAAGACACTGGCAAGATATTACATCTAATCTAATCAAATACAAAACAAAAAGAATGGAGAATAAGCTTTTATAAATAAAAAGGCACTCATGCATCCTTTTTTCATATCAAAAGAAAAGACTGAAAAGAGACATATATACATTTCCCTCAGTACTGACAACACAAACATAGCATTGTATTAGTTAAGGGCATGAGAACCAGAAAACAAAACCAACTTTAAATGGAAAGTAAAAATGATCATTAGCCAAACAATCAAGCAGCATAAATGGAAAAAAAATAATTTAAATATTTCTTTTTAATAATTTGTATCTTGAAGCATTCATTTAGCACTCCTTTCATGCATATGTTTTCTGTAGCAGAGATCTCTAGAATGTTATGTTGCACAAGACACTAGTACATTTTTAGTATTGCTTGGAGAACTCCATCTTTTCAAATTCTAAATTCTTTAAACTCCATCTTTTAGTCAGTGTGTCAAAATGAACAAAACAATATATGAGCCAGGGTGCCTACAGGATACATCAATTAAACAAAGGGATGAGGATTTCAACAGTTTAAGTCAGTTATTGAAACAAAAATGCTTACGGGCTACCACTTTTATATTCCAAGATTAAATCCAGTGAGATTTAAAACAGCCCAAGCTACTAAATCCTTGAAAAACAGGTTTTATAATTAGAACAACTAATCTTAACTACAATACTGAGAACAGGATGCTATAATAATTGGCCTGGGTTCAAATCCTACTGCTCCTCAGTGAAAAGCTGAAAAACATTTTTCTCCTGTGCCAAAACTTTGTTTCATTGCAGGAAAGTTTGCATTCAACAGAGACAGAGCACCATTGTAGAAATGTCATTTAAGCCCAAAGGCAATACAAGTTAAAATACAAACTCTACAGTAATTTTGGATGAAAGTCTCAACGTTATAAATGGAAGGTAGATGGATTAGGGGAAAACCAGAAAAACATTTTTTATGTTGGCATTTGTGCAAAAGAGATCCCAAGACTGTGCAAATACTAAGTGCACAGAGGATTTTCCTTGTTCTCCTCAGAAGGTTCTTTGTGATTTTTAGTATTCCATCATAAAGACACTGCAATAAATTCAATGCCACTTTCAACAGATTATGCTGGCTTTAAATTAAAAAAATTTCTCTGCATGTTTGGAAAACATACAGTATATCAAATCAGATTTTAATATAAAAATGGCACACCTTCAAAAGAGGAACAGTAGGTGAGAATCAAAATTTTTAAATTACCGTATTCTAAGACTATAAATGTCTCTACTTCTTTTATAGAAGATTTTAACCTACAGGCCACATTTCTAGACATGTAACTACCAAACAGAAGTGAATTGCACAAATGTGTGAGGGCAAAACTTGCCAAACTGTTTATTAAAGATCGACTCTATTAGAACTCCTGGATCCTTTTATGGGTTTTCTCCGCATTCCAGTCTATTCTTTCTCTCAAATAGCTCCTGCTCTGTCTACACTGCAAAATACATCATATAATGTACTAAAACATTTGGCAAATTTCATTTAGTAACTAACAAGGAGCACACAATGCAATCAGATTGATCATGATCTCAATGGCTGCACTCACATTTCTTTATGACAATAAAATTTACCAATGTTGTAGTACATTTAATTTTGCAAACCAAACCAAAATAGTGCATGAGAAACTGGAAGAGCAATAAAGTAAAAGTGTGCACTTTGAGCCTATTCACTTTACCTTCTGTAAGAAAGCAAGGCGTATTGCTGGAAATAATCCACACTTAGATGCTTTTGGCCAAATGCCATGTATAGTTTATTTAAATAGTGATTTTGGTCAAGTCTAAGATTTATGACTTTGCCAATTCTAGATACATATTTAAATTTCACTAGCAAGTATAAGAATTGCAAAACATTCTCCATTATATTAATATTTTAAATATGCATTCCATGATATATTGTACAAATGAAAAACTAAGGAAAAATCTACACAGAAGACAAGAAACTGGTAGAGTACCCACCAGGCCTTTCTCTCAGAGAAAGCAATGATTTCTGCCCCCCAAACTAATGATTTCAGGGTATCCATGGAAGCCAGGGCCAACTACAGAGAGCCGCCATACCACTCCAAGCACTGACAACACTTCCTTTGGAGACTGACAATTGTGCAATGCAATCTGTAGTGCTTGAGCCTTAAAACCACACTGAAAATCACTCTCCATACTCTTGCCATCTGTAGGGGAAGCAATCTTCAGAGTCCAGATAATTTTCATTACAATTCACTGAACCTTTCCTTTTTCTGTTGTCCTTTTTTCTGTTATTTCAGCACATATGCACCATTAATACTGCACTTTCTAAATGTGTATTACCTTGAACATGTCTTGCAGTTTTGTAAAATTCATTTAATCTGTTACCGGGAGTTCTTCATAATCATTCCTTATTTTGAATAGCCTACATAATTTTGTTGGAAAATTTTGCTTTTTCCTAGTACTGATGTCTGAACCCCGCTATTCGTCTCTGTCAATGCAGACATCTGACGATATATTTCTAATATTAATTTAATGTTTCTTTTCTCCTAACCATATTTTAATCCATCAGTACAAATAAATAGCATGCATTATGACCGGACATTACCTCTTATTCAATATTTACCATGCTTCTTATTAATAATATTTTTTATTATAATAGAGCCTAACAGCCCCAAACACAATACAAAAAGACAGTCCCTGACCAGAGGAGTTTATAAACGCAGCGCAAGAGACAACAAATGGATACAATGGACAGACAAGGGGAGCACAAGGAAACAAAGAGACAAACTGCCTCTTGCGAGAGACATCATCAAAACCTGTTTGAAAAATTTATAACTATGTTCTTCTGGTAGTTTTATCATGAACTTTTTCATAAGCATCAACCTTACCAGTGGGCTTTGTATCTATAGCATGGTTTTGGTGCAGGGAAGCATGATCTTTCCCTGTTTCTTATCCTTCAAGTCTCAAGATCTTCATGTGTTTCCATGTTATCTCTTGTGAACCAAAAGGGAAAACTCAACAGCTGCATGTGACTCACCAGGTATGACTACTCAATTTGTGGGCTCTGTTTTATGGTCTCTTGAATTTAGATGCAAAAATAAAATCCCTTAAGGTTTTCCTACTTATAAATAAATATAAGGGAAAAATAAATGAATCTCAACTATCTTTCCAATGTAATAAAATACTTAAGGAGGGAGCAAGCTACCTGCTGTTCTTGTTGCACTACAGACACAGAACTTCAAGATGTAATTCTGTGTGGACACAGTTTACAATCTTAAATTACAGGACTGGCATCTTTGAACAGCCCGTAGAATTGCAAAGGAATGTGATACCCCACTGATAGATTAGTAGAAAAATTATAAAAACACAATTCTACCTTTTACTGAAGGAGAAGACTAACTTATTTATTATATGGGACAGGACTTTTTCCCTACCCTTGCTTGTATCTCAATTTGTAAAAAATCCCATAGCCAGCATGTGCACACAGATTATGTGACCCAGGAAGTACTGTCTTCAGTTCTGTGCCACTAACAATTTGAACCCTATGTAGAAATGTAAGAAGGAATCTGAAACCACTAGAACTTTTCTCCAACCTAAAACATAAAAACAGTCACACATTTTGTTCAAACTGTTCTTTTTTAAAAAGCTTAGCTTAGCTCTGCACATAAACTTTTAGACCAAAGTGTATTATGGTTAATTTACAACTATTTTAAAGTACAGTTTATGATGGAAAAGATGACAACCTTAACTACAGTGTCATAAATGGTTATATTATAACAACAGCATTTACTCTCTGCAGTCTGCATTTATAAAAGCCATGACTTTGGTAAGGTGATTAGGCTTCTTCTCACATTCAGCAAAGATTGTGAACATAAAGAATGAATTGTCATAAAACAGGTTCAATGAACTTCACGTAATTGAAATGAACATCTTTAAATATATCTTTACGATGAGCACTGGAGTCAGTTTTTATATTTATCTCTGAATTTTATACATGTGCTACATTTAGCGTTCATTTATTGGTTTATCTTTCTTGAGTATTTTGAGTATCAGTTGTATTTGGTCAACCAAAAATGACCCCAGTAGACATCCTTACTGCTTGAAATTGTTCATATATGATCACTTGCCAGACAACTGTATATTCTGGAAGTGTGAGGTTCTTTGGAAAAAAGATTTGAAAAGCAAGTTTGATAAACAAGTGCTTTTTATCTTCTAAAGTGTTTCTGTAATGTCATATCTCAAAAACAGCCTGGTCTAGAGCAGGGGTTCCCAAACTTGGTTCGCGGCTTGTTCAGGGTAAGCTCCTGGCGGGCCACGAGACACTTTGTTTACCTGAGCAGCCGCAGGTACAGCTGCTTGCAGCTCCCAGTGGCCAGGAATGGCGAACCGTGGCCATTGGACTATGGGGCCATTAGGCCATTGGGAGATGTGAGCAGCCATACCTGCGGACGCTCAGGTAAACAAAGCATCTCGCGGCCCACCAGGGGCTTACCCTGAACAAGCTGCGAATCAAGTTTGGGAACCCCTGGTCTAGAAACTCCAGATTTGTTTTATTCAGTTTTAAAATTTTAAAATTGTTGGATAATTTACATGTACTACAAATATTTAAATCTCTGAGAAGTCTGCAGGGTCCGTAGTGTACTTTTTAAAGAATCTCTAGTGCCTACTCATTACTATTGTATATAATGAAAAATTAAACATGTCAGTTTAATTTTTTGAAAGACCTTTAAACCCAGATTAAAAGAATCATCTTACACACAAATTCAGTAGAACCTCAAAGATATGAACACCAGAGTTACGGACTGACCAGTCAACCGGACACCATGTGAAACTGGAAGTAACCAATCAGGCAGCAGCAAGGACAAAAAAAAAAAACCTGTACTGTGCTGCATCTTAACAGTAGGCACTTCTGGGCTGCCTGTCCCCACCCCACCCCCAAGCACAGGGCAGCCACTTACAGCTAGGAGGTGAAGATGCTGGGGCTGCCAGCCTAAAGCAGCTGGAGCCAGCAGAGCAGGCACAACATTATGATCGGTGTCACTTTCATCCCCTTCCCCCCGCCCCGAGCAGGGAGGGGGACATTCTGTTTTTACTGCCCCTCCCCAGGCCGAAAGGGAGATGCACTGTTTTTACACACACACACTCTCTCTCTCTCTCTCTCTCTCCCCCCCACAGCGGGAGGAGGACAAGCTTGCAAACTCAGTCCAACCCAGGGCAAGAAGCTGTCAGCAAGGAAGCTGTGGGCGCTGAGGAGGGAGCTCAGCTGCTGCTGGAGCCTAGCCTGGAGTGTCAGCTGCTGGATCTGGAGTCCGAACTGCACTTTGTTCCGAGTTACAAACATTTCACAGTTACGGACAACATCCATTCCCGAGGTGTCCGTAACTCTGAGGTTCTACTGTATGTAGAGGAGGGCGGATAAAAACCAATGATTTTTTTAAAAAAAATCAAAAGAATCTGATTTTTTTTTAAATCGGATTTTTTTGATAAAATGCTTTTTGAGGAAAAAACCTATCTAAAGATCACTTTAATTAAGATACATTATAGTTCAAAGATATCTCATCACGGAACAGGGATTATAAATTCTAATTCTGTAGTATGAGACAATATATTCATGTAATGTTTAAGAAAAGTTTTGTAAATGAGTTCCAACAGTTCATGGATTAGGGACCCGATTTTATGAGGTTCCAGGGGCTTCTGTATAGATTATTTAGCTTAATCTTTCCATCTACCCAATAGGACTAACTGCTAAGTCTAAAATATACCATCAGAGATGCTTAGTTTTGCAGTTCTCAAACTGTGGATTTGTCTCTCCAGAGATAACATGCTTGTTAACAGCAAAAATGTTTTAAAATAAATAAATAATATATAGAAACAATATGGAGAAATAACAGACTTCAACCATATTGTCCCTCTTCAAATTTGTGTACACAGAGTCAATCCCTTACCTCTCTCTAAATGTGCAAAGTTTCAAAAAGTTCAGTGAATAGAAGATTGTTGGGGGCGGAATAGATCTGGACAAGAAGAAAAAGTCTGAAGATAAATGTGAGAAGAGAGGGACTGCCAGTAGAAACAAAAGTGAAACTGTTTGAGCAGCATATTCCAGAAGTCTTGAGGTCTTTCTGAGTATAGGCTTCATTGATTTGAGATCTACCATACCATTCTCTCACTAGAGGGGAAAACCTATAATGGCAGCAGGCCATAAAAGAGACCCAGTTTGGGAATATTTTAATGAAGTTCCTCTACCTGTGGATAAGACAGGCATGCATGCAAAATGCAAACAGTTCAACAAAGAAATGCAAGGCCTGGTTGCCCAAATGAAACAACATCATGAGAAGTGTTCCTTCTCAGGAGGAAGCTGTGTTGAAGATGATGAAAGAAACATGTCTGAACATGAAGGATCTTCAGGTTGGTAACTTTTTTTATTTCATACTTCTTTCTTAAGGACTGCCTGTCTTCCTTCTGGGCTATTCTTGAATTCTCATATTTGAGCAAAAAATATAGTTGTTACTCTATGGTACTAACATTTTAGATCCAGTTGTGATAAAAAATAAATAGCTGAAATAGGCACATCTTCCTTTTACAATTTCACCTTTAAAGTAGACTGAGTGTCAGTGAATGCAATGAGTAATACTAAATGAGTAGTATGGTAATAATAATTAAATAACTGCATTAACGTATTTTGTTTAGGAGAAACCATCCTCAACATACAGGATTCTGAAGACTATCCACCTTCAAGATCACCATCATTTTCTATCTTTTCAGAGTTATCTGCCAATGATAGTGTTTCAGTCACATCATTTATTTCACATAGCCACAGTATATCACCCGTAGCAAAAAGAAAAAAAATAATCTCCATCATCCAGAAACAACCATAGAAAAGTTTATGATAAGAACAAGCAGATTACAAAAAAAGGTAATTGATGAAAAAATTGCCCAGTTTCTTTATGCAACAAACTCTCCTTTCCATATGATTGAGAACCCACACTTCATTAACATGGTTCAGTCATTAAGACCAGGATACAGTCCACCCAACAGAGCCAATGTCGCAGGCAAATTGCCGGATAAAGTTTATGAAAGAAAAATTGAACAGTGTCCAAAAGGCCTAGAGGGTGAAATTGTGGGTGGAGCAATGTCCACAATGATCCTGTTGTATGTGCTTGTGTGACAACAGAAGAAGAGAATGTCTTCCTTACAGAAACAATTGATACATCAGGAAATGCACACACAGCAGAATACTTACAAGAAGTAGCAGTAAAAGCTATAACAAACGGTGAAAAAAAATTCAAATGTCTAGTATGCAGCTTGGTCAGAGACAATGCTGCAAATGTATCCAAGATGAGAATAAATTTAGAAGAGAGAGTGAAGAGAGCTAATAACATATGGTTGCAGTGCTCATTTGATGCACCTCCTAGCCAAAGACTTCAGTGTCCCCTAAATAAAGGCTAGTGCTGTTGAAATTGCAAAATACTTCCATAACAACCACTTTGCAGTAGCTGCTTTGAAAAAAGTGGGAGGAACCAAGCTAACTCTCCCACAAGACATGTGACAGAACTCAGTAGTGGACTGTTTTGAGCACTATATCAAGAACTGGCCTAATCTGATTGACAGTTTGTCAAGAGAATCATGAAAAAATAGATGGCACTGTCACAGCCAAAGTTCTCAACATTGGGCTTAAGAGAAATGCTGAACACATGTGGAGTACCCTGAAGCCTATTTCTGTAGCCTTGAACAAAATACAGGGAAATAGCTGTTTTATTGCTGATGCTGTTGAAATCTGGAAGGTACTGAGTGAGATCTTAAAAAGAGAAATATGCAATGACAGCATTAAATTACAAGCATTACAAAAAACGAATGGGACAAGCACTATCTCCAGCTCATTTTCTTGCAAATATTCTTAATACTCGGTACCCGGGTCAAACCTTAACTGCTGAAGAAGAGGAGTTGGCTATGACATGGACATCCAGCAATCATCCCTCCATAATGCCAACTATAATAAACTTCAGAGCTAAGGGTGAACCATTCAAGAAATATATGTTTCCTGATTATGTTTTAAAGAAAGTCACACCAGTGAACTGGTCAAAGTCACTTAAGCACTTGGATTCAGAGACTGTTGAAGTGATAATCTCACTTTTAACAACAATAGCTTCTTCTGCCAGCATACAAATAATATTTTCTTCCTTTGGACTAATTCATTCCAAATTGATAAATCATTTGGGACCTGAAAAAGCAGGAAAGCTTGTTTTTCTTTTCCAGATTATGAACAAACAGGAAAATGAAGGTGAAGACAACTGAGTTAGCTGCAGAAGCCAATATTTTAAGTTTCTCATGATGACCTGGCTGACATAGTCGATTTAATTAAAAAAAAACATATTTCATTTAACTAGTTTAGTTAAAAACAATTTTAACAAAAACAAACTTGATTTAAAAAAACTTGAATGTTTAACTAAATCCAAAAATTCATATGCTTATTTTCTTAAAATATACTAAGTTTGCTGTTGAAGAAAAAAATCCAGAATACATAATGTTGTTGTTTTAGTTAAATAAAACAATTTAAATGTCTGTCTGGTGATGTTCTCCTCCTAATACAGCATGGCAAGAAAATCCTCCAAATATTAATGATTAACCTATTGAACTGGAGATATTTATGAAGTCATTGGGTGGTGAACTATCTGCTTCAATTACCTTTGATAAATGAAATAACCAAACAATCATTCATTTTCTGATATAGCTGTAAAACTAATCTGAAAAGTTTTCAAAATAATTACTTTAAACATGTATAGTGTGTACCTTCTAGAAATGAAACCTACATCTGTCTCTGAGTTGTGAAGAATATATATTAAGGTTATAACAACCAACAAGAATGCACTTTTATGTAGAAATCCATGATTAAAGCAAGTCTTCCTGACTAATGATTTAAATGATAATTTAAATCAATTCAATTTAAAAGCATATCCACCCTGATGTAGAGAGACAACATTTTTCTTCATTATTTTTTAGAAGACTCTTCCCAGTATAAATTATATTTAAACTTAGAGAGAGAAGGTAGATGAGGTAATTAATCTTTTACTGGACCAATTTCTGGTGGTGAAAGAGACACGCTTTCGAGCCACACAGAATTCTTCTTCCCAAGTTTGTCTCTCTCGCCAACAAAAGTTGGTCCCATAAAAGATATTATCTCACCCAAATTGTCTCTCTAATATCCTGGGACTGACATGGCTACAACTACACTGCACATTTAAAATTATCACTAGGAAAAAATAGATAAAGAAATGCAGATACAATTTTAATTTTTTTTGTTTTCTTTTGAAATACTATTATAATTCATTAGGGTGACCAGATGTCCCAATTTTATAGGGACAGTCCTGATTTTTGGGTCTTTTTCATATATAGGCTTGTATTACTCCCTACCCCCTGTCCTGGTTTTTCATCCTTGCTGTCTGGTCACCCTATAATTCATATTATGAAGAGAAAAGACTTGATTTTCCATGTGGCAAGTAGTGGGGTTGTCCCACCATGAAGTGAAAGAAGTGAGAATAAGGGAACAGAAAGGCTGGTGTTGGAAACTTAATGAGCTTTCTAGGCTTTCTGGCAATTAGGCTTTTTGAACTACTGAGATGACATTCTAACTTTCTGAACTAAGGGTTTTTTTTGGTTTGTTTTTTAAACTTTAACTCCAAATTTCTTCACTTGGACACTTTGGTATTTTTACTATCCCTCTGGAAACTTAAGTATATCACTTAATTGATTTGCCTGATCTCTAGTGGCTCAGGAAGGAGACTGCCTCTTTGGCCAAGGGAAGCTTAAATAAGTCTCCTGTCGCTCTGTCACTGTGGTACAAAACCAGCCTAGATCTTTCTGATCTTCACTTGTGGCCCAATCCTACTCCCAGATTTTCACTGACGTCAATGAGAGGTAGATCTGCCCCTTTATGACAGTGAAATGCTGTTTTGTTACTTTAAAGAAAACAGAAAAAATAAATATGTAGAAGAATATCTTCTGCACTTACACTCTATGCACACAATGTAAAAGATACGATTCCCTTGGTTATAACATTTGAGTAACTTCTACAGTTACCCATCATCATTAATGTTATAATATGAATTTAATTCAGATATAGACAAACATATGCAACCAGTATAATTATTGTGCAAGAACTGACGCCTGTTTTTCTATCCAAACCATAAAGTCTGCTACATAATTAGAACAATAAAATCATACAGCAGTTATGCCAGCAAAGGTTCCATCATATGATCAGTTATCTTATAAAGTGGGCAACAAATTTTTTGTGGATACAACTATAGCTAAGCGTAGACAGTGGAAGTTAATGGAAAGGTTATTTTAAGTGCCCGGGCACCAGTCAGTTCTAACATTGTACATTTCAAATTGTCACAGTTTGATATCTGCCTTCCTCTCCCTTGAGTGGCAACTGTTAAGAAAGAACCCCAATTGTATCTGATGTTTGGTATTTTACTCTCCATTAGCTACTTGAAAAGGGTCAAAACTGAACAGGCTGTTAACCAACTTTGCCATAGCACTACTGGCACCACCTTTATTCAGCAGTGAAACACAACATTCAACTTTTATTTTTAAAATGGTCATGACCCTGAATATTTCTAATGCAAAAATACTATCAAGGTTGTAGATGAATGATGACTACGTTCTGTACAAATATTTAATGCTTGTTATCAGCAAAAGTACCACTATTTTTAATAAAATATCAGTAAATTGCTAAACTAAATCTTTAATTGCAATTTTTTTACTCCAGTTGAATAAACAAATTTAACATTATTTTTGAAGAGTATAAATAAATATAACAAGAAAAAGAGGGCTGAGGGAAGGTTTTTCAATACTATAGTCAAATATGTAAGCACTCTGCAGCACCACCATTTTATTAAATTTACACCTCTTAAGAATAAGTTTAAAACTTATAAACATACATTGCAAAACTCTCTGCTTTTGACCAGGTGGTATTTTCAGGGCTAGGATCACGTTGCTAGTAATGCAGAGTCGCACTGGCCAAGTGTGTAC
This sequence comes from Mauremys mutica, assembly GCF_020497125.1. Lineage (NCBI taxonomy): Eukaryota > Metazoa > Chordata > Testudines > Geoemydidae > Mauremys > Mauremys mutica. The sequence continues at coordinate 35,961,791 of NC_059082.1, forward strand.
TCCAGAATGGAGTTTACCTCTGGAAAGACAATCACTTCCCTAGTTCCCTTGCTTGCAAACTGCACTATCCTAGTGCAATATGCTCCCCTCTCTAAAACAGGCCAATTTGGAGAGGGATAAGGCAGGATAATAACCCTTCATCCTCCCCATCCACTTTGGAGCAATTTAGTTGTATACTAAAGTTCAGATCCAGAAAACAATCATGCATCTTAACATGAAACAAGCAAGTAGGTCCCATGGATGCCAATTATTTCAATGGGATTATTCACGTGTGTCAAGCTACAAACAAAAGGTGTTTGCAAGAGCCCTTGCTTTCTACTGAGTATTAAAGAGAGTAAGGGGTCTGAGACCATACATAAGATGCAGTGTTTTTTTAAAGCCTTATTATAAACAAAATTTTATCTATTTTCAACAGTGGAAGTGTTTGCCAAATAACAAAATCATACACAGGTGTTTGTAAACACTTTAATAAATCCTTTGTCTTTTTTGAAAACTATGTGCTTTTTAAACTGAATTTGAAATAGAAACACATATTCCTTGTATCACAAATCACACAGTTTATGTGGTGAAAAGTTACTATATTAAAAACTGAATAATCTATCACTTACACAAAAAAGGAACATTTTTCTTTTTTTCCTTTATACCATCTCCTGTGATGCATAATATCAAAGACTGCCAGACTTACAGATCAAAATGTTAAGCTAAAACTGTTATATCAAAGAAGAGGAACAGTTAAAAAAGATCAAAAATGATGAGAAGCCGAAATGTATTGCTTTGTGAATATAACATTGTTATATAGTTAGTTCAATATCAAAGGCAAAGCTAGTAGCACCGCCTATTATTTATGTTGCCTGACACTTTCCATTGTAAAATCCTGTTTTTGCTTATAACTAACTGGACTGCCAAGTGTCTATCACGGACTGAACTTTTGGGGGAAATTTTCAGCCAGATCGATTCAGCCATTTCAGAGTATATGAAGCTAGGGAAAAATGCATTGTTCTCCTAACATTAAAAAATTCCAGTGACCTTTTCTTTGAAAAGTTCTAGGTCCTCCATGAATTGGAGCAGGGGTTTGAAATTTGGCACGGAGGTGCCATGTGACTCAAAGCACCCCCTTACTCATACCCTACAAACTACTGTAATATTCTTTGTACAAAATAAGCCCAGTGAGGTATCATTGAAAACTAATAACTTACTGGTCAATTATATGTATGACTCAACATTATATGTAAAGTTATGAATTCCACCTATATGATGTTATTAGCACATGTTCAAAAGCAGACAGCCCTGCCTAGGCAAAAGTTGTTAAACAGGTTTATCCTGAACCAGGGAGTATGTTTATCCCAATTTACATATAAGCAGTAAACAGGTTCATCTGAACAAGAGGGTTGGGGGGGCGAAGATAGCAGTAACACAGCAATTTGCATTCTAGCAAACACAATTGGGAGGGAAAAAAAAGAGTATGAAGCTTCTTCCATCAGCAGACTCCATGCCACCTTCCTCACTGCTTGAATAAATTTTACTTTGAGGGGTAACCTTTCAAATAATCCATTTAAAAGGTTTACAGCTCTATAAAGACGGAGGGCTGAACCTCTAGTGATAAGCAATTGAAGCAACTAATTGAATACAATATTAGTGTATCATATAAGATCTTTTATGAATGCCTATAAGTTATAACACATTTCAAAAGTGTCTCTTGGATGGTGGTTGACAGTGAGTAGAGGGTATGGCAATAGAGGGGGGCCGATAAGCAAGACCTCTGAATCTTCTGACGTTTGCACGGTGGCTTGGCGCTGCGCTGGTAAAAAGGTGCACGTTTTTCAGTGAGTGCAGGGATTCATCCATTTTCTCATTAAAGAGATTCGACCCGTTAAAAGGAAGGTACTGGATGGTGTTTTGGACCTCCCCAGGAAATCCTGACGATTGCAGCCAGGAGTCCCTCCTCATGATTAGCCAAACTTCTAGAAGCTGTCTCTGCCACATCCACTGCAGCCTGAAGAGCTACCTTTGCCACTAGCTTTCCCTCATCTAAAAAAGATTGAAATTGGACCATCCTCTGTGGAAAGCCTGTCTGTGAAGACTGCAAGCCTAGAACAGGTATTAAAATTGTATTTTGCTAACAACACTTGGCAGTCAGTGACAGAAAATTGCAGGTCTGTGGAGGAGATGACTTTCTTCCCCAGGAGGTCCAATCTCTTAGAGCCTTTATCTGCTAATCTTTGTATAAAATATGCCTATTGAGGTTTCACTGAAAACTAGTAACTTACTGGTCAATCATAGGTATGCCTCAAGATTATATGTAAAGTTAGTGAGACCTAGCCCTTTCAACAGTCACCTGTTCCACCAGAGAGTTGGGTGCAGGACGAGAATAAGAATTCAGCCCCTTTCACAGGAACAAAATACCATCTTTCTGTATTCAGTGTTGGTATTCAGAATGCTGATACTCACACCTTCTTATCAACTGTTGGAAATGGCTGACGTCCATCTTGATTGCATTGGCCTCGTTAGCACAACAAAAGTAATTTTCCTTCTCTTGATATTCACCCCTTCTTATCAACTGTTGAGAATAGGCCACTTCCACCTTAACTGAATTGGCCTTGTTAGCACCGACCCCCCACTTGGTAAGGCAAATCCCATTTTTTCATGTGCTGTTTATATATACTCCTTACTGTATTTTTCACTCCATGCATCCGATGAAGTGGGTTTTAGCCCATGAAAGCTTATGCCCAAATAAATTTGTTAGTCTCCAAGGTGCCACAAGGACTTCTCGTTATTTTTGCTGATACAGACTAACACGGCTACCAATCTGAAACCGGGGAGAAAGAAATATTCTATACTATTCAATAGACTTTTTAACTGCTAAATACATATCTAATAATGTAACTATTGACAAATGTTTTCTATATACGTTATGAAACAAAGTGAAGGGGGACATGATTCCAACTCAGGCCACACGGTGGTAAGAAGAAACTGGAGAGGCGTCAACCTACACCACCTCTTATACTCTTGGTCGGGAGCACGAGGAGAGCTACTGCATATGTGCAGGCCAATGGATGCTGCTTTGAAGAACTTCCGGACTTTGGTGCATGGCGTACATGCATACCCACATGTAGAATATACATAGTGACATCACTCGAAGAAGAATTAAAGACTGTTTCATAATGCATATGGGAGCCAAATTAAGGTTGCATAGACAACCTTCATTGTGGCATTTTCCAACTTCTGTTTACTTAACTTTGCAACATTAATAATGTTCTTTTAAGAAAAGTCAAGTGTGTATAATATTATTTATATACACACATGCATGCATGTATGCGCACACATTATTGAGTAAATGGTGTATTAGTTCTATTTCATGACATTTATATGATGTAACTGAAATTAAAACAAAACTGAAAAGTTCAACATATATACCTGTTTTGTAGGTTTGTGTGTTCCATGAGTCACTCTCTTAGATTTTCCACCTACTTGCCATTTAGACTTACCTGTAAAGAAAACAATTATTTTAATCAGCAATAACTATTTTAGGAAGATATATTATTCTAATATTTAAGCAGCCAAGCTTGTAGTGTGCTAACAACAGTGTACTACACTCATAAGATAGATGAGGGGAACAATTAATGAATTAAACCAATTTGCTAAATTGTATGTACTGAATTTGATACTTATTTCCATCGGTTCTAACTGAAGGAAAGAACTGAAGATACAATTTAAAAGTTGGCAAATATAAGCACGCAACAGAAAAACTAGAGATTTTTCTACACAAGGATGGACTGCTTTCCAAAGGTGCTAAGCACTTCTGAAAACCAGGACATCATCTAGAAGTTAAATACACCACTTTTATATACAGCTCAAATATGGTTAGAGTTTGCAGGTAAAGTCAACAAATATTGGTGTTATTAGTTTTTATCCATTGCTTATTTTAATCGAAATTTTATTACAGGATTGAAATAAGGGATATTGGTTGGGAAAACAGAAATGGAAAAGTTTAGCCATTAACTATTTTTCCTGAAGAACTGTTCATACAGCCCGGACAGTTGGCTTACATGCCCCTTCCAACAGGTGGAGACAGGAAGAAACAGCGCTCTTATGAGGGCACCATTTTTATGTTTTTTTGAGAGGCTCCCAGTTGAATGATCTGGCAATAAGTCTTATAAACTACAATAGAATGAATAAAAAAAATGAAATATAATTCATCAGAATAAGCATGTAGTACATCTACTTTAACACAATATTCTCAGATCTATAATTAGCAGGTAAGAAATTTCCTTTCTTGGAATGTTTTCATAAGAAATGGATTTTAAAGGGGGTTTGGATTTAAAAAGGGGTTTGCTCAAAGATAGATCTAATTTCATAAAGCTATTTCTTTTAAGTTATTTTTTTCTTGATTTACTCCTCTGATTTGATGTTTTACCTTACAAAACTATATAAAATGTAAAAGTTACAGGGTCCTATTTTCAAAGTGTAAGCAATTGAGACAAAATACTAATTATGGTAAATGTACTTTCTGACAACAGGTATATGTTTAGAGGAAAGATTCACACATCTTACTGAACTGATCAGATTATATAATGAAATAAAAGCAACTAAAAAACTGAGTGGACTTAATATAGGTCAGGGGTAGGCAATTTATGGCACGCGTGCTGAAGGTGGCACATGAGCTGATTTTCAGTGGCACTCACACTACCCGGGTCCTAGCCACCAGTCCGGGGGGCTCTGCATTTTAATTTAATTTTAAATGAAGTTTCTTAAACAGTTTAAAAACCTTATTTAATTTACATACAACAATAGTTTAGTTATATATTATAGACTTCTAGAAAGAGACCTTCTAAAAACATTAAAATGTATTACTGGCACGCGAAATCTTAAATTAGAGTGAATAAATGAAGACTTGGCACACCACTTCTGAAAGGTTGCCGACCCAATATAGGTCCTTGCTATACAAAGCTGGACACCACTCTTGAATTTTAGAACTGACACACTGAGTTTTAACAGATATTTTGGGGCCAAATTCACTGGCAGGGTCAGCTGTTTTACATTGTTCTGGTGATGTAATGCAACTGGCTGAATCAGTTAAACCAGGTTTATGGCTATTTTGCGGTGGTGAAGCACACTAGTGAACCAGGCCTTTCATTTTTAGACAAAATCTACATTACCCGTTTTAGAATTCTTCTTAAAAACATTGAATAAACCAAAGTTACAAGCACAAATAAATTAAAGATTCTGAACTCAACATGAGCAGGTTTCAGAAATAAAAATGAGATGCTGTGTGTTAGCAAATAAGAGATTGTCCACAGAATACATATTACACTCCCTATTCATTGAAAACCTCAAATTCCAGATGAGATGTATGCCAGGATTCGAAAGATTAAAATATTACCACAACTGAGTGCTCTCATCTGAAACTGTTTACATTCCCAGAAGGCAGAATTTTGTGTGTGTGTGTAAATGGCACAGAAAACTTGCACCATTAGTCCATTTTCAAGCATATCAAAATAGATATGCCAGTACTAAAAAGGATGAAGGATAAAAAAAAAAAGAAGTAGTTATCTCTTTAGAAGGCACAAAAAACGTGATTTATGAGTAAAAACTGGGAAACGTTTGAACAAGTCAGGTGCAGATTAAAGCAATTTCCAGGCAGACTGAATATGCAAGGCAAGTACATAAAAAGCACAACACTTATGTCAACACTGGATTTTGGCAATTTAAGACAGGTATTTTTTGAAGGATTTTTAAACACTTTCTTCCATGTATAGGACAAACAAGTTTGTCTTTTATCATCAGCCATGCTTTCTTGCTTCATTCCCCTTTTTTATTCAACAAATATTTTTATGGCTAATGTACAATAATTTCCTTTCTGTATTCATGAGCAGTGCCACCATGATGAGTGTTATTCAAGACTTTGTACTTGTGAGGCCGACTAGTCTGTAACTGTAAAATATTAGATTGGTCATGAGATGGTAATCAAGTATTAAGCCTTTTGCTTATGAGGTACTTATTCAATTTTAGATTAGAACAGTAGGGACCAACGATCACCACCTCGTGAGTTGTTAACTAGCCATTGTAACATAAGCGAATTAGTGAAGTTCTGGAAGTTTCAGATATAACTTATAACTTAGGTCCATTTCATCTTTGACAGGTAAATCTAGTGAGGAGAGGTTGGGTTATTATGTAGAGAGATTGTACATCTCATCAGAAGGGCAAAGTGCCAGTATCTCTAAAACAAACAATTGTTAAACTATACTCAAGAAGGCATCTTTTACACTGACAATCTCAGCAATTATCATTGTCTCACATCTTTTCCTGGGGAACTTTACTGAGAAAGGAATGCAACTCTAGGAACAGCTGGAGTCAGATTTCTCTGACATCTTTCAATCTGGTACTAGGCAGCAGCACTATACAGACCACACTTGTCTCAAAAATCATCAGAGTGGTGGACAAGGATCAAGTATCCATTGTTTCTTTTACATCTATCGTTGCCTTTGACACTGTTGAGGTGTTGTCAGTGAACCCTGGCAGGGATGGAAAGAAACACACTTGAGTAGCTCTTTTATTTCCTCTCTGAGTACACTCCAAGGGTAGGGCTAGGTAACTACTCATTTTTCTCCAAGGTTCTCATGTGGTGTCCCACAGAGTTCTATTCTGTCACCCATCCTCTTCCATGTGTACGCAAGATATCTAGAGGAGATAGTGAGAAAGTCTGGCTTGTAGTGCTATTACACTATGCTGACACCACTCAGCTCTATTATTTCTTTTTCACTGGCCCCAGATGGTGCAGTTGTTCATCTGAGCCAGTCTCTGGCATTTGGATAAGAAGTGGCTGCCTGGAGCTCCTTTCAAATAAAACAACAAAGGCAATGCTGCTTGTCTGAAGGAAGGAACCAATGGGGAGAGAGAGATTATTTTTGGCCCTCTAAATGTGGGTGTACACTCTCATTTTATTATTAAAGTTTGTAATCTTATTGGACTCTCAGCTACTTTTGAATGTTCAACCAGGCATTTTCAGTCACGAGTCCTCAACTCCAGCATGCACTTCTTCCTTTGGTCCAACAGAGCCAAAATTTGTTGATCTCCATCACATACTGCAAAGCCTATTCATTCTATCAAGCTTTTTCTAAAAGTGTAGGTTATTATTTTCCAAGTGCCCAAGATGTGCTGGACACCTCCGCACCAAATAAAATATATTCCCTATCCTGAAGTGCTTACAGTCTAAAGCCCCAATATTGCAATATGCTCTGCCTGGCCAGAACCTTCTGTGGCGATCAAATGACTTCAAACAAAAAGGGAATAAGGGGAAGAGAACAGTTACAAATACAAGATTATGTGGTTACTTTGGCATGTCACACATGTTTCTTAAATTTACAAAGATATTTTGACATTTTTATTTTGGGTTTAGTGAAAAAGGTCTCCCATGGGAAGTGTTCTAAGTATTATTAATATGGTATCAACTTTGATTTTGCAATACAATCTTTGTAGATTGTTTGCCTATGTGCCTCAAGTTTTCTGATAGGTACATTAAATAATTAAAAAGTACATAATTCCTGGATTCCTGTATGCTGAACTGCCATAATTTGTTTAATTGGGCCAGGGTTACCCAGGCCCAATATGCATTAACAATCACAGTCCTAATGAGGGAGTCTAGATACCATTCTTATTCCACATACAGTTGACAAATCCAGTATTAATTCTGGAAAGGCTAGAATATCAGAAAAATACCTTTAACAATTCCTTCCTAATGGAGCTAAACTCGGCCACAACATACATACCCTTTTGCCAAGGGAGGAGGCAGGGGCACAGAAGCTGGCTCTCCCACCCTTTACACCAGCTGAGTTCCCTTCCACAAGGGGAATTATCTGTTCCCTGCTATGACCAGATTCTGGTCACTTTAGTTTGTCTGAGCAGTGCAAAGAGGTCAGATCATAAATGAGAATTTAGCCCACTGTCTTTATGAAAGAAATTACATTTGTATAACCTGTTAAATGTTAAAATAGAGCCAGCAGGGCCATAAGAACCAGGAAATGACAAGTTGTGGCATGACTGTCTGGGTGTTAACTTCTCCTGTAATGTCCAAGTATGTGTGACAAACACCATTTAAAAATCACATCTGAATTTAACAGAGGCTGGAGTTTCACACTAATATTCATTCTCTAAGCATCTCTGTCAGCGAACTGTTAAGATCTTCTACAAGCAACTAAGAACATGTTGAAAGTTTCTAAGAGAATATTACAAGCAATCCAGAACTAAAGACAGTAATTCTGTTTAAAGAGAAGCCTCCCACCCTACCACAACTGCCTCAAGTATATAATTGCTAAATATATTTTATGTTCCTCTTTCAGCATCATAAAATAGTTGTTCACATTACTACCTTCTTCAAAGCTGTAATTCTGAATTATAAGTGATTTAAGACCCTGATCTTGCAAACACTCAGGAAAGTATTTTACTTTAAGCATATGAGTAGCCCCAGTGAAATCAATGGACCTACTCACACACTTAAAATTAAGCATGAACAAGTGAGTTTGCAAGATTGGGGACTAAACAGATGCGTTTTGGGATAACAGTGGTAAATGAAGCAACAATGAAAAATTGCTCCTGTTAAATATCCATATAGTTATGTTATTCAGAATGTGCATGTAAAGTTAATTGTTTTCTCATACCAAAGTAATTTAAAAAAAACTTTAAATTTTCCAGTTGAAAATCTAGTTCTACATTTCTAAATCTAATCTATATTTAGACATAATTAAGCATGCCAAAGAACCTATTTTTCCCTGTTTAGAACATGTTGAGATTAGAGATGATAAACAATGACTTGTATCTGTTGTACTACTTCAGCAGGAATGAGATTTGCCACAAACACAAATTGACAAATATAGGATGACTGCAGGTATCAAATAAACAATCAGAGTGATTGGAAAACAAGTTATCTGAGCATTCTGAAAGCTACTATTGTTCTGATTACTGGCCTAGTGGACTGGCAGAAGCAGTAAAAGTGGCATAATATGATTTTAGTAAGGCTTTGCACTCTATCCCACACATTTTCATATGAAAACTAGGGCCTAGAAGAAATTACTATAAAGTGATCGCACAAATGATTGAAAGACTGTACTCAAAGATTAGTTACCAATGGTTTGCTGTTGAACTGGGAGAGCATATCTAGTGGGCTCCGCAGTGGTCACTCCTGGATCCAGTACAATTCAATATCTTCATTAATGACTTGGATAACAGAATGGAGAGTATGCTTATAAAAATCTATGGATTACACCAAGCTGGGAGTGGTTGCAAGTGCTTTGGAGGACAGATTAGCATTCAAAACAACCATGACAAATTGGAGAATTGGTGTGAAATCAACAGGATGAAATTCAATAAAGATAAGTGCAAAGTACTTCACTTAGGAAGGAAAAAATCAAATGCACAACGACAAAATGGGAAATAACTGGTTGGTGGTAGCGCCCCTCTCCACCTGGTTACCTCCTTTAATGGCAATCCGCTTACAGGTTTTGATGGACAGGTCTGGGTTCTTTTGGATCCCGCCACCCACTCAGCAGGGTGAATCTTTTTTCTTTTTTGCTATGAAATTATTTGGTGGTGCCTCCATCCCCCTCAATCCTTCCTGGCAGGGTCACCAGGGCAGTTTGGGAGGAAAATTCTAACTACAGAGTAATCCCCACCTACTTGCCAGATAGTTGGAGACTTCCAAGAAATAACACAACACACAAAAATATATTCAACACAATAATTATATTAAACAGGCAACAAATACAACACAGAAAAGGATCGGGAGGTTATTAATGGCTCACAAATTGAATGAGAGTCAACAATATGATGCAGTTGAGAAAAAGGCTAATATTCTGGGGTGTATTAACAAGAGTGTTATATGTAAAAGATGGGGAGGAAACTGTTCTGCTCTACTTGGCACTGAGGAGTCCTCAGCTTGAGTACTCTGTCCAATTCTGGGCACCACACTTCTGGAAAGATGGTGAAAAATTGGAGAGTCCAGAGGAGAGCAACGAAAATAATAAAATGTTAATGAGGAAAGGTTAAAAAAAATGGGGCATGTTTAGTCTTGAGAAAGAAGACTGCCCACTGAAGGTAGGACAAGAAATAATGGGTGTAATCTGCAGCAAGGGAGTTTTAGGTTAGATAGGAAAAACTTTCTAATTATAAGGGTAGTTAAATCCTGGAATAGGCTTCCAAGGACGTTTGTAGAATCCCCATCACAGGTGGTTTTTAAGACTAGGATAGATAAATACCTGTCAGGGATGGTCTAGGTTTACTTGGTCCTTCTTCAGTGCTCTCAAGGACCCTTCCAGCCCTGCGTTTCTATGATTCCCCCTTTTTATTTGAGGTTTTTCTGCTACCAAAAACTCACCCCCCCCCACAAAAAAATCATCCAATTTTATGTATTCACTTTGGTGTTGACACTTAGCCTTGCCAGCGAGAACATATGCTAAGGACCTGGCTCCACAATTAATGGCAACACTTCTACTCAGTTTTACACTAGTTTAGGTACAACAGTATTTATCTCACAAAAAAATATTCAAAAATACTAAAAGCAGCAAAGAATCCTGTGGCACCTTATAGACTAACAGACGTTTTGCAGCATGAGCTTTCGTGGGTGAATACCCACTTCTTCGGCTGTTGCATCCGAAGAAGTGGGTATTCACCCACGAAAGCTCATGCTGCAAAACGTCTGTTAGTCTATAAGGTGCCACAGGATTCTTTGCTGCTTTTACAGATCCAGACTAACACGGCTATCCCTCTGATACTCAAAAATACTAGTATTTTAAGATGAAGACATTTTAAAATGTTGGATCTTCCAAAATACAGGTTTAGGAAAAAAAGGAGTACCCAGATGCTGTAAGTATAAGCTTTCAGTCTCCAGGGAAAACAACAGTCTGCACTGATCTTGCACACCACTAAGATATAATTCAAAAGCAGAATTAATATTCACATCCAACAAACCAACAATTCTTTCAAACTAATTATACTGTATTAAGATCATAGCTGCAAAAGTACAGCTGTGAAATGGTACTCCAAGGGCACCACTGAAAATTCAATGTCTCCACATTGTGTCTGTTTGGACATTTTAACACTGATTCTGAGTGGTGATGGCCTACGTTCATTTTCATATTCAGGGAAAATTAAATAGAAATTATCCACCTGAAACCTAGCCAATTTAAAGAAGCTTCAGATACTGCACCTGAATCCTTCTGTCAATTTCTGCAGTTTTACAACACTTTCCTAATTTACCAAATGTTTTTCTCTCCTCCATTTCTGTAACAGTAGTAGGTTAAAAACAATTCAGGAAGAACTGTGATCATTAAGTTGATGGTGTCCTTTTAAAGGAAGAACAGTTTATGGAAAATCTTGAATCTAAAATTTTGAAAATGCTTTGATGTTCACTAATGATAAACACCATATAATTGTTAAATATTATTACTCTGACATGGACAAAGTTTGTTAGAAGTTTTTTTTAAAAGTGACAGTTTGTATATACACTGGAGTTCTTATATTTGTAATTTTTCAAAATGCTTTCACATTCATATATACAGATCAACTTTGCTCACAATGGCACTTACAGAAAAGGTTTTGCATCCCATTCTAAGGTGCATATTCAAAAGGAAGAGCCTCTCATTAATTAACATTTTAATTCTGAGACACCAGAGTACAGACCCCCAACAACATAATGAGACTTATGCAGATAAAACGTTAAAAAAAGGCAACTATAGCATCTATGTTTAATTTTTTTTTAAAATAGCAGCAACAAAGTTGTCTTAGATACTATGGTGATAAGTGCCAAATAATCACCTAGCTAAAGAGAGACTGTTGTACTTGAGCACAACTAGGCAAGTTAACAATGCAGTCAATACATTTCCTTGTTCTGATGGCTCTGCTGTCTCCAATTTACTGTTAACAGATTTTTCCATTTAATATTTATGGTTTAGATATAAACGTTCTTCCACTTGAACAGTGGCAACATCCCATTCTTGTGAATGTGTTCACACTGTAAGACTCTGAAAATACATGTTCCTTCTTAGCAAGAATTATTTGCAACTCATTGCTGTGCACAGAGAAAGCAAATAGTTTATAGTAACTTACTCTAAAACTAGGCAGAGTCCCCAGTGTTTGAGCTATGACATGTTCTCTAATTTTTTCCCATTTAATCACCTGGGGCCTAGGGAAGGGGGGCTTTCAGGGAACAGTATTGGGAACAAAAGGGTTTCTGGTCATCTCCTTGTTTTTATTTTGTTTAGATATTTGAGCTCCTGAAGAACCAGAGTGAAAGCTCCATTCTTGTCCCTCCTTCGGACCACAGGGAGAGTCTCCTTTCCCTTCTTTACACTTGAAATTCTCTTACTTTCTTTGTAGGTGTGATATAGATGGAGTAAAATCATGTAAAACTCTTTCTTCTCAACTGGTACAGCCCCATGTTTTTACAACCCTTAACCAGAACAGAAAGGACACCTCTCTAATTTCCCTGTTTAATGGGTAAACAGAGTGAAGGAGTGTCGCTGAAGCGAATACTGAGATAGAAGGCTAGTCTCTCCCAATGAAAAGAGAAAGCCTTAATTTATTTCCTTTCTTTCTTCTTTTCCTTCTCATAGAAGTTCAGTGTATTGTACCTGATAGGGAAATAGCAGTTGTCCCTTTTCTCGAGCTTGATTGAGAGAGAGAGAGAGAATAAATCTGACAGCCACTTCTTAACAACTAGCCATTGTTCTGCCTTGTCTTACTACATATAGCTAATTTAAGGACTCACATGTCAGCAGTAACCAGTAAGCAAAAACAGATGCCGTATTGATAATTCTGCTATATCAGTTGTTCCCAAACTTTAATAACCTGTGAACCCCTTTCACTAAAACATCAAGTCTTGCGAACCCTCTCCTAAAAATGAGTATTTCCAGGGATTTTCTCATTTACCTGAGTATAAATTATAAAAGCAGTGATCTTGGTAATATAAAATTTGGTTTTATGACATGCTTATTACATACTATTTACTATTAATTATTATATATCATTACAGTATTTTTATTACATTATGAAAACAGCAAGATCTCACTTTCATTGCTTGTATCACTTTAAATAAGCCTGTTATAAAACAAGGCTCCTATGTTTCATCAAGGAGTATCAGATGTGGAAGAATGAAGGTATTTAAGAAGCCATCTCAAAGAGTTCCTCCTACACAAGCATTCAGGTCTTGAGAGTCCAGGCAAACAATGCACGTTACAACAAAGCTTAAACTTGTTCTTCATAATAATTTTAAAAACAATACGAGCTGCCTACTTAATTTTAAAAACAGCAAAAAATATCCATCTCCCTTTCCATTTCTTAGAAGGAGTCTTGACAATTAAATCTCCTCAGTGTGACAGATATGCTTGCTTTGATCTGCTTAGCTCTTGGAAGTCCAGGGGCTCCGGGCTGCTGGCCCTAGGCTGCCCGGGGTCCCTAGGGACAGCTCTGTCTGCCATTAGGGAATTTTTTCCCCGAGAACTCCGTGTAACATTTCATGAACCCCAGTTTGGGAACCACTGTGCTATATAAAAGCTTTGCAGACTGTGCTTATACGCTTCAGACAGGAATGCCAGTGAGGCAGGATAGTTGGGATAAGGCTGCAGTAAAAAGGTCAGAGGCTGAAACCGTAGAGTCTTAACGTCCTTTGAAAAACCGGGCAATTGTAACCCATGTTCATTTTGTTTTATAGTTGATAAACACAAAGGATATAGCCATCCTCCTTGTTTGCCAGAGTTCAACAACAGTGTTCAAGTAAGGACCCTGAATATCCCAGTGCCGAAGTTCCTACAGCACTTCAGAAGTTGCTGATGTTTCCTGTCTCCCACTCTGTGCTGTCAGCACTTCCAGGATGGGATATCTGAATAAGTTTTTACCCGTTCCCACCACATACTCTACCTCCAGGGTTTGTACCCTAAAGCAATGGGATTATGCCTTGCTCTTGCACTTTCCCTTCTCATATGCTTCTCCCCACACACACACACACATCCTGGAAGGAGGAAGAAAAACCTTGGGCTGTGTGGACCTATCAATGGACTTTGTTTGGGGGTTTTGAGTTTTATTTACAGATTATTTTATATTAATAAACCAAGTCCCAAAAGAAGGTATTTTTGACCAACAAAAAGCCTGAACTGTAATTGAACAGTCCAAGAGGGGAAACTGAGGCAGACTTCCTGTAGCGTAAACCCAGTTCACAAGGGGCACACAGGAGGCTGACTGTAACCACTCTGGTTACAGTCAACAAAAGGGGACAAAACAGTAAAGATACCTTTTATTTCATCTTTATCAAATTTTTGTATACATTTTACAAAATTATATTTGAATTAAACAGGAAGCATACTGAAGAAATTATTTTAAAATATTGATGATATCTATGTTTTAAGCAGTTATCAAATTTAAGATAAAATTTTTAGGTATAAAAATTTTTACTTCAAACTTTTTTTTTTGGGTGGGAGAGTAAGGGAAGGTTGGGGGGCAGGAAGTTCAATACTTACTATCGTCCTCTTTGCTTTCCAGTGGGACACTCCAAGCAATAAGGTTTCTTGCTGTACGACCCTCTTCTGCAACAATTTTCCTCACTTTGTCATGACTATTAGAGCGCTGGAAAGAAGCCTGAAAATGTGAAATACAGGAAAAATGCATCATTCTATTTCAAGCTAATATATTAATTATCTCAAAGCATTAATGCTAAAACATCCAAAAAGGGGCTTGCAGTTGACAATCCTCATATAAGTATAAATATTAACTACTATTTGTAAAAGTCTGTGAGATGGGTATTGTATTTTCACCACCTATTAGAAACTGTGTGGGTGGCATGGATATACTCATTCATTTTCACAGAGACGAGGCATGTGTCATAGCTCTTACAGTGTTTTCTAGCAGAATGTTTAATCAGAATGAGAACTAGTGTCTAGCCCTCAGCTGGAGTTTCTCTACAACTGACTTTTTTTTAACCCTGCTTAAATTGATTGCCAGCATTGGAGAAGTGTTTATACCTTTATGAGTGTGTTCACCTTGTGTTAACCACACCTGCTACACCTTGATGTGGCGGCTGCTGCTCCTAAACCTGGATAAAATCGGAAGGACTGAGCACAAGACAAACATCTAGCCCCATAAAAAACAAACAAAAACCACCTCACTGGTTATAGAAATGGAACCAAGCTACCACTCCATTACAGATGGCTGCCAATGCCTCATGTTTCATAAAGGGTTCTGGAGAAAGTCAGGACCCCACAAAGGCTGATGATGGCAGCAAGAAAACACTTCAAAGTTGGTTACTGGAATGCGAGAACAATGTTTCAAACGTCAATAATCTCGCAAATCATGAGGAAAACTATGTACTCAAAATCCTGGACATCAGTAAGAGCAGATTGACCAGGTGTGGACAAGAAGCACTTCTAGCATGAAAAGAAAATTTTCATCTGTTCGAGTCATTGTGATAACAAACACTGAGTGGGAGTAGCATTCATTAGGACAGACTGGGCATACATCATCAACTGGGCATACATCAACCAATACATCATATATGCCAGACTCCAAACCAGATTGGACCAAAAGTGTCAATCAGAGAGTGCTATGCTCTGCCAGAGGAAAACAGCTTCAAGAACAAAGAGGAATTCTTCTATTGCCTCCAGAGTATGATTGACAGAATATCAAAACATGATTTACTTCTTGTGATGGGCGACCTTTAACACTTAGGATATGGAAAGAGTGGACAGCAGGATGGATAAAAATCATTTTTTTTTAATTTAAATCAGATTTTTTTTGATAAAATGCTTTTTGAGGAAAAAACCTATCTAAAGATATATCTTAATTAAAACTATTATAGCTCAAAGATATCTCATCATGGAATAGGAATTATAAATTCTAATTCTATCGTATGAGACAATATATTCATGTAATGTTTAAAAAAAGTTTTGTAAATGAGTTCCAGTAGTTCATGGATTAGGGACACAATTTTATGGGATTCCAGGGGCTTCTGTATAGATTATTTAGCTTAATCTTTCTATCACCCCAATGGGACTCACTACTAAGTCTAGAAGATACCATCAGAGATGCTTAGTTTTGCAGTTCCCAAACTGTGGATTTGTCTCTCCAGAGATAACATGCTTGTTAACAGCAAAACTGTTTTTAAATAAATAAATAATATATAGAGGTGAGAAATAACACACCTCAACCCTACTGTCCCTCTGCAAATTTGTGTACACAGAGTCAATTCCTTATCTCTCTCTAAAAGTGCAAAGTTTCAAAAAGTTCAATGAATAGAAGATTGTTGGGGGCAGAATAGATCTGGACAAGAAGAAGAAGTCTGGAGATAAATGTGAGATGGGTGGGACAGGCAGTAGAAACAAAAGTGAAACTGTTTGAGCAGCATATTCCAGAAGTCTTGAGGTCTTTCTGGGTGTAGCCTCCACTGATTTGAGATCTACCATACCATTCTCTCACTTGAAGGGAAAACCTATAATGGCAGCAGGCCCTAAAAGAGACCCAGTTTGGGTCTCATCTATCTCTGAGTTGTCAAGAATATGTATTAAAGTTATAACAACCAACAAGAATGCACTTTTATGTAGAAATCCATGATTAAATTGAGTCTTCCTGACTAGTGATTTAAATCAAATCAGCCCTGGTGGACAGGGAAGTATGGATTGGTAATCATCAACCAAAATGGCAAGAGACTCATTGAACTGTGACTGGTATCCAATCTAGTTCTTGCAAGCACCCTGTTCCCTCACAAAGACACACACAAAGAAAGATGGAATTCACCAGACGGTAAAACAAAACAAAAAACAAAATAGATTGACCATGTGTGCATCAACTGAAGATTCAAGTCATCTGTCCAAGATTGCAAGGGTATATCAAGCTGCAAATATTAGCAGTGACCACAATCTCTGCGTTGCTACACTGAAAATAACGTTAAGAAAGATCACCTTTTAACCAGAAAGCAGCAAATAAAATCAACAGTACAAAGATGAAAATGAAAGACTACTGTGAGAAATTCCATCTTGAATTAAGAAACAGGTTTGAAGCACTGCCAAAGGCAGATCAAAGTGAGACACAGACTGAACCTTAAGAAAAATGGGCAGCACTCAGAGGATTGAAGGGGATCGAAGCTGCAGGAGTCACTGTTGGATATCAATATAGACAGAGCAAGAATTGGATAAGCCAAGAGACAAGGCATCTCATCAAGGTAAGGAAAGCACTGCCAGGAAAACTCCTGAATACTAAGACCAATGAAATATTGGAAAAACCAAAGGAGGAATATAAGAAACCAGACCAAAAAAGTGAAAACCAATGCAAGGAAAGATAAATGGAGATATGTGGAAGACCTAGCAGCTGAAGCTGAAAATGCTGCTATGAAAGGAAACCACAGAGACATTTACTAAATGACTGAAATCCTTTGTGAAAATTTAAAAAATAAGAAATTGATCAGTCAAAGGCAAAGATGAAAAAATGCTTACAACTAACAGCACCAGATTTTGATGAAATACGCTAAACTTATCAACTTGACATTAACATCAGCCCAATAGAGATGTCAAAAGTACAGGCTGTAGTCAAGGAGCTGAAAAACAACAAAGCAGCAGCAGATGACCAAATCACAGCAGGAATGCTAAAAGCAGTTGATAACACAACCCTAACAAATCTGAAAGAACTATTTAATGAAGTCTGGTAAAAGGAGACCCTCCTCTCGACTAGTAAAAACATAGAATCATTGTCAGAATACTCCAAAAAGGTTGTCTCACTGACTGTAACAACTAAAGAGGAGTTACACTACTCTCTGTTGTAGGGCAAGTTTCTGCAGTGTGATACTGTGACGTAGTGGGGATTTTCCCTTATGTTGTATGTGAGCCTACGTGAGCCTTACTGTTTTGCATGAATGAGGTGTGTGCACTGCACCAATGTCTAGGTGGTGAGAATAAGGGTGTGTGACTTTTGTGGGGACTACTCCAGCTGCCTGCACAGATGCTATGGCTGCCCCTTTGTAACCTGAGACCCAGGAGGGGGATGCAACCAGGTGACTCTTGGCCAGGGGAGGGAGACAAAGGCCAGAGGAGGAGCAACGGGGAGGGCAGGGGCCAGGCAGCTGGAAGCAAGTCAGTCTCGGCTGGCTTGGGGTACAGGGGGAGGGCCAGAGCCCTGGCTCTGAGCTCCCCTCGCCCCAAGATGCACTGGGCTGAAAGACACAGAAGAATAGAACAGAATAGACAAATTTCTGCCCTGTGCACTAACATTGGCATGAGAAGGATGAAATGTGATAATAAATTATCTTGAATTAATTGGCAATCAATTAAATCAAGGTTAAAAAAAAAGTCTAGTGTAGACAAAACCTTAGGCCAAAAATACATGTTAGCATGGCAAAGAAACCCTAGAGAGGAGCTCAGGTTTATCCAGACCACCTATTACATGCTAAAATTACACCTTTTCTTCCTACTGGAAACAAGACCCTAGAAGATAATTTACTGCTACACAACACTACAGTAGAGAAGTTAAGGATATAAAAAGGATCCCTGAGGATGATTCCCACTCACTTGAGAAACAAATTTGGTTAGATTTTTAAAATATACTCAGTTCAAGGCTTTTGAAAGTATATACAATAAAACAAATATTAACAGATATTGACTAATATCAACTAAATAAATTCTTGCCTCACAACAGAATGCAACCAGGTACTCTACAGGAAAAAGCCTGACTAAGAAGGCAGACTTTATACCATGGCACTTCAGATCAACAGTCTGGGGCCCTCTGAGACAGGCATAACGTGCAAGAGCTCGCTTTAAAAGGACCCTCTGCTGAGACTGCACTTCTTCCAGTACAATAGTAAGAAGAGGGAAAATAAGGGAGAATCTTAACTTCAGTACATTCATAATTGTTGACAAAAGTGCAATCAAAAGAAAACTAATAATGACTTACAAAACAAACTTAAACAACTGGGCTAAGAAATATGGATCATCGTAACAATGTTTTTATTACTGAATTGGTCACTTTCTTGTGATTTTATTTTATTGCATTATACTGAAACCACCTAATATTTAAAATATGACTTTAAAAAAATAACTGCAGTAAATGACATTCAGAGTCCAAGTCAGTAAGCTATCAATAGGAATCTTGTCACTTTACTCTAGCTGAAAAGTCCTAAAAACTTATACTTACAAATGAAGAAATATTTATTTACAAATATACAAATATTTAACTTACAAATATTTGTACTTTTATTCCTGCAGTATGTCATTTTTGTTTTAAAATGGTTTGTATAATGTACGTCTACATCATATTCTATATGAGAATCTTAAACCACTTTATAAGTAATAAATTTAGCCTCGCAGTATCTCTTTGAGGTACTATGAGTTGATGGGCAGCTTCACCAGGCAGGGAAGGTATATAAAGCTCCAACCTTGAGTCTTTTTAAAACCCTTAACTTAGGGCTTGTTTTATTATCAAATCAACTGGGGAAAAAAAAACCAAAACAAACCAAAAATAAACCCTGGGTAATAATTCCAAGAAGGTTTCCCTGTGTTAGCCAGACAGGAGGGAGAGAACGCATCCTTTCCCTAAGAGCTGTCCAGTCTGCACCAACATGGAAGGAAAAGGATGCATCATTCCGCTTTGGGTAGCGCCTACTGGCCATTATTCACAATTGGCTCCTGCTCCCTGCAAGTGTCTCCCTCTCTGCCTGAAAAATGCAGAAAACCATCTCAGGTCCTTCCCTGCGGTGGGACTCTTCTATCTGCTTAAGAGGGAGGAAGCTTTATATATGATTCTCTATAAAGCAGAACTAGGAGCATGTTACCTGCAGCTACAACTCAAAGTTTTAAAGGCACAAAGGCTGTCACGGGTGCACTGGGATATGCATATGCACCACTGTGCCCTGTTACAGGTACATATTATGATGTCCATTTCAGGGCCTGTTTCTATAAACACTTAAAGGGACACAGTCAATTTGAAAATTGCATTTACATCTGAAAATGTTGTAGCTACTATCATTACAAATAAACCTGAAGATAACTGTAACGGAAAGAAATTAAAAGAAAAAGTATTCTCTTTTCAGATTATTTTCTTCAACTGACAGCACACTGTGCATAGTCTTACTGTTTTGTTGATGGGATATTCCCTCTCTCATGCTCTGCAAGAGGGAATTTACTGTTAACAGCAGGAGCAGAGCTCAAATTGAAATGCAGGAAGTAACAGTCAGGTATGTACAGACAAAGGGGGGAGGAAAGGAGGGCTGGCCTGAAAAAGTTTGGTGATGTTGCTCTCGGGCCCATCCATAAGACTTTTCCAAATGTAAACAGGGGGAGGAAGAAAAGCTCCTATAACAAATTTTAGAGTACATTTAACAAAATTCAAAACATACTAATTAAAGAGTGCTCTGTACAAAAATTAATTTAAAAGTTCAAGTTATAGTATGTAACTATGTGAGCAGTCCCACTGAAGTCAACAGAACCATTCATGTAGTTAACTGTTTACAGTACATGTTGAGAAAATGAACCACAAAACCTTAATAAAACCAATATTTTAAGCATTGATAGTACTGATCGAGATGTTTCCTGCACCACACCTACAACTTGAGGCCCCAATCTTGCAACCATTTCAGTCCATGAGCACTATCGTGTTTAATAACCAAGTCTTGTAAAAATGACTGCAGACTCTACTAGATGAGGCACTGTAGTTTAAACTGTTTTATCTATGTGTATCATGGTAGTATGAAATGCAATAAATGTGTGTGAGAAACTGCACATTATTTTGAATCTTTGTACCAACAATATTTTAACTTAGGCTCCTGTCGTCCAGAAGACATCAGTAGATTGTTTCAAAGTCACAGTGTGCCATCTAGTGCTACACAGAGAATTAGTTGGAGGCACTACTGTATACCATAGTGTCCTTAACACAAAAGTAGTATAACTAAAGAGGAATTGAGCTGTAAAGGAAAGCTAATATATGAAAGGGACAAGTTATTTAATTTGGTTCAAAAGGAACCCCAAGGAGCATAAACTCAAAAATGGGGCCTATGTTAAAACTGTTCCAATTCATCCTTAGTCTAATTACTTGCCAGGAAATGTTAAAAACAGCCCATATTTGTGTAAGTCCAAAATAATATTTTACTTTTTACTAGGGCTGTGAATTAATTGCAGTTAACTCACGCAATTAACTCAAAAAGTTAATCGCGATTAAAAAAATTAATCGCGGTTAATCACAGTTTTAATCACACTGTTAAACAATAGAATACCAATTGAAATTTATTAAACAGTTTGGATGTTTTTCTACATTTTCATAGATATTGTATTCTGTGTTGTAATTGAAATCTGGCACTTAAATATCTTTCAATGCCAGCTATAACAGTGGCATGAGAACTCCTGTTCTCACTTTCAGGTGACATTGTGAATAAGAGGTAGGCAGTATCATCTCCCGCAAATGTAAATAAGCTTGTTTGTCTGAGCAATTGGCTGAACAAGAAATAGGAGTGATTGGAATTGCAGGCTCAAAATTTTACATTGTTTTATTTTTGAATGCCGTTTTTTTGTACATAATTCTACATTTGTAAGTTCAACTTTCATGATAAAGAGGTTGCACTACAGTACTTGTATTAAGTGAACTGAAAAATACTCTTGTTTTTTTTTTACAGGGCAAATACTTGTAATAAAAAATAAATATAAAATGAGCTCTGTACAGTTTGTATTCTGTGTTGTAATTGAAATCAATATATTTGAAAATTTAGAAATCATCTAAAAATATTTAAATAAATGGTATTCTATTATAGTTTAACAGTGCGATTAATCGCGATTAATTTTTTTAATTGCTTGACCCCCCCCACCCTACCTTTTACTCTACTCCTGCAGAAGCACTTAAAAGTATTCTCAGAGGCTGGCTTACATTACTGATATAGGGGTTTATAAACTGTCAATACAACATGCAGTAAGGAAAGATTCCCAAAGCTTGCACAACCAAGCAATGCACAAACTGATCAGGAGTCTGAGGGCCGTAACAAATTTGCATAAAATGATAGTCTTCTCTCTTTTTACTCTTTAAGTGACGTTATATGTCTTGTCAACACAAAAAGTTGCACCAGTTTAACTCACTGATTTAAAATTAGATGTATGGTAAACTGGTGCAAATCCCTATATGAAAACTTATTTCAGTTTCAGCGGTTTAGTTTGATTTAAATTAAACCAATTTCTAACCAAATTCACCTAACTGAAATAAGCCAAAATACGAGTGTTCATAAAGCCTTTGGCACTCATTTAACTAAATCAGTTTAAAATCATGGCTTTAGTTAAAGCAGTGCACTTTCCTGTGTGAATAATCCCAAAACTGAGGAAAGTAGCGGGCTGTCTTGCAGACCTTCGATCATCTCAGCATTCAGATTTACTCTGAAAAATGTTTACAAAAAACCTGTCCTATAGTTGTTGCATGGTTTTCTTTAAAATTATTATTTCAACATTTTTAAAAATAAATAGAAAACAGCAGAAAAAACACATGCCCTTGTCTTTTATTGGCCGTAAAACAATAGATATTATGTCTCTTCTGAATAGGATAACCTGTGACTTTGAAAGAACTTCTCTGATATGAAACCACATATAAAAAACTAGTCAATAACCAGACAATGGTAAAAAAAAATATTCTAGAGATGCTTTCTAAACACATGCATCCGACGAAGTGGGTATTCACCCACAAAAGCTCAAGCTCCAATACGTCTGTTAGTCTATAAGGTGCCATAGGACTCTTTGCTGCTTTTTCTAAACATAAGTTCTCTTTTTAAAATGGAGCCCCGTTAAGTGAAATTTGGACTAAGTATGAACAAGAAAACAATTCCCTCCTTGAAAGAAAAAATGTCATCATTATGAACTCAATAAACAGTTTAAGAGATTAAGTTTCAGGTTAGCAAGTGATTATTTTAATCCTCCTAGTCTTGAGACCACCAAATGATATCCCAAGACAAAGCTGCACAAGTAGCTAGCTACAGGCTTACTCCTGAAATTACTACAAAAGATGTCTATATTACTATCACCCATCAGTTTAGCCCTTTACATAACTAACACATGTTCCATGCCCCAAAGAGCTTACAAGCTAACTAAGACAAGACAAACAAGAACAGAACCTTGTGGAACACCAGCCAGAGAATAGGAAATCCTTAAAGGAGAGCTGAAGGTATAGTCAGCAAAACAGGAGAACCAGGAGAGTAGAGTCACAAAGCAAAGAGGAGAGTGTGTCAGAATCATAGGGTTAGAAGGGACCGCAAGGGTCATCTAATCTAACCCCCTGCCAAGATGCAGGATTTGTTGTGTCTAAATCACTGTGCCAAAGGCAGTACTGGACATCAAGACATTAAGCCCCTTCTATTCATCTAGAATGAAGTAACCATTCACCCTATAGTGAAGACTATTTCAGCTGATGGATAAAATCTGGGGCCCAAACCCCAGTATATATATAGTATTGAAATACTCATGTTCTAAACATTTCTAAAACTGCTGGAGTTACAATCATCAGTTAACTGAGAGGAGCTACTACAAATTTGCTAACCCCTTACATATTAGGTAGTTATTATTAGGTCTGTGCTATTTCCTTGCAACCCTATCTTCCTTATTTCATTGTAAATCACTAATATGCACTGAGGTATGACAGTGAATATTAGAGGGCCCTTTTACAGGGATTCCCTACTTCATTAACATTCTCTGTATACATGTACTAAAACATTTCTCTAATCAGGACGAGATAGTAAATTTCATCCATCTTGCACTGTCAAGTAAAACTTAGTCATGGTACCTGGGACATTCTGTACCTGGGGGGAGCATCCCGGAACCCTCATAATTCCTCATTTATATATGATTGTGATCTTGCATATAAAGCATGCCTTGTAAGATAAAAGGGGAAAGGTTATGATCTGCTGAAAGTCATTTCTCTATCCATATATGCATATCATTAATGCATATGAAGTTATGAGAATTATGTTGTATGGTTGTCATTAAAACATGTTGAAAGCTGGGGAATCAGCCAGATATTAGCTCCCCAGAGGCAACAGCGAGGAAAGTAACCAACATCCAGGCCGGGTATCAATCAACTCATTAGCGATCATTGTCCAGCAAGGGAGCTACAATGTAATGACTCACCTGCATGAGGCCACACCAGGGGAATTGCTCAACCTTGCTGGGAGACTCAGCAATGCCCCAGACACGCCTGGACTTGGGTTTTCCAAGCACATGGACTGAGGGTATAAAACAGCCAGAGTGGCCATATGCTGGCCTTTTCTCCTGCCCCCATCTACGCTGCAAGCAACTAAGGGCATGTCTTCACTAGCAACGTGAAAGTGCTGCCACGGCAGCGCTTTAACGTGGCTGTGTAATCGTGGCACCAGCTCTCTCCCAGCACTGCAAAAAAACCACCCCCATGAGGGGAGTAGCTCCCAGCGCTGTTGCACTGTCTACAACTGCCACGTTACAGCACTGAAACTTGCAGCAGATGGTATATTCCTGGGGTACAGTGCTGGAAGCTGAGGTGGGATTCGGCTGGTGCTTTTCTCTGTGTGATTCATCAGTAGCTCTGCGAACATTCATGCAGTACAGCTGGGGGTGGGGCTCCACATGCTGTTGTGCTAAGTGATCACAGTGCCTGGAGGGGCTTTCTGCGGGTCACTAGCAAGGCATTGTGAGAGACAGGCCAGACTGGAGAGAGTTAAGGGGGCACCGTGGTCCCACCGTTCCAGGCTGCACTCTAGGGGGATCCTGCACAATCCCAGCTACGGTAAGGTAGAATAACATTCCAAATTAATGGACTGCATAACAGTCAGATGTGCAGATCTATTGGTGCAAGAGAGTATGAGGTCACTATTAAGGTTTTGCGTAAGAGCATGAGTTGGATGAATATGGAGATATACCTATATCATAGAACTAGAAGGGACCTTGAAAGGGCATCAAGCCCAGTCCCCTGCCTTCACAGCAGGACCAAGTACTGTCCCTGACAGATTTTTGCCCCAGATCCCTAAATGGCCCCCTCAAGGACTGAACTAACAACCCTGGATTTAGCAGGCCAATGCTCAAACCACTGAGCTATCCCTTCTCCCCGAAGTGGGGGAACATACTGGTTTTTGCTATGCGTTGAAGACAAAAGGAAATGCTTTATGGAATATCAGAGTGAATTACTGACAACATTGTAGATGATGGCAAAGGTGGCAAGAAATGCTGGAGGCCTTTTCTGTAACTTCTTATTTGCATTCTTAAGGTTTTGGGTGATGGAGGTGTGTCCTGATGCAACTTTAATTATCACTAAATGCATGTTGTTTAACTTTCAATATTTAAACAGAAAAAAGATACATCACATGTACAGAAACAAAAGGCTATTAGTATGAGAAACAGATAACCTAAACAATTTTTGCTGTTTCCCTGCCTCAAAGAACTGTATCTTCCCACTATCCCCCCACTGCCACACACCCTGAAAATCTGAGGAGCAGTTTCCACTCTCTCTTCAGTTAGGGACTAAGCATTTCTTGCAAGCTGCTCAGCATTCTCAACTCCCACTGACTTCAACTGGAATTGAGGGTGCACAGTATCCATGGGAAGATTCTTCACTGTCAATAGTCTAGAAGGTTTCCTGCATCATGTCACTGATAAAAAACAGACCTGTTCAGCTGAGCTTTTTAAAATTGTACTGTTCTTCAGGATTGGAAAAAATACTGCAAAAAGCTTAGAACTGTAAACAGTGCTGTTCCTGTTGTTTGTAAAACTTTGGCAAATTGCTCCATCAGATTAAAAAGGTACTTAAAATATTTGTTGAAAGTCTCTTGTTGCAAAGTGTTCTTTAAAGGTCCTTGAACAGCAGACTCTGGCACATAATAGAGATGTCTTAATTCTCTATTAAAAATGTCATTTCTTAGCATTCCCTCAAGACACTATAAAAGTAATATATAAAAAAAGAAACTGGTCTCAGAAATGCTTTCATAGCCTATATATTCCCAGATAATAATGCTTTTTCTTCCCTCCCCCACCCACAATGCTTGGTGGTTTCACGATAAAGAATTTATCTTCAGGGAGATCACAGAGTTGTGAACTCCTTTTTAGTGATTTGAAAGTGTCCTATGCTATAAATCATTGAAGACACTCATTTATGGTATATGTCAAATTGAGGTGGACTATAATGGAAAGCTGCCAACAGACATTAACAGAAATGCATGAAATTCAACAAAAAATATTAATTTACATGTAGAGTTTAAATTTACATCTTGGTTATATATATTTATTTTATGGAGGGCAAATTCAAATATCAACCCATTTAAAAATGGAATCTTTCTTTGATCTATTTCTTAAAAATACAGTTGAAAGCCGATCTAAATAAGTACAGTATGGTACATTGCATCAGTTGTTTAATTTTAAAATTTCCATGTCTGATAAAAGTTCTGCAACTTGTGTAAACTCAGGATTTACCTGAATTTGCCAAATTAGTCCAGTAAAACGCATCTTAAGGTAAAATATCTTGTTCTTGATTTTTACTAACAGCATTTGGGGGGGAGGAGTTGAGATTATTTTATTTTGTTTTTGCTTTGAGAAAAGCATTTTTTACTCTTTAAAAGAGGAGTTTATCTTTTTTAATTAAATAAGATGCAGGTACCAAATTTAGATTTCTAATTTTATGATTTCCAGTATTACAACCTGCTATGGTAAATATGATTTAAACTAATAAGAATATAGAGATAAAAGAACACATCAAGCTTTTATAATTAACTTGTGTTATCTTTTAAAGATAACACCTAATAGTATATGCCCTCTTTTCAGTTACATATGTACTCCTAAAATCATAAAGATATATGCAATACCTTTTTAAAAAATGTTTTATTTGATAAACTACCCTACCAACAGACCATCTTTGCAGAATTAAATTTAACAGTAAAGAACTAGACTTTGAGAATTTCATAATTAACCGACATATTCTGACATTTCTTTTTTTTTTTTTATTTCCCTCTTATATTTCAAAAAACATCATTTACAAATCAATTAATTTGGTTACTTTGCAACTGGTACATCATTGCAAAATTTCACTATGAAAAATACTTATATTGTTCCTGAAGATACATTAACTGGGATTAAAATAGGCTGCTCAAAGAAATAAAGGTAAAACGTACATACAGAATAGAAGTAGAGTTTGTATGCAGATTTGTTTTCCATCATAATTAACTATGATAAACTTGTACCACAAAATTTCTACAAAAATGTTATCCAATATTAACAAAAATAGATCTTCATGTAACTAATCAACTTGTCCAGGAATTGCCAACTTGTTCAGCATTAGCGTTCCAACCCAGAGATCACTTAAAGCCAATTCGTCGTAAGGTCTGAAGGCAAAAGTTGTTTTAAATTAGTTGTTACTAACCAGGTCTTTGTTTAGGCAACTCCTTAGCATTGGCAAATCCCTCTAAGCACTGAAAATGTTGGCACTGGCAACCCACACCTTTATTATGCTTACACACTAAGGCCTTGTCTACATTGGCAAGTTTCTGTGCAGTAAAGCAGCTTTCTGCATTGTAACTCCCGAGGTGTACACACTACCAAGCCACTTAGTGTGCAGAAACTGCACAGCTGCAGTGCTGTAAAAAACAACAACACCCCAACGAGAGGCATATAGCTTTCTGCATCAGGGCTACAGCGCCACAGTGCCAGTGTAGACACCCTGGTCAATTACAGTGCTGCGATTGGCCTCCAGGAGGTGTCCCACAATGCCTGTTCTTGCCTCTCTGGTCATTGGTTTGAACTCTACTGCCCAGCCCTCAGGTCACCAACCATGAGCCCCACCCCTTAAATTCCCTGAGAATTTTGAAAGTCCCCTTCCTGTTTGCTCGGTGACATGTGCAGTGGTCTCAGGGCATCTTTCCAGGTGATGATGCCTGCTCCACGCACCAGGCGATCCCCCACTTGGAGCTATGCCGAGCTGCTGGACCTCATCAGCATTTGAAGAGAGGAGGTTGTCCAGTCCCAGCTGTGCTCCAGCTGTAGGAATTATGCTACCTGCAGACAGAGTTCACAATACATGACAGAAAGGGGCCATGACTGGGACACACTGCAGTGCAGGGTCAAAGTAATGGAGCTGCAGAACACCTACCACAAGGCGTGGGAGGCAAACCGCCGCTCCAGTGCTGCTCCCACAAGTTGCCAGTTCTACAAAGAGCTGGACGCGATACTCAGTGGTAACCCCACCTCCACTGCGAAGGCCACTGTGGATACTTCAGTGGCTCATGTGCCAGTAGAGAGTGGACTGAGCCAGGAGGAGGAAAACTTGGACGAGGATGTGTAGGGGGACCCAGAGGCAGAGGACGACTTGGAGGTCAGAGATGCATGCAGCCAGGAGCTCTTCTCTACCCCGGAGGAGGCTAGCCAGTCATGGCTGTCAGAGCTTGGCGAAGCACAAACAGGAGAGAAGGCTCCTGGTAAGTGGCTTTGATTTTGGGAATCACTGAAGTGAGTTGTTGGGGGTAGGAGGGTTCCAGAAAGCAGGACCGTGTCTGTATGATGCGTGTACCACCACATGCCTAGTCTGAGCAGCAGACCAAGGTGTTGATTGGCTGGCTCCCTCACTTCATGGGAATCTTCTTCAGAGATCTCCAGGAAACTCTCATGGAGATATTGGGAAATCCGCTGCCGCAGGTTCTTTGGCAGAGCTGCTTTGTTTCTTGCCCCATTAACGGTAATTTTCCCATGCCACTTTAAGCATCATGGAGCGGCTGGGGGGGGGGTGCGTTGCTGCATACCGGTGAGCCGCATAAGGGACAGGGTGGAAGCCTCAGTCTTGGAGAAGACCCTCCATTGATTCCCTGCTAACCCTCAACATAATGACCACAGCTTGTGGAAAATGTGCTAGCTCTCCCCAAGAGCCATGTGTCCAGTGTACAGTATGGTCCTGGAACACTGATTTCCCTTACCCCTGCGGTTACTCACTATTTTGGAGGTCTTGTGGCTCATGTGTGCTTGCCTGGAGTCAGCCAGTTAGTGACAGGTATGTGAATAATGGTTGTGTTTTAAATCACTGAATCAGTGGTCTGTGTGTTGCAAACAATACTGCTTCTGTAAAATGTTACATTTTGGCTTCACAGATATGACCTTGGGAGCCCAGCCTCCCTCTTTGTTATCCCCAGCTGAATGGCTGCGCAGAATTAGAAAGCGGCAACGAAGAACTAAAGAGCACTTTCTGCGTGATGTGATGATGCACTCCGTGGCCGAAAAACTAGAATTGAAGGAGTGGCAGGACAGCGTGAAGAGGGACCGAGGGACCGAAAGGAGAACGTGGTGTGCCAGGCGCTACTAGCACTGCAAACCGAGCAGCTCCACGCCCACCCTCCCCTGCAACCGCTGTCACAAAACTCTTTCCCATGCGCCCCCCCAGACACTGCCAACACACTCTTATCAACCTCCTGGCTCCAGTCTGTACCCGCTACATTTCACTCTTCCCCCGTCACAGTATAGCACTGCGGACTCCCAGAACTCACTGCACTCAATACCCATCCCTCTGCAGTTTAGCCCTGCTGAAGAACAGTACCCACTGCACTGTACTCCAAAGGAGAAGGTTGGATATGATACCTGGACATACACAAATCTTTAAACGTCCCGGGACCCCACCTCCTTCTGGGACCCTCCCTTCCCTCATCCCCCTCAGTGCTGATGTGTTTTTTTGTCTCTCTCCCTCCTCCGGTGGTTGTTTTTTAATAAAAGAATTGTTTTGGTTTGAAAGCAATCTTTATTCCATTAACTGAAAAAAAACAGAGCCCTGCAAAGCAACTGAACATTTTCTTAAATCTTCATAGTGCATCATCTGCACCAATCACAATCACTTCCTAGCATTACAAGCACTGCACTCCCAAGCATAGCAACAAATATTAGTGGCTTTCAGCTTCAAAATGCTGTCTCAAAGCATCCCTGATCCTTATGGCCCCACACTGTGCCCCTCTAATAATCCTTGTCTCTGGCTGTTCAAATTCAGCCTCCAGGCGCTGAGCCTCAGCGGTCCAGCCCTGAGTGAAGCTTTCACCCTTTTCTTCACAAATATTATGGAGGAGTGTACAGCATGCAGCTATAAGCATAGGAATATTGTCATCGGACAGAACCAGCCTACCATATAGGCCTGCCAGCGGACCTTTAAACAGTCAAAAGCACACTCAACAGTCATTCTGCACTTACTCAGCCTGTTGTTGAACAGCTCCTTGCTGCTGTCAAGGTGCCCCGTGTACGGCTTCATAAGCCATACAACTAAGGGGTAGGCAGGGTCTCCCAGGATCACAATGGGCATTTCGACTTCCCCTACGGTGATCTTTTGGCCTGGGAAGAAAGTCCCTGCTTGCAGCTTCCTGAACAGGCCGGTGTTCCAAAAGATGAGTCCATTATGCAGCTTTCCAGACCAGCCTGTGTTAATGTCTGTGAAACGCCCACGGTGATCCACAAGCGCCTGAAGAACCATTGAGAAATACCCCTTCCGATTAATGTACTCAGTGACTAGGTGGTCTGGTGCCAGAATTGGAATGTGGGTGCCATCTATCGCCCCTCCATAGTTAGGGAAGCCCATTTGTGCAAAGCCATCCACAATGTCACGCACGTTGCCTAGAGTCACGGTCTTTTGGAGCAGGATGCAATTAATGGCCCTGAACACTTCTATCAACACAAATCCAACGGTCAACTTTTCCACTCCAAACTGGTTAGCGACCAATCAGTAGCAGTCTGGAGTAGCCAGCTTCCAGAGTGCAATTGCCACATGCTTCTACAATGGCAGGGCTGCTCTCATTTTCGTGTCCTTGGGCCGCAGGGCTGAGGCGAGCTCATCACACAGTCCCATGAATGTGGCTTTTTTCATCCGAAAGTTCTGCAGCCACCACTCATCATCCCAGACGTGCATGACAATGTGATCCCACCACTCAATGCTTGTTTCCCAAGCCCAAAAGCAGCATTCCACCGTGGTCAGCATCTCCATGAATGCCACAAGCAGCGAGATCAATGTCGAACTGCTCTTGCCTTTGTAGTTTAAGGAATAACTCCGCTGCCACTCATGACATGTTAGTGAGAGCGAGCAGCATATTGGTCAACAGTGCAGGATCCATTCCTGCAGACCAAAAGAGGTAGAGCAGAGCGTGCAGTACACAAAACGTTGAAAGATGGCGCCAACTGCAGACAGAAGCACAGGGATTTCTGGGATGCAAAGCAATGCATCACGGAGCACTGGGACAGGACCCAGGATGCCCCGTAACTCCCTCCGCCTTCCCACAACTCTTAGCGGCAGAAGAGAATGAGATGCTCTGTGGGATAGCTGCCCAGAGTGCATCATTCCGAATACCATTGCAAGTGCCGCAAGTGTGAACACGCTATTGCACAGGCAGCTGACAGTGTGAACACACTACAGCTGTTTACCTTCAGCGCTCTCTGAGCGACACTCTAGCAGCCGGCGCTGTAACTCTGCCAGTGTAGACATACCCTAAAGCTCTGCACAATTACAGTACAAACCAAACAGCGACGTAGTTTGTGACAAAACAGGCAAAATCTTACCAAGATTCAGATGCAACTGCCAACATTTTATGGTATAATTTGATACTCTTAAAAATGCTTCTAATATATATTTATATATTATATATTATAATAATAAAATTAAATAAAAAATATGTTAAAAGAATTTTAAAGTTACAAAGTCAAGCATTCAAAAAAGTCAAAATTAAGATTTCTTGTGCAACCTCGATTTAGTCCCGTTGTGAGTATACATTAAGATAAAGACTTTAATTACGTGATCATGTACTATATTTTTCAGAAGACCTCTGCTTCATTCAATGCAAAGCAGGAATGGTGTTCACTGAATGGGCAGCTATTCAATATTTCTTTTTATCCTCTTCATGCAATGCAGAGCCCAAGGCCTAATTTATTATACATCAGCCAAACCATGAACTGAATATATAATTACTAAATTTCTCATGGGCTTTTCTATGGTGCTCTCAACAAAGTACCCGAGTGGTCACAGACATTAATGGATCTGTCTTCACACCACTATCACAAGGTGGCATTATTATCCACACTTTACAGATGGAGAATAGAGGAACAGAGACAGTCAGGCCAAAACTCACAAAAACTTAAAGGAAACCTACACAACACCTTCAAAAGATAAGCCTCGGAGCTTAAATTCCTAACTTTGTTGTATTGAGCTTTAAATTCAGTGTGTTTATTAGGTCCATGATTGTCTAACAATCTATAACACACTAGCTCTCCTTTATCTTATGGTGGCAGAGATGTTAACTGCCTCCTATCTTTTCCAGACCTGAAGAAGAGTGGTGGGTAAACTCAAAAGCTTGTCTTGTTCACCAGCTGAAGTTGATCCAATAGAAGATATTACCTCGCACACCTTGTCTCTCTAATATCCTGGGACCAACACGGCTACAACAACACTAAAAACATCCACTAATTTTGGATGCCCAACTTGAGATGCCCAGGGCCTGATTTTTTGCTGTACTTAGCATTTGTATAGCACGTTTTACAATAAGTTCAAACACAGCTCCAGTCAACTTCAATTGCAGTTGTGAGCACTCAGCACTTCTGCAAGTCTTGTCCCAGGTGTCTCAAGTTCAGCAACTAGAAAATTAGGAACATCAAATTAATGGTAACTTATAAAAGAGTTGGTTAAAGTGATTTGCCAAGCACTGCATAGGACTCTCTGGCAGAAGCAGAGGTAGAATTTTCAACCAAGTGACACTATATTTTCTCTACCTGCAGTTCCCAACCCCATTCACTATACACCTTCCAAATTCAAATTGTATGGCAACTTTAATTTTGGTATTTACTGACTTTTGAGTTCTTGACTTTGCAACCTGAATGTTCCTTTAGTGTAGATTTTTTTAAATGTCATTTCCTAATTTTTTTAAAAAGCAAACTAAAAAAAAAATCCATGTGGAATCATACTAACCCCTATGTTGGTCATCAGCAGTGTTGGCACCTTTAATCCACAGCCCAGACTTCTACAATGTGAGCTGAGTAACTGGTAATAGTAGTCTGTCAGCCTTTCTGAAGACTAGCCACTAGAGCAGGGATTCCCAAACTTGGTTTGCGGCTTGTTCAGGGTAAGCCCCTGGCGGGCTGCAAGATGCTTTGTTTACCTGAGCGTCCACAGGTACAGCCTCTCGCAGCTCCCAGTGGCTGCGGTTCGCTGTTCCCGGCCAATGGGAGCTGCGAGCGGCCATACCTGCGGACACTCTGGTTAACAAAGTGTCTCACGGCCTGCCAGGGGCTTACCCTGAACAAGCCGCGAACCAAGTTTGGGAACCCCTGCACTAGCAAGTTTCAGATCTGTTTGCTCCAGGAAAGGAATGCTCAGATTCAAGAATTTTGGTTTCAATTCCAGGTTCAACAGGGGAGGGTGCTGTAGTGGCCATAAAAAAACAAAAACCTATCACTCTCCTCCCTCTCCAGCCAGTCTGTCTCCTCTGTTTCTATCCACTATCACCCACACTCCTGTCTGTACATTCTGCTCCTATTCTCCATGTGCTCTTTTGCTAACACCACTCGGAACATAACAGAGAAATGGCCGCTTGACACAGTACTAAGGGGCCTCCTTCCCTTTCCTCACTCAGGACATATCTATACTACAAACTTAAGTAGACCTATGTTAGGTCAACTTACAGCCACTGCAGTAATTACTGTGGTGGTTGATGTCCACACTACCCTCCTTTTGTCAATGGCGGGCATCCTCAGCAGGAGCACTTCCACTGACTCAAGAGGGGCAATAGGGGGGGTGAGGGG
This sequence comes from Mauremys mutica, assembly GCF_020497125.1. Classification (NCBI taxonomy): domain Eukaryota; kingdom Metazoa; phylum Chordata; order Testudines; family Geoemydidae; genus Mauremys; species Mauremys mutica. Next base: position 35,995,528 of record NC_059082.1, read on the forward strand.
GCTGAGAGTTGCAAACAAACCACAATTTTGTTTTGGTAAAGAAAAATCTTAAAACGCTGTTGCACTGCATGAGTGACTTACCATCATGTTATAACTGTCTGCTATATCAACAGTCTCACTTATCACATTTTTGGCTGACCCCATGGAGTTTTCATACCTGTGTTAAAATAAATATAACTAGTCATTAACTTTATTTTATGCCACATATATTTTTAAAACTATGTTCTAACTTTAATGCTAGACATAAATCTTTCGTTATTTCTTTAGAAGAGTTAGAAAATGAAGTAGCATTTACATCATGCATGCCAGTTTAAATCTATAGGTACAACTATCATCTAAATGTCTTAACAAAAGTTTATAAGATTTTTTATTAAAAGATTGCTAAACATCTGGCAGAAAATCAAAAGGTTAACAGAGGGAATTCATAGCAAAGTTTAAATCTCCATGCAGAAATAATAGTAATGCCATAAAGTGTATGTAAATTGATTCAAATCAATTGTATTGGAAAATATGTTCCTAATATAACAGGAAAATACAAATGATGGAAATCTAAAACCTTTTTAGAGGAGGTAATATTGAGGTCCAGGACTTCCCATCTGCCTCATCAGAGGCTTCTCAATTTAAATAAAGAGCTCTAGGTTATAAAACAAAACAGCAATTTCAAACTAGTCTACATCTGTTTGTTTGTTTTTCTTTTGGTTACACTACTAAGAAGGGTATGTCCTTAGTGTATGCCATAGTTTTGGAAAATAGCATATTATTCCTTTATGGCATGATCCTGCAGGCCATTTTCATGCTTGTTGTCCCACTAAAGTGAAAGATTTGCATCAGTGGTCTTTAAAAAGCACTTATTTAAAAGGGCTTCACTGAATTTCTTTACTTGCTTTAGGATGGTACACACATCTTTTAATAAATGAGGTTTTATTAAATATTTCCTAAAGCCAGCTTCACAGTAAATCTACATATGCTTTCACTGTTTAGATTGCGAAGAATCTTCTGCAGATTATGACAAAATCCAATTTTAGGTTTTTATTGCCATTATATTTAAAAGTTGTAAATGTATTTCATCTATGTAATGATATGATGATGACTCCCTCTATGATGTCACCAGCTAAAATGTTAAATTTTCAAACTGTCTCTTTGACAAGCACTTCCTCTGAAGCATCTGGTACTGGCCACTGTTAGAGACAGGATTCTAGAGTAGGGGCCTTGCATCTGACCCAGTGTGGCAATTCCTATGCATCACTGTTAAATGGCAGTACTGTACCTTTTTTTAAAGCTATAGTTGTGCCATTCCCCTGCTCTGATTGGTATGTCAAACTTTTCACATCTTGCACCCCATGTTATGTGTGTATACATTTCAATGTATATACTGTATACTCATAAATATTTAAAACCTAGGCAAGTCATGTAGGCTTTAAAAATAACCATCAGGTAACTGCTGGATTCTTTCTTTCATTTTTACTCTCCATTATTTGGAATACATTCTTTTAAACAAAAATCTAGGTTTTTTTCCCAGTGCTTATTTTATTTTTGTAATTTGGCAAACACTGTAACAATTTGCCTCTGAAACAAACACTGAAACAATTTGAGGATAAGTGAAATTAGCATGGTTGTTTTTGTTTAAAAAAACAAACACTTGATTTGTCAAAATAAAATGTGCTTGTGCATCAACATTATTTAAAAGATCAGCACACATCTGGGAACAGTCAGAAGCATGACACCCACACTAACATGGACCAACACTGAGAAATATAAAATATGGCAAAACAAGGGATGAAGAAGGGGAAGGAACCCTCAACACTGTAAGTATTCAGAAAATGCCTTTACACCTCAAAGTAAGTTAGACTCAAAATAATTTCCCCCCCCCATCAAATTAAAAATATTTAAATTAGTTGAAATTTGAGCCGTAGGAATTTTTACAATACAGTGTCGCTTTAAACTTTGGCAATCATGTAAGGACAAGATACCTTGAGATCAAGAACCTATAACAGCAGTTTCCAATCACTGCCATGTACATCAGTATCTATTATGCTGTACTGTCCATTTCATAGAATCATAGAACTGGAAGGGACCTCAAGAGGTCATCTAGTCCAGTTCCCTGCACTCAAGGCTGGACTAAGTATTACCTAGACCATCCCTAACAGGTATTTGTCCAACCTGCTCTTAAAAATCCACAATAGAGATTCCACAACCTACCTAGGCAATTTATTCCAGTGCTTAACCACTCTGACAGTTAGGAAGTTTTTCCTAATATCCAACCTAAATCGTCCTTGCTGCAATTTAAGCCCATTGCTTCTTGTCCTATCCTCAGAGGCTAACAACCACCATTTTTCTCCTTCTTCCTTGTAACAACCTTTTATGTACTTGAAAACTGTTATGTCCCCTCTCAGTCTTCTCTTCTCCAGACTAAACAAACCCAGTTTTTTTTCAATCTTCCCTCATAGGTCATGTTTTCTAGACCTTTAATCACTTTTGTTGCTCTTTCTCCAATTTGTCCATACCTTTCCTGAAATGTGGCGCCCACAACTGGACATAATACTCCAGTTGAGGCCTAATCAGCAGGGAGAAGAGCGGAAGAATTACTTCTCCTGTCTTGCTTACAATACTCCTGCTAATGCATCCCAGAATTATATTTGTTTTTTATTGCAACAGCATTACGCTGTTGACTCATATTTAGCTTGTGATCCAATATGATCCCCAGACCCCTTTCCAAAGTACTTCTTCCTAGGCAGTTATTCCCCATCTTGTATGTGTGCAACTGATTGTTCCTTCCTAAATAGAGTACTTTGCATTTGTCCTTATTGAATTTCATCCTATTTACTTCAGACCATTTCTCCAGGTCATTTTGAATTTTAATCCTATCCTCCAAAGCACTTGCAACCCCTCCAGCTTGGTATCATCTGCAAACTTTATGTGTGTACTCTCTATGCCATTATCTAAACCATTGATGAAGATATCAAACAGAATTTCTATAGCTGTAACTCTTCTTGCCATCCTCACCCATTAAAAAGTGACAGTATCAGTTTAGAACCTAATCAGTTAAAGTTTTAAGTAGTTTCCAATAATACTCTTGCTCAAGTCCCTCCTGCCAGTTTTTGAGATTTTACAATCAAGTTCTCCTTTCTCCCTCATCTGTGTGTAGGTCTTTCACAAAATAAAATGAGGGGACATAAGTAAAAACAGGGAAAAGGACTATACATTAAATGCTGTCAAATATATAAAGGAAGCAAAGGAATCTTCCCCCTATCTCTTTCAGGTATAATAATCTCAGATGTTCCTTGTAACTCTAATAAGAAAGAAACAGAAGAATTTATTTTAAATTGGCTGCACCCCTTTAACTATAAGACTCAGCTTGTGCCCGGTATGCTAGAACTGCTGTGCACTGAACAGTCACAGAGTTTAGGCTGATCACAAGCCTGGGACTAGGATCAACTCGTAAATTACAGCAGCTGTTCTAAAGATGTTCTTGGAGGCTTGGACTGAATTCCCACATGATCAAGTAAGAGTTCAGGGTGGCTCCTGCCTAACACCGGTAAAGTCTTTTGATCGATAACCGGGTTCCAGCTGCCCTCTGAACAAGACTTATAACGTTTACCAGACACCAGTGGTGGTAGATATTTAGATATCGTTTGCGCAACTGGGTAGTTCGCTACACGGTAAGTGCTAGGAAAAGGGGTCCCAAGCACAGAGCAGAGCTCTCTCTCCTCCGCACTCAAGAGCCCCCCATCACAGCCCAGCCCCCGGCCATCCAAGGGACCGCTGCGTGGGAGCGGGGCTTTGGGAAGGGCCCCTCGTAGAGGAGTTTAGAGGGCGGGTCCGCTCCTCTCCCCGTGCGCAGGGGCCCCACAGCAGCCTATGAGCGGCAGCCCCAAGCCCCCTCCCAGCAGCAGAGCCAGGTGTCAGGCTGCCCGCGATCCCTTGTCTGTCGGACCCCCCAGGTGCTGCCCCCAGCGCGGGGGAGGGAGGCCCATCCCCCGCCCGCCTTGGTGGAGTGGGGCAGCCGGCTCCCGCAGAAGAACGGGGCCGGGCAGCCGCCATCTTGTTGTCCCCCCAGGCTCAGCAAGTTGCCCCTCCCCTTTACTCCGCGGAGCGCAATAAGCGACCCACTTACACTCTCCTCTTTGCTGCGTTGTCCCGCCTGCGCGCGTCCCGCCGAGCTGATGTCATCTCATCCCGCCAGTGGCCGGTGCAGTGTCAGGAACGGCCTCCCGTCACAGCTTGCCGGAACATGCCGGAGCCGCCTGCGCGTGCTCAGTACGAGCCGGCGAAGGCGCTGCCCTACCTCTGCCCGTAGTTCGTTGCCAGCAGTACCTGCTGGGGGGGGGGGGCGGGGGCGGGCGGTAAAAGGGAGGCGGGAGGGAGATGGTCAGGGTTTGTGCAGGAGGCAAAAGGAGTCCAAAGCTGGGGAGTAGCAGATAGGCAGCACTGGGGACAGGGTTCAGGAGATGGGGTTAAGAGGATAAATGGACTCTGATGGAAGAGTGGCAGAGGTGGGATGAACCCTGGCATAGAGAGGGGCAGGGTAGATAAAAGGTACCAGAAATAGGGTCATCCATCTGCTGTGATTGCCAGGACAGAGTGCAGGTTGTAGAGGGGCTTGTGTGGTACATCTCAGCCCTTCCCTCCTCAGGGCTGGGGTATGCAAGGCAACATCAAGGCAATGCCTAGATGATGATGATAATAATACTTAGCTCTTAAATAATGATTTTCATCTGTGATTTCAAAGCAATAGACAAAGGAACTAAGCATTGTCATCCCCATTTTATAGATGTGGAAACTGAGGCACAGGGCAGGGACATGACTGTGGCTCTCCTCAATCAGAAATTGTGTATTGTGTACACATGGTTTTTAGGCCTCCGATGTGATCTCGCACTTGTAGGAGTGACAGAATCTTCTGCTTTCCCCATCCCTGAGGAAACTGAAGGCAGGGGAAAAAAGTGAAATAAATTATGCAAATATATTTGTATTAATTCATGCATAATCATACGTTTTATTATCACTAGGTACAATGTAGATGTCTCAGCGTGTCACACAGCACTAGTGTGGGGACACAAAAGAGGGACAGTAAAATACTGTTTTAAATGCACTCTCCATATCCCATGGCCACATATGCATCCTCCACATTGCCACAACTGACAACAGCTTTGTCTGTATGCTCCCATTCTGCCATGCCTGAGCACAGCCATCTCTATTTGCCTTTCCTATGGCAATGCCTGAGCATGGCTATGTCTGTCCACTCCCCCATTGCCATGACCCACATCAGTATGCTTTCTCTGCCCTTGCCCTCAACTGTTATGTCTGCATTCCCTGTTTCATGTGTACTCCTTGTACACAGTTGGTTACAAGGCTGCATCCTACTAGCAGGTCAGGTTCCTCTACCAAATTTGGACTGGCTACAGAACTTCCATCAGGGAAATACCAAGAGATGTATTCTCTTTCAGATGCTTTAATGCACTGCCAGGTACAGCTGTTACCAGCTCAAGTAAGCTATGTCACACACAATCCCATCTTGTGGTTCAACATTATAATACAGTTTTACCATTCCATCACGCCACTCAGCCATACCTTCTTACAGCCCTGCACCTTGCCACGTAACACACCTTCGCACAGCCATGCTACCATGTCCCCAGCACAGTCATGTCTGTGCATTCCTCCCCTCCCCTCACTGCCACACCTGAGCATAATTATGTCTTTACACCATTGTCGTGCCTGACATGCCACATCTGCATGCTTCCCTCCACCATGCCTCAGCGCAGTCATAGTTGTGTGTTATCACTACTGCCACATGTGGGTGTGGCCACATATGTGCACTGTCCCCAATACCCTACAACTGAAAACAACCATGCTTCTGTGTTCTTCCCCATCCCCTCTGCCACACCCCAAAATAGCTGTGTCTTGTGTGCTGCCACATCTCAGTTCATCTGCCTCTGTATACTCCTCCCTAGTATCTTGCCTGAGCATGTGATACCAAATGCTACCATTCCGATTTGATATATAGTACCAGTATCTGATATCAAATCAGAATGGTAGCATTTTATAACCAGTTCATCCAGGTGTAAATGGTTATACTAAGTGTAAAGCAGTGGAAAATCAGGTCTGTAGTGTGTTAAGTTTCAAAAACACTCTTGAATCGTTCGTAATGAAGGGTGTTATAAATTATTATTTATTATCGGTGTCATTTAGAACTACACTCAGAACGCAATATAAATTATAGTAAATTATCACTTTTTGGAAATCCATATACTTCATATTTGAACAGTGTAAGACTATGCTTTTTATAATTATCACAGAATTGTTGCTCAGTTTACATTATTCTGACAGTGAAATAATACAAAATGATATGTATAATAGAAAATAACAGAAAATCAAGGTACAATAATTGTTAGCTGAAAAGCAGCAAAATTAAAATTTAGAAATGTCAAAGTGCTGGTTAAAAACAACTGAACAGACAATGTTTCCTGTTCAAGATGATTGTTAATATTCTGTTGGCTTTGTTGCTGGGCATCTGCTGTCATGCTAACAATTAAATAGAAAAAGATTGAGGTTTGCAAAGCACTCAGAGAACAAAAGAAACTGTAGATTTAGTACAGTTATTAGAAAGCAGGGCAAAAAAAATTCCAACACAGTCAAAAATCTGTTTGGAACACAACTTCCTAAAAAGAATTTCTTTGCAATTAAAAGAGCAGCTCCAAATAATGAAACCATAGAGTGGGGAAAATATGTCATTATCGTAGTCCTAACTGACGTTACTGATGAAATCAGTAAAATCAAAAATGATTCAGATCAGAAATCTTACCTGCAGTGAACTGGTAGGTTCTGACATGGATATTAAAATGATTATCAGTCAAACTAAGCAGTAAAAATGTAGAGAGCTTTATGAAGGACTGGTCCCTTGTAGATCCTAATCTGAAGGCACAGGTGTTTGATCAGAAAATTCCAGAAATACAGAGGGCAAGAACTTTTTTTTTCCCGTGGTACCATTTCTAATTCTAAAATGATCAAGATTATGGAAGCGTCTTGACCCGAGACGAATTACTTTAAATGTTATTGTAGAACTAATTAAGAATGTTGAGAAACACTTTGACACAGGCAAATTATCAAGAGAAGAACATGGTCTCCTATGTTTTCCCTCTTGGAAAGTGTTATTGATGAATTGTACTTTTTTGCCTAATATATAGTATATACCATTTTTGTGTTCTGTTTGTTTTATTACCCCTATAATCATATTTCCTCCCTTTCCTATCTTTGGTCACCTCAATGCATGACCACATTGCAAATAAGCTTGCATGTAACACATCTGCACTGAATTAATGTTATTTGGGAAATCTATTATAATAGTTGTGGACCATGAGATGTATGTGGCGCACCTGACATCTCAAAACATGCTGCAAAGATGCTTTGCTTTGTTGCTGTTGGGTGTTAGCAGTGGGTACAGCTCAACTGGTCTAAACACATTTTAGCTGAAAATGCAAAGACAAATTATGGTCAGCATCAGTACAGAAACTGACCAAGTTTTAATTTTTTTTCTGAAACAGTGAACAGTTACAGGACTTATCCTTTTCTTTGAACCATAGAATTGTAAAGCTGGAAGGAACCTTGAGAGGCTGGACTAAGTAAACCTTCCAGGGTTCTCACAATAAAATTTTTGGTGGCCTCAAAGTGCGGCCATCAACTCTTGCTGGTGGCCACTATGACAAATTTTCATAAAATACTTAATTAACTTTAGGAAAAACAAATGAATATGCACATCTGCATGTCCAAATCATTATACTTTATTTATATAGGGTTTTATTGCAGACTCAATAATAATAATAATGTACAGTTCTCTATTCTTTACTGGACCTAAACAGAATAGAAAAATGAATAAGGTGCTTTGCACGTTCTTGTATTTTGTTGTTGTTGTTTCTTTTGGTTTTGGTTGCCTCTAGTAAGTCTGCTGCTGTGAAAATTGATATTTGTATGGTTGTTATCACTTTTCATAGCAGACTTACTAGCTAGCTGGGAGGCTGTGAAAAGTGATATTAACAACCATACAAATATAAATTTTCACAGCAGACTTATTAAGCCATGGCAAGCCAGGGCACAAATTAACCCCTGGATAGGCAGGTGGTTAGGAGCCAGAGGCGATGGGCAAGATGGATGGGGGGGAAGTGGGGGCCAGGGCCAATGGTGGGGGGGCGGTGAGCCCAGGGTCCAGGAGATAATTGTATTTTTTCCCTTTTAAATGGTATACTAAGTTAAAGAGCTCTGGTGGGAAGGAGGATGTTGAATGGCAATGACATGGCTCTAACCCATGAGAGTCAGGACTGTTGGGTTCAGTTCCAGGCTGAGTGTGGGCTAGTGGTTAGAACAGGGGACCAGGCATCAGGACTCCTAGGTCCTCTTCCCAGCTCAGCATGGGAGTAGGGGCTAGTGGTTAGAGAGCTGTGACTCGGGCAGGACTCCCTCAGCGCAGTTGGGGGAGGAGGAACCCAAGTCGCTCTGAGCCAGGCGGGGCCTGGGGTCGCTGGGCCCCGTTATAGCCCGGCCCCGTTCACAGCCCCTCTCTCCCTGCAGAGGCTGCTCGCAGCCGGTGCGGGGCGCTGTGTCCCGCTCGGCAGCAGCGTCTCCGCAGAGCAAACAAGCCGCCAACCGGGTGGCCCCCACCAGCCTTCTGGTCCCAGCCTGTCGAGCCAGCCGGACTGGGCTGAGGGCAGCAGCGCCCGCCGCCGCCAGCTCTGCTCCTCCTTCGGCGGAGCCGCTTGCGCGATGCGGCTCCCGCCGCTGCTGTGGCTGGGCCTGGTGCTGGGCGCGGCGTGTGGGGGACCCAGCGACCACCACTACGTCGACGGCGAGCACCGGGCCGACTACGACCGGGAGGCGCTGCTCGGAGGCCAGGTGAGCGGCCCGGGAGGCCCCCTCAGACCCGCATTGGTGGGCGGGGAGCTTCCTGCCGTTCCTGGAGCCTAGGAGACAGTCCCCAGCCAGCGGGCGCCGGGCGATGACCCTTGCTCGGGGTGCTAAGCCTCGGGAGACTCCGAGAGAGAGCTGCAGCGCGGGAGGCTGTGAACTCTGCCACCCACCCACCCCGTTGAGATGTGGCGCCCCCCCCTTTTTTTTAAATGAACGCAGGTTGCTGTGTGATTCATTTTTTTGTGGGGAAGAGAAATTTAAATTTGCCCCTTTGCTCAGAAGTGGCAGGGCTATATCAGACTTTTGTGTTAGTCAGTTCTGTTTGGTTTTTTTCTCCTTCCAAAGGATGAAGCAGAGGAATATACTAAACTCAGTCCAGAGGAACAGCAAAAGAGACTGAAGGCCATCATAAAGAAAATTGACTTGGACTCGGATGGATTCCTTACTGATGGTAGGGACTGCGCACAGATTTTGTGTCACTGGAAAAAAAACCTCACTTACATAGTGGGTAGGGGTGAGAAAATAGTGCAGCGTGATACTTAAAAATCTTGAGTTGCAAACCTAGTAGTAAGAAGAACAGACGTACTTGTGGCACCTTAGAGACTAACACATTTATTTCAGCATAAGCTTTCGTGGGCTACAGCTCACTTCTTCGGATGCATCTATCTGCTACCTGTCCCTTCGGATGCATCCGAAGAAGTGAGCTGTAGCCCACGAAAGCTTATGCTGAAATAAATGTGTTTCTCTCTAAGGTGCCACAAGTACTCCTGTTCTTTTTGCTGATACAGACTAACACAGCTACTACTCTGAAACCTAGTAGTGTAGCTATGTCTTTCTTTGTCTGCAGACACTGTTGTGTGTCTCTGTTGCTGCTTGTAACTTTGTGAAGCTATTGCATAGAGATAGTAACAAGTGACTGGTCAAATTCACTGCTCCTCTGCTGTGGCTAAGCATTAAAGTTGACATATTGATTTCACCCTGCTACTCCAGAAAGCTATAAGAAGCAGGAAAGGCAAGCAATGGAGCTGCTAACAGGAGAGGAAGACTCAACATGTGGAGATGAAGGGACAGGTAGCAGATACACAGTCAAAAAGTTCTGATGTGAGAGAGTTTACTCTTTCTCACTTTCAGTTGTCAGAAGGGGGCAGCTGCATGTTTATCAAACATATACTAGCTAGAGTATGATAGAAAGAGGGAGTCTTCACTATTGGGATTCTCCCCACTTCTTTTCTATCTGCCCCCATTGGTAAGGTCAGTTCTTTAGCTACTAGGTGTCTAAACTTGTCAGTCCCTATAACATTTCTCCCTTGAACCTATGCAATATTCTTGTATTACTGTATCTACTGTTAAATTTATGTCAAAGTTGAAGTTCTAGATTGCAAAGTAACTGTCTTGTCTGTATCCACAGTCCTATCTGATTCTTTCAGTGCAAAAATAAGATGTTTCTGCTTTTTACTCCTGTTACCCCTTCATAGTAAACACAGCTAAGAGAGAGAGTTAGAATCAATTCCTTCTACAGCAGCAGTTCTCAACAAGGGGCCCAGGGACCCCTGGGGGTCCGCCAAGCAAGGTTGGCATTAGACTGACTGGGGCCGAGGGCACCACACAGGGCTGATGCCCGGGACCCGAGCTCTGCCACCCAGGGCTGAAGCCAAAGGCTGAGCAACTTAGCTTCACAGGGCCCCCTGTAAGTTGTATTAGTTACTTTATTCCTTTTAGCAATACAGAACACAAACTTATTTTAGCATAAGAGACTGCTGTGAAACAGTGGGAGTGCAGATCATTTGAATAATAAGGTGTCATTCCTTTATTTGTCACTTTCAGAATTGCACTGGAATTTAGTTGTTTTGACTAGAGATTCTTTTTCTAATAATAGGGGGTGTGTGCGTGCGCGCGTATGCATGCATGCATTTTTAATTTATTGAAAATACGATCTTGGGAAATATTCATATTAATTGGGTGGTTAAGACATCTAAGAATAAGAGGGAGAACTGGCCAATTGGCTAAATCTTGGTGGGTTTTTTCTTAATTGCTATATTTCCTTGAAAAACAAAGCTTAATGTCTACTCTGAAATTTATAAGGCCCAGTTGGGGCTCATTTTAAGTGGAAATCTTAAGGTAGTATTTTCTTTTGGATAATTAACTTTAGGGATATTGACGGATTTATGTAGTTTTATGTATTGTACTTATTTATAATTTGTGCCTGTCACACTTTTCCAAATACAAAAAACTGGTATATTGAATACTTTTTTAAATGGCAGAATTTTGTTTTGCAGAAAGTTGTCTTTACACGGTATTCCTTTTGTACCCACAGATTTAGGTTAAACTATACTGTTTCTCGTTTATTTCTCTAGCCCTGTAAACAATTTGAAATGGGCATCATGATGGTAATCAGTTTCATGCTACTAATAAGTATTAATGGAGAAAATATTGCTTCATGGGAATAACATAGGATTTTAGCGCTGGGTGGTTCTCTCTCTTGCCTGGCATAAAAAACAGGAATATCCTATGGAAAGTGGATTCCTGGGGCACAACTGAAGCCCCGGTTACGTGATTGCATGTGATTATTTTAACAAGTAAAATCTTCCACTGTTTGAATGTGAAGAGACCTTGTTTCTACTGTTCAGGAATGTAGAAAATGCAACACTTACTGTAATTGCTTTTTAAATTAAAAAAGGTTAAATTAAAGATTTAATGGCATTATGTTGCATTTCCACAGATGAACTAAGTTCATGGATCCAGCAATCTTTTAAGCATTATGTTACTCAAGAGGCTAAGCAACAGTTTGGTGAATATGATAAAGATGGTGATGGATTAGTATCTTGGGAGGAGTACAACATTCAAATGTATGATCGTCTAATTGACTTTGATGAGAATACTGTCCTGGAAGATCAAGAAGAAGAATCATTTCGACAGGTAAGATACTCAAACACCAGCTTTCACAAAGCATTGGCAAATGGCAGCGCTGTTGGATTCTTTAGTCATTTTATTCTGTTACATCGTTAAACACAGTCAGAGTTGGCAAACATACTGAACATTTTCAGCTGTCTGGACTTGCTCAGTAGTTAAAAGGTAATAACAAAATATTGAAGTTCCAACCAACAAAATGAATGATAGAACAAGCCACATTTGAGAGTTGAGTAGGGTACTAATATATTGGTAACGGACTCCTAGAAGCCACACCTCAGTTGGTCCCTCTCTTGGCAATGTAGGATGGAAATGTACTGGATCAGACCAGTGACCCATCTAGTTGCTATCCTCTCTCTGATGGTGGCCAGTACCAGCTGCTTCAGAGGAAGGTACAAGATACCTGTAGTAAGCAACTATGGAATAACCTGCTCATAGAAAAAGCTTCTTCCTAGCCCCCATTAATTATAGTTTAGGACAAAAGTCAAAGTATGAGTTCATATCCTTTCCTGAATTCTGCTGTTATGAGAATACTATTCACTTCAGTATATCTCCTGGCCCAGTAAGCTAAAGGGGGGAAAAATACAAAATATTGTCAAAAGGAACCTTGTCCATGGCCCAGATATTATGGTGATGGGTGCTATAAAAATGAATAATCCAGTTTATAAAATCATAGATACATGTGTTTGTTTTTATCCTGTAAACTATTTCAGGAGATAACGGCAGTAGAACAGAATGTCACAAGATAAATGCTACATTATGTCTCCCTTTTGCTTTGCCATTTCTATAGCAATTTGTCAAAGTTGCTGACCTTATCCCAAAGCAAGATTCTATAACAAGGAGCTTACTTCTGTTCTGCCCAATGAAATGACTAAATCTGTTGCATTGTTAATTTATTCAGCAGAGAATTGCTCATTATTGCTCTAGTAAAGTACTTAAGCAGATGCTTAAGTGCTTTCCTGAATCGGGCCTATACTACCTATTGCTTTGGTGCATCTTGATAGAGAGAGTGTAGATCTGCTACACTTCATTTCTCCATAAATCTGCTAAACTGCTGTAAACAATGTTAGTACAGAAAGGCTGCTGACACTGACTGCAAAGTGTTCACTAGACTTGCTCCCAGCAAGGTTAGGTAGCATGGTGTTAAAGTGGCAACAGTCAAAGCCCTGTCTACATTACAGTTCTCATGGTGGCTGGGAAATCTGAAAAATTCCCTAATGTGGACAATCCTTTAGACTACTAGACCTTTCTGGGCCATGGCTTTATCCATTTCTCTCCATATCTGCTCTTCCAAGTCTAACCTGTGAGTCTTCCCTCTCTCATTTCCCACATTTGGTTTATATTTTGTTGCATCATCAGCCTGGGAAAATGTCTGCTCCCCGCCCTGACCTTCATGGATTCCCTCTCCCATTTAAATACAACTCAAAATCTTTCTACAAGCAATACACTTAAATTTTAACTGGTCCCCCAAAATTTTGACCATGGTTTCATTTCTTTACAATGCTAATTATGTACTGTACCCATCTGTTCTTCGTTTATTTGTATGGTGGTAGCACTTACTTGACACAATTATTGTACTACCCTCAGTAGTTTGGGGCTCAATTTATGCAGCTAGACATGATTTGGATTAGTGCTTGTGGTTGGATTGGTGAATTTTGGAGGAGTAATGTGTGTGAAGAATACAGCTGCTGCTTAGTCTGATCACACTACCTCTTTCATTTGAGGTATGGGCCAGGAGTCTGTTTTGAAGATCTTCCCTTGGAGTCTAAAAGTAGCAAGTTTCCATATGCATACTTCTTGTAATAAATTACCTTAACCAAGAGCACTGCTCTTTTATCTCTGCCTGAGCTGTGTTAATGTAGAGATAACAGGTTCTATTATACCCATATGTGAAACACGGTAATACTGTGTTTCTCGCTGTAATCCTGTAAACCAGTTACTGTAGATGTCCATTGTTCTGCTTCATTAAGTGATCTGATCAAGTCTGTTTTCTGAAAACTTTTTTTTTTAAGCTTCATTTAAAGGACAAGAAGCGGTTTGAAAAAGCCAGTAGAGATGAAGTTCCTGGTCTGAATCTGAATGAATTTATTGCTTTTGAGCATCCTGAAGAAGCTGAGTATATGACGGTAAGACTTAGGGAAAATCATTTGTTCTAAAGGTTCAACAAACCTTGGAAAACTTGCTTGTGAACAACTACTATTCCTTTCTCTTGAAGAACATACATATATGATGTGCAAAGTCCTCAGTCTTGGGGTTCAGGAATCTACCCAGTAGAGTAGTGGAGATGCTTTAAATTGTCATACGAGAGTTGGGATTAAATGATTCTCCTCTTAGGTTGGGAGTAGTACAGTAGAGCGTTCTGTTTATGATGAGGGAGTCAGGTCTAACTTGGAAAAGAGTCCCCATCAGAAAGATATAGATCATCTTAAGAAGAAGCCTTTGGCATGGGAAAGGATTAAGTGAAGGGAATACTCAGCCCTCTAAAAGGGATGCAGAAAGTCACTTTTCTGACTACAGATAAGCCTTTAGGTTTGATGTTAGCTGAGATGAGAGGGCATAAATTTACTGTGTTTTTTAAAAATGAGTCTGCATGCAAATGTAGCAGAAACGATTTCAGCTTGCATTGTTGTATGAACCAGCCAGGCTGGAAAAAATTGTTCAGTCACTTGTTAAAAGATATGCTCAGTCCAATTCAATACAGCTGTCCCAATTTTATTTTGTAGCCACAAAGTCTTAAAATTAAGCCCTACTTGTTTGTGCACTATATATATTTTTTGTGGAGTTTAGTTATTTGAATGTGTTCCTCAATTTTATGAACATCATCACTAACACTAGCAGACTGTAAGTGAACATAGCATCTGGGATAGAAGCAGAGAATCAAAATAAGCTAGTACAGGTCTGTGCTAGTATCTGCTTCTCTGGAAAGTCCTAAGAGTTCTAAACGTAGATTAATAAGTAGTAAGTTAATTTCATTCACGTGAATTGACTGGATTTGGTTGACTGGCCTGAGTGAGAATGTGAGATTTCCTAGCCTGGTAAAACTGTTTTAGATTAGAAGTGAGTTCTTAGTTTGAAGATGAAGGATGCATTTCAGCTGCTTATGTACATTTGATGCTTTTGTTTAAAAAATTACTTAAATTATCGAAGTTAATTTTGATCTACTTTTAAAGAGATCCTGTCAACTTGAATTCTTACCAGTTTCAAAGAGTTTAAAAGTTTCAGCTACCACACTAGCCCCTGTATCTCTATGCTAACTTTTGTAGTTTCACAATCATATTTTCCTTTCCCTTATTGCTGTATGAAAGATTCATACAAACGGTAAAACTGGCTATGTGCACAACAGTGAAACTGTTTCTTTTGAGAGCATTTTGAATAAAATGAAAAAAAAAATCCTGATCTTTCAGTTATAGTAATTTTAAGTAGTTATACAGATTAAACCTTTTCACACGCAAGTATGATTTTAAGTGGGTGCCCTTTTATAGTCTGAGGTCTATAATTTTTTAATCTAAATATGTTGAGGGTTTTGTTTTAATACTTTCTTGCCAAGAAATTGAAAAGAAATAGTTTTTCCTCTATAGAACCTGTAATGTTTAGTTCTTTGCTGCTGCAGAGCCAGCCACCAGAGGGAGCACAAAGCAAACCTGGCATCAGTTTGTGTGACATGATTGCTGATATTGGTGAACAAACAAGGCATGGTAAAACTAGACAAGCAGGCATGTTGACTTTGATACTGTATTTTCCAATGGAGTTAAAGGCAGATAATTTTTTAAAAGTTTCCCTAATAATTTTACTATAAAAAAGTATTTACCAAATTGGAAGTAATAGAGAAAAGTGATCCATTTTGTTCAAATAGGTGGCAGTGCCCCTTTTTAAATTAATATTTCATATACATATCTATTGCCTTGAATTCAATTCCAGGATTCCAGATCAAAGCATCCCATTCAAATTTGATTTCAGTAAAATGTGATTGCATTAAAAGTCAAATGAATATGCAGTCTGGACTTATTTCCCTCCAGGACTGGATGTGTGGCTGTTTTAATTGTTGCACTATTCTACACTGAAAGAGAAATTTGTTTTGAAACCAGTAAGTGTTTAGAATATGGAATACATTCTTTTAGTCCTCTAGAATGATATATTGCTGTTTTTCTTAATGTTAAGTTTTTAACCAACTAATGTTTCTGTCACATATACATGTGCACACAAAAGGAATTTGTCATTCAGGAGGCTTTAGAGGAACACGATAAAAATGGTGATGGACTTGTGAGCCTGGAAGAGTTCCTTGGTGACTACAGAAGAGACCCAAGTAAGTAAAATGAGGGGGAGGGAGGGAAATGAACAGAAGCTTCTTTGTGCTTTCTAGGGCGTGGTGGTGGTTTGGTTTAGGACGGGTGGCAAACATGCGGTCTTCAGAAGTTAACATGCGGCTTCTTGTATAGGCACCGACTCCGAGGCTGGAGCTACAGGTGCCAACTTTCCAATGTGCCTGGGGGTGCTCACTGCTCAACCCCTGGCTCTGCCACAGGCCCTGCCCCCACTCCACTCCTTCCTGCCCCCTCCTCTGTCGTGCCCTCACTCCTACCCCTTCCCGCCCCTGATCCTCCTGCATGCCATGAAACAGCTGAGCGAGAGGTACTGATCGGTGGGGCTGCCGGTGGATGGGAGGCGCTGGGAGCAGGGGTGGGAGGAGCTGATGGGGAGGCTGCTGGCATATTACTGTGGCTCTTTGGCAATGTACATTGGTAAATTCTGTCTCCTTCTCAGGCTTAGGTTGGCCACCCCTGGGTTAGGAGCTTAAAAACCAAAAGAATATGCCAAAGGGTCTGGGTACCCTTGACACTCATTTAAAACACATAGTACAAACATGAGCCTAGCAAGAGTACACCATTTTAGCTTCTTTTACTCTAATTTTTGTATGTGTCTGATAATAGTTAGTGTATTGTCTGTTTCCCAGTAATAGTCATTTTCTCTTGCCATTGTCCCGGCCATTATAGGAATACAAGACACCAGGAATGTAGTAAAACTAGGCTGCAGCATTATTAATAGAATACATCTGGGAGACTGTCCAGCAATAACTCAAGGTCAACCTTCCTTCCATAATCAGTACCACTTGGGGAGGGCTGTCGTAAGCCTCCATCGTTGTGGGGACCCCTTCACAAGGATTAATGGTGTAGGGAAAAGGGAGAGGACCATCACTTTACCAGACACTAGGCTTCCCATCTGCTTTCTCCAGTGGATGCCCTCCCCTAATCCTGCTCCATTTGGTTTATTGGGAAACTGGACCTGCACTGGTAAACTGGACCTTCAGCGGCTTGCCTGCGGGAGGTCCCCGGTCCCATGAATTCAGTGGCACACCTGCGGGAGGTCCGCCGAAGCTGCGGGACCAGCGGACCCTCCACAGGCATGCCGCCGAAGGCAACCTGCCTGCCGCCCTCGTGGCGACCGGCAGAGCGCCCCCCGTGGCTTGCCGCCCCAGGCATGCGCTTGGCGTGCTGGTGCCTGGAGCTGCCTGTGCTCAGAGCTGCTTTTGGGAAGATGGGGTGGGGGGGGGAAACAATGCCAATCTGGCAGTGAGGGAAATTCCTTCCCAGCCCCAATAAGTCAACTAGCATGATGCTTACAGTAAGGGCCAGAAACATCAGATCTATTCTAATCCCAGTGGGGTGGGGAAGTGGAGAGTTGTAGCGCCTGGGTGCATAGGAAAAGGCTTATGCCATTTAGGAGCACAGGGGTTAGTGAATCCAGTCAATCAGCTAGGGATACTTCTCTCCCCTCCCATCCCTTGCTACGTGCCTTTCTCAAGCCCTTGAGGAAAGAGGAGAGGTGTGCTTGGAATCCTTAAAGGGGCTTCCTTTCCTTGATGTCCAAGACAAAACCTCTCCGCCTCTGAAGTTACAGGGTGAGGGAGGCATTTCTGATCCTTACAGAGAGGAGAAAACCGGTTGTTGTTGTTTTTTTTCCCCCCCCATTCCTAAAGTGGTTATAAAACCACTAATTGTCAGGGGTGACTCCGAAGCAGCTATTAGGGCCAGGAGCTACTTTTTTAAAATTATTATTATTAATTATTATTATTATTATTATGGCTAGTTTTCAAGCAAAACTTAAATTCTGCCAAAATGATTGATATCAAGTAGGTACACAACCTGTTGATCACTTCATAATTTTAGCCTACCCCACCTGAAGAGTCCGTTTCTGCAGCATCTAGTTATGATGCAAGTTTGACTTCAGCAGCAGGGGCTGCTGAGCTCAAACAAGAGCCTGTTTGCATACAGACATCCTTTTTAATGAGGAACAAGGAAAGAGACCTCACCCATGCCTTATATACAGTGGAAACATATCTATTTCTGAACTGATTATTTTTTCAGTCTTCTGAATGATGTCACGTACTTTTTGATGAGGTTTCAGAAGGTGTCAGCTAATGCTTCACTGTAACATTTGTTACCAGGAAAAAATTGTCTGACAAATGTTTACTCTTTTAAATAAATTTAGTGAAGAGGCAGAGAAAAGTGTAAAGTAATTGACACTATCTAGATTGCCAAATACACAAAGTAAAACACCTTTCTCCTATTTCAGTTAGATTAAGCAGTACAGTAACTCCTCACTTAAAGTCGTCCTGCTTAACGTTGTTACGTTGCTGATCAATTAAGGAGCATACTCATTTAAAGTTGTGCAATGCTCCACTCTTACGTTGTTTGGCTGCCTGCTTTCTTCACAGCTGGCAGCCTCCCTACGGCCCCCTCCCCCCCTACAGCCCCCTCCCCCCTACGGCCTGCCGGCAGACTCTGCAGATCAGCGCCTTCCCCCTCCCCTGCCTCCTGCCCGTGGCAATCAGTTGGCTTGTGGTGTTTTGGAGGGGGGGGGGAGGAGCGAGGACGTGGCGTGCCTTCCCCCCTTCCTCCCCTACGCCGCAATTAGCTGGCTTGGTGTTTAGAAGGGAGAGGGGAGGAGCCAGGATGCAGCGAGCGAACTAAAGGGGGAGGAGGTTGGGGGGAGAAGAGGTGGTGGGGTTTGGGGGAAGGAGTGGAGTGGGTGGGCTGAAGGTTGAACCCCCCCACCTCTGGTGCTTGCAGAGTAGGGGAAGCTGCCCTGGAACCTAACCCCCCCTATTTACATTCATTCTTATGGGGAAATTGGATTCACTTAACATCGTTTCACTTAGGGTACGTCTACACTACGGGACTATTCCGAATTTGCATAAACCGGTTTTGTAAAACAGATTTTATAAAATCGAGTGCGCGCGGCCACACTAAGCACATTAATTCGGTGGTGTGCGTCCGCGGTCCGAGGCTAGCATCGGTTTCTGGAGCGTTGCACTGTGGGTAGCTATTCCCTAGCTATCCCATAGTTCCCGCAGCCTCCCCCGCCCCTTGGAACTTCCGGGTTCTGTCTGGAGAATTTTTAAAAATGATTCTGAATTTCATCTTCTATAACGGAGCGCTGATAGAACGGATTTGCCTGCCCTTACAGCGATCACGTCCGCATGGTCCATGCTGGAGCTCTTTTTTTATTTTGATTTCGGACTGCATCGCCACCCGTGCTGATCGGAGCTCCACGCTAGGCAAACAGGAAATATTCAAAAGTTCGCGGGGCTTTTCCTGTCTACCTGACCACTGCATCCGAGTTCAGATTGCAGTCCAGAGCGGTCAGTGGTGCACTGTGGGATAGCTCCCGGAGGCCAATACCGTCGATCAGCGGCCACACTAACCCTAATCCGATATGTTAATACCGATATTGGCGCTACTCCTCTCGTTAGGGAGGAGTACAGAAACCGGTTTAAAGAGCCCTTTATATCGATATTAAGGGCCTCTTGGTGTGGACGGGTTGGGCGTTAAATCGGTTTTACGCTCCTAAAACCGATTTAAACGCCTAGTGTAGACCAGGCTTTAGTCACATTTTTCTGGAACATAACTTTGTAGTTAAGTGAGGAGTTACTGTATTACAATTTTAACTAAAACACTTTTGGTTCAAAGTCTGATGATTGAGTTGATTGTATCCTTCATTACATTTTTCAACTTTAATTTTAAGGTTGCAACCTTAAAGTTCCATTACTGTAAGCTTTGTTTTTAATTCTGTTTACATCTATAGGAAACAGTTTTGTTGATTTTAATTCAATGAGAATGATCTGTAATGCTTGCTCTGGTGACATTGCTTAATCTTAAACCTAGTCAATTTTTGCATTAGAAAAGAGGTGAAAACAATCTCAAAGATACTGAATGGTCTTAAAGTTTGAAAAATACTTTATATTTAGCTGCAAATGAAGATCCAGAATGGATACTTGTCGAGAAGGATCGATTTGTGAATGATTATGACAAGGATAATGATGGAAAACTCAGCCCTCAAGAACTGCTGACTTGGGTAGTACCTAATAATCAGGGTATTGCACAAGAGGAGGTATGAGGTTTGAGTTCATGGCTTTTGTTTAGACTTAATGAAACTTCTTGAAAATATTGTGCTAGTGTGTAAAATGACCAAATATATGCTGCGTTAATTTAGTCTATTGTACAAAAAAAGTATATTTTATATCTTATTAACTGAAAAGTATCTAATAACGCTTTTCATAAAGTTCTTATAAAATTGATTTTCACTTTAACAAAGAATGAAGATTATTACAAAAATGTTGCATAGTGCAGCAGTTGGAATTCCTATGGACTATATGAATGCTGGTCAGAATATAAAATTAATACAGTCGCATTCCTCAAAGGTAAATAGTCAATCTGACTTGATGGAAGATGCAGTATTTTTAGCAAAACCATGATAAAACTTTCCGAAGTACTAGATGGATAACATGAATCAATTAAATATTAATACAGAGGCCATAACATGCATTCTTCTGATAGAACTTGCTACCCTTCATCTAGCTGGATAAGTTGCTGCCATTTGTGTTTTGGGTAATAGAAACCTATGTACATAAAATCAAAATAGAACCTAAGTATACCATAATCCAAATTTAAAACAATTAAATCTGTTGAATTAGGCATAATGTGATATAAGGAGTTTAAATGGATTCTTCGTCTAGCTGTTTTTCCTTCCTCTTATTTTTTCCTGCAGACAATTGAAGCACTTAATGTCCCAAAACCAAATTCTTTGTTTTGGTAAACGGTCCTCGCTATTGCTGACTTCAGCAGATAGGGAGAAACCTACTCTCCCTTTTCTCCCCAATAACTTTATATTATCCAAATGTTTCTTCTTTTGACTGCATCAGATCATTTGACATTTCAGGTTGGAGGGAAGAACGTGTTTCCCCTTCACATTTAGATCATCTTTTGTTCTTGTCTCCGAGAGAAACAGCACATTCTGTGTCAGAAAGCGTAGCATGTTCTCTGGGTTGGAAAGCATGGTTACTGAAGCCACCTCTTAACATCTTTGTTGTATTGTCACCAGAAAAAAAAGAACTTGGCCAGGAGCCCAGTATTGGCTCTCACTGTATCAGGTCTTTTTTGAGGTTAAGTTGCAAAATGGTTGAAATAACATTTCTGCAAGATAAAAGTCCAATCAGTCTTTGCCAGCAGGAACCCCAATATCCTGATATTACTTTCCCAAATCTGATTTTTCAGTCTGCTCCATTCTTTCTTCAAGGATCATATTATTCTTGCTGAATCCGTGGCTTTGTGTCTTTCTGTGTACTTTCCTTAAATCCTGTGTGGTCTTGAACTTTTCAGTAATTCTTTGCTTATCCAGTTGATTTTTTTTTTTAAGCTGACAGCTTAATTTTCCAGGAGGCCATAGCATTTTTCAGGCTCCATCCTGGCAAGGATGTCAGTAAATTTTTTTTGTACCATGGTTCCTGCCTTCTTTTCCAGTACCAAGGGCTCATCTAGAGCCTTCAGGCTAGAGAGACGGTGACACTGAATGAGTCATTGGATGCAGTCTGAAAGTTGTTCTGCAGTTTCATTTTGATATTTGCAAGTGACTTGTTGCTTGACCACTAGATTGAATGCGTGGGAGTTTGGCAATCTCCTTGGACTAACAGTTCAACCTTTTGCTTTAGTAGAATGTTTTGTTTTGTTTTTTAAACTGATCATAAATATATAAAGAATATTCAGCTGCAGGTCTATACCTCAGATATTTTAAACTAGCCATCTTCAAATACTGGAGAAATATTTGATGCTGAGTTTTTTGACTTTCTTATCCAAACCATAAACTAGGTCAGAATTAAAGAAGAAAATATGCAAGTGTGGCCAGCAAACTAGGGATATCCAAAGCTGAAAACAGGAGTATCTACAGCTTGACCTAAAGAGCCAGGCTCTGTAGCTGAGAGTTGTAACAGCTGTGCATCCTGTGTGGATCAGGCACAGAGGTGGACATTTGACAGTTGCTGACCAGTGGATTATATACCTCTCCTGTGATGCTTGTAATGAACTTGCAGAGGTTCAAATCCTGGATGAGGCTCTGCTTATGTGATGGCAGCCATTTTAATCAACACACTGAGGACCTCCAGAGGTAATAGTAAAATTGCCTATAGACTGAGCTGAAGCACCAAGGTTGGGAGATGTGACAGACTCGTTTTCTTGATCTGGCAGAGAAAGGGGAATGTGTAACACACATTGACCAGAGGAATAAACAAGAAACTTGCTCTTCCAGTAAGATTCTTCATTGTCTTTTGCTGCTTGTGGAGATTTGTTTTAATACTATCTTCTGCTTGATCCTGTTTGATATTGGTAAACTGCTATAGAATTGAGTGAGGCTAGACATTCAGCATTATCACTTTGCTATAAGACAGAAGAACTGTGAGAAAACAAACCTGTATTCTAAATGTACAGTTTCAACTATTGAGGGAAAAATGACAGTGCCTTAAACATACAAAGGGAGTTGATTTTTGGTTCAAAGGTGACAGACATTTTGTGTTATAACAATCCCTTTAAACTAATGGCACGAATTAGACAAATCAGTCCTAAAAGCATATTCATAAATGTAATTGTCAACTTACTGGACAAAACACATTGTGTTCCATTTATTTTAAAGGCTCTTCATCTGATTGAAGAAATGGATTTGAATGATGATAAAAAGCTCTCTGAGGCAGAGATTCTCGAGAACCAGGATTTGTTCCTTACAAGTGAAGCAACAGATTATGGCAGGCAGCTCCATGATGAACGTTTCTACCATCAAGAACTTTAGTTTACTCATTTGTGATCTTGCTGCCTCTGTGTTCCTAAATTGGAGTTTTTCTTTAGGGTACTGAAATTTATAAGCTGCATTGTAAATTTTACTTTGTGTGATTATAATATACTAGTGTTTGTATAAGTGTTTTGCATTCTAAATTTAATTACTTAAGTACTTTTGCAAGTTTCCATAGGCCTTTTCAGCCTTCAGAATTAATCTGAAATATTTAGTATTCCTCGAATTGCAGCATTAGCATTTTTGGCATCTGAAAAAGTAAAAACATTCTTAAATAATCTATATGTTTAGTACTGTATTGTGAAATTAGTTGTACTACCATACTTGAAGAGTCTGAATGGTTATGAAAAAAGGCAAAATGTGTGAGATGAGCAAAAACTACTAATCCATTTATTTAGGTGGTTAATGTTTTTCAGAAGTTATCAGGGGGAGAGTAGCAATGTTTAGGTTCACTATTAAAGATGTTTTATTTAATACCCTTGGAGGAACATTCAAAAGGATTAATACCTCAATTGTTCAAGAGGTTTCTGCTTATTTTTAAATGATTTCTATAGCAGGTTAATTGTATGATATAAAACCTTTATATTTTTGCATCTGTACAGATAGTAATTATTTTTAATGTATAATTCTACATCATTAGAGGTACATGTGGTATTTCAGTGTCAGAACCCTCTTCATTTGTCAGATTAAAACAGCTAAACGCTCCATCTTTCTATATTTCTTTTCTAAATTTACTCCTAATCTCTGATCAGCTAAAGCAACTACTGTAGTATATTTATTAAGGGATAATAAGAGAGGTGCCCAATCCGATGAGACATTATAATGTATCCATTTACAGTATTGCCAGTGAAAACTGTGGTATTCCTATTTCTGCTGTACATCAAGTTATGCTCTGTTCCTTTTTTCTATGCTAATTAAGAGAAATGTGATACAGTAAATATAACCCCTTATTTCTCCTATTATCTTCAACATACTGGAACTCCACCCATGAAATCAGGTAGCATCCTCAGCCATTATATATCTGACGAGATTCAAGAACTACTAACCATGCATTTGACATTTTTCTGAACAAAACCTGGAATTATAGAATGGGATAATGTTTTTTTATAAAAATGGAATGTTGGGCTAAAATGAACTAGAAAGAGAGCACTGATTCTACAATCATATCACTAATATTTTTAGAGTAATAATCTAATACCTTATTGTGGTGGGGTGAAATACCCCATGAATAGCATTAGAATGTGAGCACCCCTCACTTTCAGTTCCAGTGGTAATCTGAAACTGAGGCTGAAGGCTAAGTACCAGAAGCATTTTAAAACTGAGTGGTGGAAAAATTTTATTAAAATTTTAAAGGAAAAAATGTATTTTCTAAATACACTATTTTTAAAAAAACCCTTATTTTCATGCTTTTATGTCAGCAGGTCTCAAACTTTAGCAACCTGAGGATCCCCATTTTGATTTAAAATTTGTCACAGACCCCAAAGCCGGCTTCTAATTTTCCCTAGGGTGGGAGGGTGCTCAGCACCAGGCCCTACCCCCAATCCACCCCTGGCCCCAAAGCCCCACCTCTTTCCACCCCTCCTCTTCCCTGCTCCTCCCTCATCCTCCCGGTGCCTCCTGCATGCCGCTGAACAGCTGTTCCATGGCATGCAGGAAGCACTGGGAGGGAAGGGGAGGAGTTGATCAGTGGGGACTGGTGGCCCCAGACATGACTTGCCGACCCCAGTTTGAGAACCGCTGCTCTCTGTGTTAAAGGAAATTATATAGAAACTACAAAAAAAATGCAACCATCCTTATACACAGCGTTTCTTTTTCTTGGAAATATCATGAACTCTGTCTGCTGACTTTAGTTATGTGGTCACACCTTTTAACTTCTATTTAAATATAGCTTGAGTTGCAGAGTTTTTTTATTAGTATTCAGAAAAAACATTCACTTGATAATCACTCAATTCTCTGCTAAACATACATACACATATGAAAATGTTCATGATTAAATATATATTTTGGAACACAGCATAGTGTGGCATATTCCATTGATGTAACAGATCTGCGTTAATTTAATTTATGTAGCACATATACTTTTCAGAACATTAATTTGATGCAGCAACATGTAACTGTTCAAAAAATGATGTTTTTGAACTAAGACTGATGCAATGGACAACCACTATGGTTTAATTTAAGAGCTACATGCAGTTGTTAACTGCATATTGAAAAT
Source organism: Mauremys mutica (assembly GCF_020497125.1). Taxonomy (NCBI): domain Eukaryota; kingdom Metazoa; phylum Chordata; order Testudines; family Geoemydidae; genus Mauremys; species Mauremys mutica. Next base: position 36,020,657 of record NC_059082.1, read on the forward strand.
CCCAAAGTTTTATTTGGGTGCAGGAATAAAATCAAGTAAAGAAGATTTCCAGGAGAACTACTTGTTTGGTTTCTGGCTCTTCAACAGCTGACTATTCTACTTCATAAACTAGAGTCAGCAACAGAATAAAAACAGCTATTTGGGTCATAGCAAAACTAAGCACCTTAAACTGCTGAAAGAGGTATTTAATTTTGTCTATACATAGTTAATAAAGCCCTCTTACAAACATACTATTGTTGCTTGTGTTGCACTTTCCTAGGGTTTTTCTGTCCTCCCAGTCCTTCTTCTCTTTATTATTGAGTAAAAGCATACATTCTTTTGTCTTAAGTTTGCTTGTTAATAGTATTAATGATTTTCAGAACAATCCATGATGCTCAGAGGTGGTTTTAGCATGTCCCTTCATTTGCTAACTCTATTAGCAAAGCAAATATGTAAGGGTAAAAGGGCTTTTTATTATAGTGTTGATGACACATTTAACAAAATACACTTATAATCAGGACACCAAAATAGTAAGTTTTTTTTTGAGTTGGAGACCGTATATAATATATTAAAGACTCCTATTTTAATTGTTAGTCTAAAGTTTCATCTTCAATTTGTTTGAAATTGTTGTTTTTTTGAAAACTCATCTCTGGCAGCTTTCAACCAAGTGTCTGTCCACTTCTACAGCTTAGGGGAAGTCTACACTAAAAAATTAAGTCGACCTAAGCCTTGGTTTACACTACAGAGGTCGGTGTAAGGCAGCTTACAACAACCTAACTCTATAAGCATCTACAATAGAACGTAGCTCTCACCAATGTAACTCGCCCACTACACCAACTTAACTCCATCTTCGTGAGAGCCATACTGCTTAGGTCGATGTAGTTACGTCAAAGCAATGTCAGTGTAGATGCTGTTGCTTATACTGATTGTTGCTACCTTTCAGAAGCCGTCCCACACTGATAGGTAAATTGGTGCAGTGCTCCTGGTCAGGACATGCACTGCCAACACAGGGAGCATTATGTGGACATGCAAAAGCGATTTAATTAGTGTAGTGGCTGTACATTGACTTAACATAGGTCTACTGAATACCCAGCACAGCTGGGGCTGCTTCTGCCGGCCGGCACAGCTGGGGCTGGGGTCGTGCTGCTGGCGTGGTTGGGGTTAACGGTTAGGGCATGTTAACCAGTAAGACTAATGCTTATCGGTTAACCATTTACTGTTTTACATCCCTATCCTAAACAGAAGTTGTTTCAATAAAAGATGTTACCTCACCCACCTTGTGTCTTTAATATCCGGGGATAAATACAGCTACAAGAATGATTAAACTTGGTTATGCAAAAAGAAGTTCTACCTGGCAATCTACAAATACAATTCAACCATAATTATCCAAATAGTTTTTTGGCAGAGGGAGACACACTGAAGATATAGATAATCAAGAAAATTTTGAGTGTAATTAAGGCTGGGTGGCATCAGCCTGCTTCAGATAACAGTTTTGGATAATCAGCGTGACCTGTCCTAGGAGGAAAAAAAAGTGCTGATGGATGAAGTACTTTTGTTTTTATATAAACTGACTTTTGATCTACATGCAGAGTTTCTGTTTAGCATTTAGTTTTAATCAAACCAAATGTTGTTACCTCCTCAAGAGGTGGTAGCCAGGTCAATGGAAAAATTCTTCCGTTGACCTAGTACTGTCTATAGGGGGTTAGGTCAACATAGCTACATTTCTATTGGGTGTGGATTTCTCACACCCGAGTGATATAGGTATGCCAATGTAAGTTCCCAGTGTAAACTAGCCCATAGCGGAGACACTTTCCAAGTCAACACATGGGATTTTTCCACCAATGTAGGTAATCCATCTCCCCAAGACATGGTAACTAGGTCAGAAGAATCCTTCAGTTGACCTAGTTGTGTCTACACTGGGCATTAGGTTGACCTAAATATGGTGCTTAGGGCATGACATTTTTAAATCTAATTTTTAAAGTGTAGACCAGGCCTCATTCAGAATTAAGGTGGTCTTAATTTGGTTTATCTTAATTCACTTACAAAGTAAATTAAATTAAAATGAATTAAGGACCCCTTAATTCTGAATGAGAGTGTCCACATAAGGGTTTAATGCAGTTTAACTAATCCACTTTCAATTCACCCCTTGAGTTAATGCAGATTAACTTTCCTGAGTGTTGCCAGGTAGACAAGGCCTGTGCCTACATCTCCCAGGTGTCATGCTGCATTGTACAGAGATCATTCCCTGGACAAACCTGCACATAAGGGACCTACAGAGAGTCCAGCTCCAGTGACTAAATGACTTGCTAAAATGTGATGAACAGGAAAAAATTCTTCTGCGTGTTCTGAAATCCCTCCATTCATTAACTCAAAGATCTGTGGAACTCAGCATCCTGAACCTCAGAATGAACACAATATTTACAAATGTATCAGGTGAGCAGTAATGTAACATGACAGCAACTGAAACATTCATTTTATGGAGCTAAGGTTTGTGAAATCTGACTTAGTTTGCCAGAGCACAGAGCAGCATGCACATTTTAAACCTACCAAAACAACACACTATACTGCACCCACAATTCTGGGGCGATGACAAGAAACAGACTGAACCACACATGACAGATACAATTCACATCACTTAATATACTACTGGTAGGTGCTCAGATGCTATGGAGAAAATGACAAGAAGAAACTGTACAGGATAGAACAGAGCAGCTGTTGGTTCTGTTGAAAAATACAGAATGCCTCTTACATACATAGAGGAGGAGGAATGAGGAGCATCTCTACACTGACCTGTCTAGACAAAGGATAGGGAAAATTCTGACTATTTCTGTATCTTATAAAAATACTATTTTTATAATTTCCCAGCTCAAGCTGTTCATTCCTCATCTGTCTGCATGTATCAGAGTCTGCCAGCAGCAACAGTGCAAGAGCTCTCTCTCTCTCGGGTCAGACGTCATGGAAACTCATCTGAATTTCATTAACTTTGAAGTTACTTTTGTCACAACATGCTGGCTAGTAATATTATTTTTCTAGATTTTACACAATTAAAAAAAGGGATGGATATCAAAGGCCCTAGGCACCAGGCCACAAATGACAAGAACAAAAATAAAATGAAATAGCAGTCTCCACCCTACAGTGAGCAGAATGAACACACCCTCCCCCCCCCACACACACATTCTCTCTCTCTCCCCTTCCTCCATGCAGAACTCACTCCCATCAAAATCCACCTGCCACACAGATATGTCAGAGCATCCTGAATGCTGCCAATGCACTGGAGTGGGAGATTGTTCATGGAGAGTACTCTGTCACTAGCTCCATGAATCCTAAATTGAAGGGGATCCAGCTTGAGGGCTTTAATGTCACACTCACACGAATTGTGTTCAAGAGGAGAAAAGTGGTCTCAAATGCTGGAAGGTCCCAAGTGATTTATACTTAAGAATTTTGGGATCTGTATTTTTATCACAGGGCCGCCCAGAGGGCGGGGCAAGTGGGGCAATTTACCCTGGGCCTCGCAGGGGCCCCCACGAAAGTTTTTTTGGGCCCCTGGAGCAGGGTCCTTCACTCGCTCCGGGGGCCCTGGAAAACTCTCGCAGGGCCGCGGCCCTCGGAACATCTTCCGCTCCGGGTCTTCGGCGGCGGAAGGACCCCCCGCTGCCTAATTACCGCCGAAGTGGGACCCGCCGCTGAAGTGCTGCATCTTCGGGGGCAATTCGGCGGTGGGGGGCCCCCGATGCGGGTCTTCGGGGCACTTCGACGGTGGGTCCCGGAGCAGAAGGACCCCCCGCCGCTGAATTACCGCCGAAGCGGGGGCCCCCCGCTGCCGAAGACCCCAGGCTCCCTGAATCCTCTTGGCGGCCCTGTTTTATCAGAGCATAACTTTTCCTACACAGGCTGTGATTTCATTGCAATTGCTTCCTGCACAAGTTACACTGACTGCAAGGGGATCCATCTAGCTCCATTTAGGTGCTTTCCAACATACCTGGAGCATACTGTGCAAGAAACATAGCAGCATGTTTGAGGATATGTGTACAAAAGAATATTTCATATTGTTTTTTAAAAAATCAGGATAATCTCTCAAAGGGCACTGCTATTGGCTTCTATATGGCTGATGCGCAAGGCACTAATAGCAGGGCCACCCAGAGGATTCAGGGAGCCTGGGGTCTTCGGCAGCGGGTCCCGGGGTGGAAGGACCCCCCGCCGTGGGTCTTCAGGGCACTTTGGCAATGGGTCCCGGAGCAGAAGGACCCCCCGCCGCTGAATTGCTGCCGAAGACCCAGAGCGGAAGAAGCTCCGGGGGCCCGGGCCCCACGAGAGTTTTCCGGGGCCCTCGGAGCGAGTGAAGGAGTGCCGCTCCAGGGGTGCTGAAAAACTCTCGTGGGGGCCCCTGCGGGGCCCAGGGCCTGGGGCAAGTGGGGCAATTTGCCCCAGGCCCTGGGCCCCACGGCAAATTGCCCCACTTGCCCCCCCCAGGGCAGCCCTGACTTATAGAGAAATACAATCAGAAATGGCACTTAAATAATTTGTCCATTGTGTCAACTAATTTTCATTCCCTAGCGTCCTCACTGTCTACTTTATCCGTTACGTTGTTTATACTTAATGCAATTAAGCAATGTTTTCAGTAACAACGGCTTCCCAGCAGCATATGCTGCTTATTTATTATACTAAGTTAGTGCTTTATATAGATTAAAGCACCAGAGAGATAAATGATAGGAAGGGCAGAAATTTGCCAATGCACCTGATAGTTTGGAGCAATTGATTGTGTGAGAGACAAATATCTTATTCTAATGGACGATGCCTGTGGATGATTCGTGAAGCAGCAGGTATCTGACTGTGACACCTGGGAACATTCTTGCCCAAGCTCAAATCTTGCAATCTGTTCAATTCTGCGTGTGAGGAAGAAACACCATACCGAAGTATCTAACTTTGTGTCCTAAGACACTGTTAGTATTCAAATAATTTGTCCATTTTTTCTTCAATTCCCTTTATGAGGATTCTATCTTGCAGTAATTGCATTCTTCATAAATGGTCTTAACTGTACTTTTACCTAACAAATCAGTACTGATAAAATACATGTATCACAATTGTGATATTTGGGGGGAGGTTCAAGTCTGGGAAAACAGTATTTTCGAAGGGAACAGAAAATCCATATTTTGTTTTAAGATAAAAAAATTGAAGGTGACGAAATTAATCTACAAGGGGTTTATTTAAAGTAACAAAAATGTGTATATTTAAAAAGTTTAAGGTAGCTAGGAATCTCTCTACCACTATTATTATTAAGGGAGAATGAGACAAGAAAGAGCAGCATTGATGGAAAAAACAGACCTAATTACTTAAACATCTGAAGTATGATTCAACCTGATCAACATTTCTAGGATTCATAGTTTGCAAAAAGAACAGTCGTTGGTGCCCAAATACTACAAATACTTTTACCATATGATGGTGGAAACAACTGTTACTTTTTCTAGTGCTTTATATAGTTAAGGGTATGTTTGCATGACAAAACATCTCCGTGAATATATTCTCAAACATGTGGAGAAATTTAATTAACTGATTTGTTCTGAGACTAAACAGCTAGTCAGTGTCTGAAGCATGACCCTTTATCTGAAAGTCAAGAAAACTGTTCTTTAAATGGAGAGAGAAAGTTTACAAATAATAAGCAGTCTATAATTAGTTACCTTTTTTAAAAAAAGCATATTGGTTTGGTTTTCCCTGTTTTTTAATCCAAATACTTTATCTTGCTACTTGCTACATCCCTACAGTTTTGCTGTTCTACTGGGACAGCATAAAATTAGGCATTTATAAAAAACAAACCTGCCCCCTTAAGTGAACACATTTGTTAGAATATTTATGTTTGCCTAAAAAATGCCAAAGTAACCTGAGCTAATATTTATAATAGTTTAATCTGTGCATTTTCCATGGCATCACAAGGGAAAATTCTAATGCAGGGAGTATACTGTACAATTCCAAAAAAATCCTGTTGAGTATCCAAAGATTATTCTACCACTTTTAGCAGAGAATCAATTCACAGATATTATTTATATTTTTCAGTCACTGGATACTATTTTAAATTAGCAATTGACAAGAGAGATGAAATAAATGTGAGCGATTAATAAATACAGTTGCGGCCTAATTAATCCAGCTCATCTTTCTTCCCATGTGGCTGGGACAAGCAATATTTGCATGTGCTATATTGCAGCTAATGCTATGTAATAAGACTGATCTTATAACAAACTGAATGATATCCTATGTGATGCAATGTAACATACAGGAAAACAGTGACTCCCAATTCAACCTTTTCTCAAACCAGAGAAAATGTTTGCTCAGAAATGATTGATTGATAAACATGAGTTCTGCAGGATAACTCAGTGATATGGGTCTGATCATATTTTTTTTATTCTTATTGTTTCCTTTATATAAGGGAAGTAGGTCTGTGATTCTACTTCTACAGTAGACACTGTAGAGCATTCTTCTTACAGTAGTAACAAATAGATTATTGACTGATTAGCTAGGAAGTTTGGTCCAATGGTTAGCATGGGACTCAAGAGACCTTGATTTAATTCCCTGCTCTGCCACAGACTTTCTGTGTGACCTTTGGCAAGTCACTTAGGCTCTGTTTGCACTAGAGAGCTTACAACAGCACAGCTGTGCTGCTGTAAGATCTCTGGTGTAGCTGCTCTATGCCGATGGGAGAGAGCTCTCCCCTCGACATAATTAAACCACCCCCAAGGAGCGGTGGTAGCTTCTCCCGCTAACATAGTGCTGCACACACTACCATTTATGCCAGCATAATTTATGTCGATCAGGGGTGTGGTTTTTTCACACCCTTGAGCAACATAAGTTTTGCCAACATAAATGATAGTGTCGACATGGCCTTAGCCTATCTGTGCCCCAGTTCCCCATCTGTACAATGGGGATAATAGCACTGCCCCGTCTCACATGTGTGAGAGAAGATAAATACATTAAAACCTGTGAAGCGCTCAGAGACGTCAGAAATGGGAGCCATATAAGTACCTAAGATAGTATGTGAAACAGTTACATTTAAATAAAAGTAACAAATCTGAGATAATGGGGCATAGCTCATCCTACAATATTTTTATGTGCAGCAAGAGTAACAGTTGGAATTTTTGCATTCATTTTGCAATCTTGATTACACGTTAATTGCCTACAACCTACATGTTCTTTCGGATTTACTGAGACCTTGGTACAGGGATGGTCAGTGGGAACTGCAGGAGCTCAGTGCCGTTTGGGAGTTGTCCCATTAAGAATGGGCCAGCCCTTAAATATTTGTAATCAGAGATTTCACTCAATGTAGTAAAAAATCACTATTAACCACATGTTGTGTCCTGTAAAGATGCTCATTCAGTAATATGGTAACAGCCTGTTAAATAGAGAGATCCAATGATTATATTACTGTATAAATGTTTCTCTAAACAAAAGCTCACTGTTGTAATTATTATTGTTTTGTCTCTAGATCAACCTGTTAAAACTCCCTAAATAAATAAATAGTTTAAAAAATGGGCCAGATTTTGGGATGGTGTAAACTGGTGTAACTTGATTAGAGTCAAAGAAGCTATGCCAATTTCCATCAGTGGACAATCTGGCTCAATATGTGCTTCTAAGTATTTTATATCTAGTTTTAATTCTCACCCATCATACAGATGAGCTGAGGAAGTGCAGCTCTCCACCATCCAAAGATAACATGTGCCTGAGAAAGTTCTGCAATTTTTTCTTTCTTATAGCTGTTAATGAAAATATTGGGAATGTTCTAGGAAAGATTAAAGTCTCGCAAGTTTATTAGAATATGCATCTGTAGCGGCTGATCTTCTGTCACCGCAGAGAAACTAAATGAATTCTTTGCTTCAGTCTTCATGGCTGAGGATGTTAGGGAGATTCCCAAACCTGAGCCGTCCTTTGTAGGTGACAAATCTGAGGAATTGTCACAGATTGAAGTGTCACTAGAGGAGGTTTTGGAATTAATTGATAAATTTAACAGTAACAAGTCACCAGGACCAGATGGCATTCACCCAAGAGTTCTGAAAGAACTCAAATGTGAAATTGTGGAACTACTAACTATGGTTTGTAACCTGTCCTTGAAATCAGCTTCTGTGCCAATGACTGGAAGATAGTTAATGTAATGCCAATATTTAAAAAGGGCTCTAGAGGTGACCCTGGCAATTACAGACCGGTAAGTCTAATGTCAGTACCGGGCAAATTAGTTGAAACAACAGTAAAGAATAAAATTGTCAGACACATAGAAGAACATAACTTGTTGGGCAAAAGTCAACATGGTTTCTGTAAAGGGAAATCATGTCTTACTAATCTATTAGAGTTCTTTGAAGGGGTCAACAAACATGTGGACAAGGAGGATCCAGTGGACATAGTTTGACAAGGTCCTTCACCAAAGGCTCTTATGTAAATTAAGTTGTCATGGGATAAGAGGGAAGATCCTTTCATGGATTGAGAACTGGTTAAAAGACAGGGAACAAAGGGTAGGAATAAATGGTAAATTTTCAGAATGGAGAGGGGTAACTAGTGGTGTTCCCCAAGGGTCAGTCCTAGGACCAATTCTATTCAACTTATTCATAAATGATCTGGAGAAAGGGGTAAATGGTGAGGTGACAAAATTTGCAGATGATACTAAACTGCTCAAGATAGTTAAGACCAAAGCAGACTGTGAAGAACTTCAAAAAGATCTCACAGAACTAAGTGATTGGACAACAAAAATGGCAAATGAAATTTAATGTGGATAAATGTAAAGTAATGCACATTGGAAAAAATATCCCCAATTATACATACAATGTGATGGGGGCTAATTTAGCTACCACTAATCAGGAAAGAGATCTTGGAATCATCATGGATAGTTCTCTGAAGACATCCATACAGTGTGCAGTGGCAGTTAAAAAAGCAAACAGAAAGTTAGGAATCATTAAAAAAGGGATAGAGAATAAGATGGAGAATATATTATTGCCCTTATATAAATCCATGGTACGCCCACATCTTGAATACTGCATACGGATGTGGTCTCCTCATCTCAAAAAAGATATACTGGCATTAGAAAAAGTTCAGAAAAGGGCAACTAAAATGATTAGGGGTTTGGAACAGGTCCCATATGAGGAGAGATTAAAGAGGCTAGGACTTTTCAGCTTGGAAAAAGAGGAGACTAAGGGGGGATATGATAGAGGTATATAAAATCATGAATGGTGTGGGGAAAGTGAATAATGAAAAGTTATTTACTTGTTCCCATAATATAAGAACTAGGGGCCACCTAATGAAATTAATGGGCAGCAGGTTTAAAACAAATAAAAGGAAATTCTTCTTCACACAGAGCACAGTCAACCTGTGGAACTCCTTGCCTGAGGAGGTTGTGAAGGCTAGGACTATAACAGAGTTTAAAAGAGAACTAGATAAATTGATGGAGGTTAAGTCCATTAATAGCTATTAGCCAGGATGGATAAGGAATGATGTCCCTAGCTTCTGTTTGTCAGAGGGTGGAGATGGATGGCAGGAGAAAGATCACTTGATCATTACCTGTTAGGTTCACTCTCTCTGGGGCACCTGGCACTGGCCACTGTTGGTAGACAGGATACTGGGCTGAATAGACCTTTGGTCTGACCCAATATGGCTGCTCTTATGATGTTATGTGCACTGAACACATTGAAATTCCACCAGGGATGAATGTGTCCATCTCTGTGCTGCCTCTTGTACCTCTAAGGAAGTTTTCAAAGCATGAAAGTAAACCAGATGTTCTATCTACATTTGAGAAGGAAAGGACCCCCTATTACGCACAGGCTGAGTCAGGTTACAGAATTTGATTCCCTCTATCTTACCCACTAGAGACTGAACTTTCTCCTAAAGAAGGTTTGTTTTAAGAACAGAGCTTTCACAAAGGCATTCTTTAATTATGAGTTAACGGGGATGTGTTAACTGATTTTTAGAAAATGTTTTTGCAACTTGGTTTCTGAGAATATCTAGCTGGGTCCACTGACGAGTTTTCTGCCTTTATCTGGACTTTAGAGCCCTCCCCTCAGAGAGTATAGGAGGCAGAGGCAGAGGAGACAAATCTAATTTATTTATAATACCAGTGAATTATAGCACCAGCTGAGAACATAGGGTTTAGGGGTAACAAGACCAAGGATAAGGGCATTTGAATCCCAGAAACAAATCACTCCTAGACAGGGACAGGGCAGAAATCTGTACTAGACTTTAGGATCATGAGGAATGTTGAAAGAGGAGTCACTAATTTACATGGATGGTAAGTAGAAAGGAAATGGATTGTTCCTGCTATACTGGAGACCTAGAAATAAAACCTTAGGTAGATTGTGACGGTGAGGACAAATGGCTCTCACATAAACTATTGAATACCAAGCACTGATGCAATCTTTTAAAGTTACTTCTACTGCTCTGCTCCCATGTCCTGGCTCCTGGGGCTTCGCTCCTGGCCATGTGGTAAAAAGTGTGGGGACCACTGCTTTACAGTTTCCTTGGCTGGCTTTCAGCACCCCCTCTATGAAAAGTGTTCCAGTGCCACTGGCTATGCATGCCACATGTGTTGTGCTCTTGCAGGGGGAATAATGTAAGGCTAGAGGGGTAAACTCAAGGAACATATGGAGGCTTCAGGAAATGGTGCTGGTGATTCAGTAAAGTGTCTCACTTCCTCCAAAGGTACATTTACGCTGCTGCTGGGGGGAGGATGATTCCATGCTCAGGTAGATGTACATGCGCTAACTCTGTTGGAGATAACCTGCAGCGGCATAAAAGGCAGTTCAGGCTAGCTACCTGAGTACAGCCCTACGGTCTTGGATGGGGTTGCATTTGTGTGGCTACCACAATCCACTGCCTGTGTCACTGCGGCCACACTGTGTCTGTCTACTGGAGCTGGGAATTACGGGCAGAGGTACTCCAAGTCAGTAGCAAACTAATGCCTCTCACCATGCTAAACGGTAATGTATTAGGCACAAGACACTTACTGTTGGAGGTGGCATATTTTGAATAAGGTCTTGATGTCTTGTGATCAGTTAAAGATACTGTGTATTTTTCACAAGATTTAGGAGAGCCTTTGTAAACTCCAGCTTGGATAATAGTTATCTTCCTGCATTCCCCCTGTAGTTTCAGTCAGATAAGATATTTTTCATTTTTTGTCCTAATCTGCTGGTTAGTTTTTCTGTGAGCTGTTAAACAATTGCCACATTTTACCTCAGAGGTGACTGCATTTCCATGGCAGAGAAAACAATCTCTGTATGTAGTTTTTACATCAATTTAAGTTGGAAAACATTTATATGGTCTCATTGCAAAGTGTAAGATAGTACAGTATTCAAAGAGTCCCGACTAGGAAACAAACCTCTTAAACTCTGCACATGCTGCCTACTTAGCTAGCAATTACATAGTTACTCTGCATTTCATTGAATGCAATGGACTATAGAGATGAACAACCATGAAGACTTTGTCAGTAGAATGTGCAAAGAGCAGCAATGTGATAAAAAAGTATCTTTATCCAAAGCTGTGACAAATGAGGGAGATGGAATGCACTTACAGAAACAGAAATCTTTCTATTTTTTCCACTGAAAGCCATTTACAGCTTGTCTCTAGCACAAGTACAAAGAACCACCAGTAGTTCAGTCACATCAGTCAATGCTGGTGGAACACACCAATGCGTTTAGGTTAGAGCACTGGTGCCTTATCCAATATTGTAGTATAACGGGACCCTCTCAGCAAGTTAGAACGTAGGCTACCAGTCTGTGCTGAAATTATTTCAGCCACTTAATTCCCCATAAAACAAACAAGTGTGGCATCCGTTGCCTGAACATTATGAATGGCACAACTACCACCATAGGTTATCAGTGAAAGAGAAGCACTGAGGCCTTTAATGTTAAGAATTAACAAGAAAAAAAATTACTTTTGGATTTCTACTAGCCTAATGAACCTGCAGCACTGGAAGGACAGGGAAGTTCCATTTCTAAAAGAATGATAGATCTCTTATCAATAGCCTTATATGAAAAGATCATATGGAGAAGAAGTGAAGTATAGGGGATAGGACACAGGACAGGGACTAAGGATACCTGGGTTCTATCACAGACCTGCTGAGTGATCCTGGGACAGTCTTTTCACTTTGCTGTTTCCCCTCTCACCCTTTGTCTATTTACATTGTAAACTCTTTGGGGCAGGGACTGTCTCTTACCACATATTAGAGCAGCACCTAACACACTAGGGCCCCCACCTCACTTGGCTACTGAAATACTCGCAATAATTTGGGGGAAAATACTAACTGGGATGATTTTAATACAGTACCGAATCCATTTATAAATCTCATAATTGGTAGGCAAAACTAATAGATCTGCTGAGTGCACACTTCAAAAATCAGGGCCCTGTTCCAACTCACCATGAAGTCAATGGAAAAACTGACGCTGACTTCAGTGGGACCAAGTTAGGTTGAAAAAGAAAATACAAATATACTGATAAACGCATTGGTCTGTGTGCTGGGGGGTTAACAGGCATTTTTAATTCCTAAAATTTGCATCATTGCAGGAACATACATGCCCTAGTGAATACAGCACTGGACTGGTATATGTGGGAGCTTAGTTTCTATTCCTGGCTCTGACACTGGCCAGTTGGATGATCTGAGGAAAGTCACTTCTCTCTAGTCCTCAGTTTCCCCTTTAGTAAAATGGAGATAACAAGGTTGAGATCCTTGGTAAAGCGCCTTGAGATCTACAGGTGAACAGCACTTTATAAGAGCTAGGTATTAATTATAATCAAAAATTCAATATGGGTTTGCCTTTCATGAATTTTTGGGGTTCTGAAATTCATTTTCATGTTAAATGTAAATTCAATTAAAGCAAAACACCAATTAAAGAGACATTCTGTATTATAACAAACAGTGGATTTGTGTCAAGGCAGTTTAATAAGGCCTTTAAAAAAACCCAACCTCATAAATATACTAGAAAAACATTAACTTTCCTCCCCATGGTTAATGTTGCAGAGTTTTTGAGAACACTGAATACTAAACTTTGCTGGTTTACATTTAGCTTTCAGCCAGCAGCAAGAGCTGAACTTTAAAAGGGATCTAACAAATCACTCAGAGGCCTGCTGGCTGCAGTTGCTGTTTCCATGGAAACAGAGATTGGCTTGTCACAGAGGATAAGGTGGTGTAAAATAATTGTAAATCGACAGAATTGAGGATAGTTTCAAAGCACTTCATTGAAAATCTGACCTCAGTTTCCATGGAAACAGAAATGGCAGCTCCCAGATAACCAGTTAGAACTCTTGGAAGTTTTAGCTGTGATTTCCCACTGGGAGATGAAAATTGTGCTGTTTCGCTGTTATCAGTTTCTATAGACTTTAAGACCCAATAGGCTCTGTCTTGTTGTATAGAGTCTGTATTGTTTTATTTTTTAACATTAATATAAGCCTGTTAAAGATGGGTTCCTTATGTTATTGTGACAGGTGCTTTAGATCTGACAGAGATAGTTTCCTACTATTTTCCATTTCACAAGCATAGTGATTTATCCAAGGAGACTTGACATGTGCATTAACTAGATACCCACATAGTCTGAAGTATTACCATCTAATTATATGCCTCTTTTTATAATTTCCATCTATAGAACCCCCCACCCAACCTCTAGCTAGAAGAGAAAGTATATTGTCTGTATTATCAGAGAACTATAAATCATTAACATAACACTGAAAAGTGTCATGTTTGCAGCACTGGATGTGTACAATCCCCACCCCCTGCGCTGATATTTTAAGTGTAACCCTTCTGCCCCTCTGAGTTGGCAGCAACAAGGGCCGGGTTCAGTATCCAGGGGTTCCGTTTCAATAACGCAATGCAAAACCGGCTCGAGCCCCCACCCAGTGACCTGGGACAATTACCTACCACCCCCCCGGGCGCCTCTAGGAGGCAATACTTCCCCACTTGCAAGCACAGAGTCCGAGTGTAGCAAAATCCTTTTAATAAAGGAGGGAAACAATGCGGCATCACGTTGGAGAGACACCACAAACAGGACTATACACAAACCATAAGCAAAAAACCCACCCCCAAGTACATTTGGCACTGTCCTTTCCCCCTTAGGGTCTTAAGTCCAATCACCCCAAAGTCCAACAACCCAAGAGTCTCTGTCTCTGGTCAGTGCCACCCCAGAGTTCAAAAGTTTATCTGCAGAGTTTTACCCCCCCAGCCTGGGTGGAAATGGGAGGGGGGGCACACGCAGGGTGTTAAGGGACACCTTACGTGGGACAGGGCCGACTGCCCCGCTTCTCCGTGGAGTTCTGCTGTAGCCTTCACCACGACTGGCTCCACTCCACCAGCTGGGCCGCTCCTCCAGCCAACCCGTGAACCGCATCAGCCGTCCACGCAAACCGCTCTACACTGCTCCACGGGCTGCGCCAACGTGCTGCAGACTGCTCCACTCTGCCAGCTGCTTAGCGATTGATCTTCAGGCTCCCCCACTCAGTGATCTCAGCTCAGTAAGCTTAGCTCTTTCAGTGATTTCAGCTCTTGTGGTAAAGGAGCCCCAGTGCCACCTTGGCCCAATGTGAATTCAGGTTAGCAGCCTCCAGATGGACTCCTAAAGGATTCAAAATTAGCTCTGCTCTTTAACAGTGGAGAGAGGAGGATGTGCAATTGGTGTTCCAGGCCCTCAAAAGGGGGCCCATACCATCAGGTACACACACCAGTCCCCAGCCTCTCTCCCTTCACTGGGTTTTGGAACCCATGTCCCTTGTCTAGCAAGTACTATTTAATGTAGGTTGAGTCATTTCTGTCATAAAGCAGTCTCATAGTTCCTCATTCACATAATTAAGGTAACAGCCCCATTTTTTTCTTCCTGCCCCAATAACAAAGAAATTGGGGATTCCACAGTGTGAAAATAACCATCCCATGCTGCTGTGTGTTATGCTAAGTGGAGTGGGTTTACCAATGCAAATGCACATTCCTAAAATTCCTTTGCCCACTCCTCATAATGTACCACCAGATGTCAGGGTAGATCTCATCCTGACTCTGCTTACATAAGGATGAGACCAAATAAAAAACTTTCAACTTCATATCATTATAGTGGGCAGAATCAAAACACCAAAACTCTGGTCTGAACCATCCAAACTCAAGGGTTTAAAGTCTGAACCTTCCCAGTGTTTACAGTTGGAATCTGTACTCAACCCAGCATGATCATAAACCTGCAGTATACAGTAATAACTCGCTGTTACTACAAATGGCCACAATTGCACCTTTCAGCAACAAGCACTTCATAATGGTCTTGAAACTAACGTATGGGACTGCTTTCCCCATCCACATTCTAATGAGAATTATGGCCGAAGCCCAAAATCTCATGACCGGAGCCTGCCGCCTGCCGCCCCAGGGCTGAAGCCCAAGACTTGGAAAGTGAGGAACTCACTGGCTGCCTGCTCCTCCAGCATTTGTGGCTCCAGAGGAGAGGAGGGCCCAACCCCTTCTGGTGGCCCTGCGGGAGAGGTACTGCTTTGCGTTCTCCCCCAGTCACTGCCCAGGAGAGGCTGCAAGAAAAGCCCCTGGTTGCCGCATGTGGCCACAGTGCCCACATTTGAGAAACACTCGCTTAGATGTACTGCAAAGTTATTTGCTGTATACCTGAGATCAGAAAAAAGTTTATTTTCTGTATGATGGGCTTTTCTGAGTACAGGGGATCCCTGGTATATGTCAGGGTTGCGACGGATACCAAAATGACAGATACTGGGGAATTTTTCCCCATAAGAAATAATGGCCCACCCTGCCTTTTCCCACCCCCTCTCCATCTCACCTCTTTCCGTACAGTTCTGCCCCCTCCTCTGAGTCCACCCTGTCCCCGCTCCTCCCCCTCCATCCCAGCGCCTCCTGCATGCCCCTGAACAGTTGTTTTGCAGCATGCAGGAGACGCTGGGAGGGAGAGGGAAGAGTTGATCAGTGGCCTTGTGGGGCGCTAACAGACAGCAGGCACAGGGCGGGGAGGAGGGGTGGTGGGTGCTAAGCACTCACAGAAAAGTGATGCTAAAGGTGAAGCGAGTAAGTTGCAAATGACAGATATGTGGATCGGGACCAACATGAATCGGAACACATTCCTCTATCGATGAGTGATGGATACGTGAAACGACGGATAAGGGGAGATATATACTGGGGACCCCCCGTAGCTGTGGATTTTGCAAACTACACAATACAAAGCAGATGACTATGATGGACTTCAGTGGAATTGTAAGGCAAAGTACTTAGGTCAGGTGGTAGCCATAAACTCATAGATTCCAAGGCCAGAAGGGACCATTGCGATCATCTAATCTGACCTGTATACACAAGCCAGTCACAATGGGATCCACTGATATTCCACTGAATTTTAGGCTCTATATAGCCAGAAATTAGAGAACCTTATCCAGAAGGAGTACTGTCAATTTTAGGCTTTGGTGGTTATAGTTCAGAAGGCCAGCTGGAGTAATAATGCCTAGAAAATAGTAGACAGTTGTGGACATGTGGCAAAGAGAGACTACTAGAAATCTGTGGTGTCAGGAACAGTGAATATTTGAATTTTGAGTGGATTAGCCAGGTTTATAGCTTGATAAGAACATATTCTATTACACATTGTATCTAACCTGCTAGGCTGGTATTTGACTCTTTCCTTGATGCTGTCTAGGTGGCCAGTGTACAGCTTCATGAGCCCAGGGAGCATGAGGGTGGGCTGCGTCCCCCAAGATCACTACTGGCATTTCAACATTGCCAGCGGTAATCCTCTGATTAGGAACGAATGTCCTTGCTTGCCTTTTTTTGAAAAATCCTGTGTTATTAAAGATGTGAGCATCATTGCTGACAGTCACAGTCCTGCATACTGAGAGACAATTAATAGCCCTACACACTCACATGACAATGGCCTGTTGGTTTTCCAACTCCAAAATGATTTCCCACTGATCAGTTGCATGCTTCCAGAGTGCGATTGCCACTTGCTTCTCCACAGTCAATGCAGCTCTCATTCTGGTGTCCCTGTGCTTGAGGGTTGGCATGAACTTGGCACACAGATCCAGGAATGCAGCCTCTTGCATCTGTAAATTCTTCAGCCACCACTCATCGTCCCAACTGCATTATGATGTGATCCACCAGTCAGTGCTTGTTTCTCGGACTCAGATGCAGTGCTCCGTCACCTACAGCCGCTCTGTGAACACCAACCACTGCCTTGAATTGTTTTCCGCTATGTCCATCAGTAAACTGTTGAAGATATCATAGTGCAACAACTAGGGACGTGACTTCTTGAGAGTCTCTGAAGACAGGAGAATCAGGCTTCCTGTATTTGCAAGGTTCAAGAGAATAGCACAGAGCTCTGAGAGCTGACATCTTTGACAGAAGCATGGAGAGACCAAAAAGCACCATGCAGGTTTGTGGGATTTAAAAAAAAATGCTGTGTAAATTATGGGAAAAGGGTGGTATTATGGAATGGAAAAAGTTACATGCTTTGAACTTGATCCCTGCATGTCATTAATATCCCACAAAACATTGCAAAAATGTCCCAAAAGGCATTGAACTGGATGTCGATGCATGGCACAGAGAAATGCCTACTCATGGTACACCGCACTTTACATCAGTGCAAGCACTCGTAGTGAGCACGTGCAGCTGTAATGCAAACAGGCAAGTATACAGGGGCCCGAGCAACATATACATTGTCGTGGCTGTACACTGACCTAAATTGCATTGACTGTGGCTTGTCGTGTACACATGACCAAACTAATCCCTTAACCTCCCTCCTTGAATCTCATTTTACGCTGTTAACATAATATAATGCTTCTCTCCTGCACAGGGTGTCATGGGCTTTAATTCATTATACGTCTGAAAAGAACATTGAGATCATTAGATGAAAAGCATAAAGAAGTGCAAAGCACTAATCAAATGGAGAGGAATTAGTGATGGCATGACTCAACTGTGTTTCCAAATTCCAAATTCCATTCCCAGGTAAGGCAGCAGAGGTAGCAAGTGGGATTATGGCATAACGTTTTCCACCCACTCCAGTAGGAAGAATTTCCATATGTTCAATTATTTTTTCATAGTGTGAGCATAAAATAAGGTAAGAAAACCTAAGGACCACATTCCATAGCCAAATGCCTGCTTTAAGTAGACTTCAGTTAAAAATATCTTCTACTAAGTGACTGACTTTTACTTATGTAAGCAGAGTCAGGATGAGCCCCACCCTGACATCTGGTGGTAAATTATGGGGAGTGCGGAAAGTGTTGCATTGGTATTTCGGTTATTTGCATGGGCACTCCCACCCCACTTAGCATACCGCAAAGCAGCATGGGATGGTTATTTTCGCAGCTGTGGGAGCCCCAATTTCGTTGTTATTGGGACAGGAGGAATGAAATGTTGTCACCCTGATTGGGTAAATGGGGAACTACAAAATTGTCTTGTGATGGGGGGTTTCATTGTCAGCTGGATAGCGCTTGCTAGATGGGGCACATGGGTTCCAAAACCCATTGAAAAAAGAGAGGCTGGGGACAGAGATCTGTACTTGGTGGTGTAGGCTCTTTGTGTGAGCCAGAAGCACCAGTTTCACCTGTGCCTCTCTCCACTGTGGAATGTCAGAGTTAATTTTTGATTTCCTTAAGAATCTAAATGCAGGTTACTGAGCTGAATTCACTGGTACTGGGGCTCCCCTACTAAGAGCTGGAATCACTAAGAGCTGAAATCACTGAAGAGCTGGACTTGCTGAGCTGAGAGCACTAAGTACTGTGCTTATGAGTGGGGGAGCCTGAAGCAATACTGTGGAGCAGAGCAGCTGGCAGAGCAGAGTGGAGCAGTTTGTGCAGCCACTGGGTGAGTGGAGCCAAGCAGCTCATGAGGATGGCTGGAGTGGCTCACAGGACAGCTGGTGGACCAGAGCAGCTGGCAGAGCGGAGCAGCCCACAGAGCAAGCGGAGCTGAGCTGTTTGCGGAGATGACTAGTGGAAGCAGAACCCCACGAAGAGGCAGGGCAGTTGGCCCCGAAACCACGTAAGGTGCCCTTTTCTACCCAGGCTGGGGAGGGGGACCTCTGCAGAGAGACTCTTGAGCTCTGGGGCTGCACTGACCCGGGACAGAGACTTTTGGATTGTGGGACTTTTGGGACTGTGGGTGATTTGGGGGTTGCTGGACTCAAGGCCCCGAGAGAAGGACATGGCCCAATTTGCTGGAGTGGGTCTTTGCTCACGGTTTGACCTATGAACTCTAGCTGAGGTATTTTCCCAGTTTAATGCTTGTTGTTTGTCATGTAATTAAACCTTTTCTGCTACACCAAGACTCTGTGCTTGCGAGAGGGGAAGTATTGCCTCCTCGAGGCGCCCAGGGGTGAGTGTAAGATTTTCCCAGGTCACTGGGTGGGGGCTCGAGCTGGTTTTGCATTATGTTGTGGGGAAGGGACCCCTATGTATTGAACCCGGCCCTTGCTGCTATCGTTTCGGCCCGGCAGAAGGGTTACACTTACAAAAGGTTTTCCTGTACAGTGGTAGCCTCTTAAAATGAAGTCACTTAGCCCTGGTCTACACACTGGTCGAACTGCAAGGTAAGTGTAGACCAGCCCTTAAAAAACAACTATTCCCAAATACAAAAAACTGCTATTTTCACACCTGCACACACACAGACATGATTTGAGACTTTTATTTTATTCACTAATGGTAGAGTTTCTCTAGAGTTCACTGTAGGTGCGTTTCACAGTACAGCTTTTTAAAAATATAAACACAAATCTTTCTTCCCACTATCTTTTCTATTCACCTTACCAAAGTTACGAAAATACATTGAAATGCAATTTACATGGTAAATTTACATGGGGGCGAGGGAGAGCCTGAATGAATGATGAAGTCCAATAAATTTAATACACTCTCATCCTCATAATTGACTCAATTCATTTGGAAGGAATTCTATATGTGATTACCCTGGGGTTAATATCAGTGACATTTCTGACTAACTGAAAACGTCTCTTGAATGATTAGTTTTATAGATACTGTTGTCCCTGGTGCTGAGCAGAAACTGGTGAGATGAGACAGTTATTTTCTTGGTGAAATTTGTTTATTTACAAAATACACCGAAGTCCTGTTTACTTGAAAAGAGATGGTAACAGCTTACAGGCAACTCTCGCAGGGAGCTTGGGTAAGAGATCCCTGCCCCGGTCGCCAGAAGCAGCTGCCTTGGCTTTCTCCAGGCCAGGTCTCATACAGGTCTCTGCTTACAGTAGGGCATTCCAAGTGCTGTCTAGTCTAGTCCCTGAGTTTTTCAACTGGGTAAATCCTGCCCAAGGAACCCCATCAGACCACATGGTCTGGACAGATTGCCTCACCATTTACCATCCTTTTTCAAAGCTGCTTTGCAATACGAAGGAATCTCAGAGCTTTAACTTCCAGACAAAGGAGAGTGGTTAAACCCACACAATACTCTTAATGACTCTCTGCATGCAGTTACTGCGTCCTGAGACCTGGTTTACACTAGAAAATCCGGTTGGCATAACTAAATTGCTCAGAGGTTTGAAAATCTACACCTCTGAGCAGCATAGTTAAGCCGACCTAAGTCCCTGTGTAGACAGCACTAGGTTGATGGAAGAATTCTTCCATCAAACTAGCTTATCACCTCTCGGAGAGGCGGATTACCTACGCTGAGGAAGAATCCCTCCTGTTGGCACAGGTAGTGTCTGCACTGAAGCGCTACAGTGACGCAGCTGTGCTGCTGTAGCGTCTAAGCATAGACAAGCCTTTACTTTCATTCTGGTTGCTTATAACATTATAGTCAATGCCATTTAACATGTGTCTTTTAATGCATTTTCCCTGATTAAGTGCTTCGGGACAAACTTCCTATATAGTGTACACATAAAACAAAAGGACATGAAATACTAGGTTGTGGATCTACACTGTTGTACTCCATACGTGGCAAGCTGTTGCTTTGCAAGTGTGTGTGTGTGTGTGTGCATCTCCTTATTCATGATAAGAAATACTAAGTGTTCACACCTATGGGACTTGTTTGTGATGAAATGAAAAACAGTATTTCAGTTTAAAAAAAAAAAAAGTCTGGGAGAGCAACAAAAATCCATTGAGACAAGCTGAAAAAAATAGTGAATTATGCCAAAGTAGAGTATTGACAGGGGTGCCAGGCCCAGCAAAAGGTGAGTTTGGTGGCTTCCACAGCCTGCTCCCCTATCTGAATCACTGAAGGCTATGCTTATTGCTGCTTTGGGTATGGGAAGGAATTTTCCCTCATACCACCAGAGTGGCTAAGGCTGGGCAAGGTTTTGTCACCTTTCTGACAGCAAAATCCAACCAGAGGGCTGGGATTGTCCCGCTCCCAGAGGCCACAGTTTGACCTATGTGAGAGTTGTTTAGTTGTCACACGTTTTGACAGGCACCTAGTGCAGAAACTCACTGACTTAGGCTCCAGATCAAAAAAGGTAACATGGTGGCCAGTCTGAGGGCATCTCCTTATGAGATGGGGGCAATATGTCTAGCCTCCTGGGGGCAAATGTGAGCCAGGGTCCAGGACAATATCTGGGGGGACTGCCCCTGTCAATGCGCTTTATAGCAGTGCTGGTGAGGGGAGGTGTCAAAGGTCCCCTCTCACCTCAACCCCTGAAAGGGGATGGATACTAGCAGGTGAGTGGAAGCACCCAGAAAACCTCCTAGTGTTATGATTGGCTCCCCCTGTGGTGAGATCACACAAAGAATTGGTAAAGGATTAATGGGCTAAAAATGACTACTCTGGGCTGTCTCCTAACAGGAAACTTGGATGTAATTTTTGACTAATAAAGTTGTTGCCTTCTTAGAACCTAAACCATGCGGTCTTTTCCTTCTTCCCTGCCACGAGCATACTAGGGAGAGAATCCCTGTCAGACAGAGACCATTTCAGACTTTATCAGCAAACAATCTTCACTTCCAACGACCACTAGTGAAATTCCAGATAGGTGTAATTTTGAACTGATGTCCTCCCTCCACAACTGCATGTTGCCCTCTTAAATAACTTCTCTCTAAAAATGACACTGGAACCATCTTTCTCTATTTAATAATGTGAGAAGTCCAACTTTAAAGCACAGCCCTCTGAAGGCCAAGTAACATATTGCTAATGAAGGGATTCAAGCACAGCAGAAGCCAATTGCACTCGACATATTATATTTCCATTTTTCTCCTACTGTCATTCCAGTCCCTGCTGCTACCATGAAAACACAGGGACAGAGCTGTGAAGCACGCTGGTGTGGATTAAAAATAATAGTGCAGAATGTGTTAAAATGTTTTGCAGAAATAGAATGACTTTAGATCCTGCCTAGCAGCACATATACACACATGCTGTACTGAGATCTACCTTGTGGTCAAAGAGTGGTGATCAAGAGGTTTCAGAGAGGCATACATTCTCATTGTCTTTACTGTTGAAATGCAATTGTTATCATGAAAGATCCATCGTGGTGGTATGATTCTGGCTTGTTTTTTAAAAGATATTTTATTCCCCAAAATTTAGGTAGATTATTGTTCCTCCGCTATTACTTCTCATCCCTCTTCTGAGAAAATGCTAAATAGAAAGGAGTTGCTGTTCCTTCACTTATTTAAGGATGTTAAATGGAAACTTTTGGATGGCCAAATTTTTACCTTAGGTTATTTCACCTAAGGAGTTTGAGGAATCGGCTACCTTGCCTGGGCTTGCATCTGCACTAGCAGAGTTAATCAACACCTGCTGTCTTTTTGAGATTAGAAACATGGTTTCAATTTACTTTTCAACAGCTACAAACAATTATTTGTATAAGACAAATTCCTTGGAAGTGGAGCGCATAATAATTTGCTTAAATCGTTTCACATAATGCACTTTAGCACTTTTTTGTGCAGTTTTCAAGAGCCTCAGACTACGAATGCTATTTATCCTCATTACACAGTAGCCTCAATCTAAATATTCATTATAATAGCACAGCACATAAGTTTAAACGAGAAACTGAAGAGTCTACAGCTAATAGCTTTCTTAAATTGTTGTTAATATGGCAGTGAAATGCATCTATCCCTTCCTTGCATAACAAAGCCTATATGTACTTTATTAATATCAGTCATCTGCCAGGCTAAGCAATACTTTTCCAGATATTTCATCCTGTATAGTTGTGCTATGTAAGACTGCTTTCTGCTGGATGGAGTATGTCAAATCTGTTCATCCATATGTAGCTTCTCTCTAACAACTGAGATAGAAGAACGGTTCCCTTAGGACTCCATCCTGCAAGGTTCTGAGCACTCTGGTTCCAATCCAGCAAAACATGGTTAACAGCTTCAGACCTCTGTGCTGGTTAGCTGTTAACTCTAACTAACCTCTCACTCACTCATCACTTTTTAAAGAGTTTGGAGTTTACTTCTAGACTTCACTTATCCAGCTTCTTAGTAAATAAGGCAGTGCCTCCCTTAATATTTTATTTGCTAATGACTTGACAGATCACACAGGGTGCATTCCTAGCACTCATTTTACTGAATCATCACATTTTAAAATTCCTTACACAATGATGTCAGGAGGAAGCTCTGGATTAGCATTCCAATGTCAGTGTGCATGCCTTTTTTTTTTTAAATAGTCACAAAGACATTTGTATGAAGGCAGTTTGCAAATCAGAGAAAAATATATATGAAGACATTGTGATTTCCTCAGTCCTGCTAAGGGGCTGCAAAATGTAACTTTGCAGCTACACTTCCTGTGCCTGTGTGTGTGTGAACTTCTGCCAAAAAGATTATAAAGAAATGCGGTGCATGAGCTTTTCTGCAATGCCTCCTCAGCATGCGACTATTTTAATCTGATTTCCTCCCTGGTTTGTCTCTTTCTATTATGCTGGTTTCCTTATTATTTTTTTTGCATTCTCTCTTTGTGTAGTTGATCAGATCCTGTGATCACTTTTTTTCTTTTTTTTTTGCGCCAGTAGCTCACGTGCACACATGGCAAGGAGCAAACTGACATCATTTGACATCCCTCTGCTTCCTCATTTCAATATTAACTGTTTACCAGAAGAGAAACAGGTTTGGGGCTAGGCTGGGTTGTTTTTTTTTTTTTTGGTTAGTGAGGTTTTTTCTCTTCACAGTAGCAGATGGAGCTTCCTCAAACTGCCCAGTGCTGTTTTTCATTTTAAAAGAGACAGGACTGTGGAAGTGTTTCACTTTCTGCTCTAGCTGGTGTATAGTAACAGCAGCAAAGCTGAGTGCCGCTGCTACTCCGCTCTCAGAGCAAACCTGTTAAAGGATTTTTCCCCCCCTCGATAAATCAATAGGCATGACACAGCTGCAGTTCAAAGATGCATTTTGGGTAAGTGTGCAGTTCCTCTATATTTCCTGTATTATACCTTCATTTATACATCTGAAGGGATTTTCTATTAATTTAATTATGATTCACTCTTCAAACTGAGTTTAGAAGATTAAGCTCCCCCCACCGCAAAAAATATACTGTTTGCTATGATAACCATTTAACCTTTGAAAGAAAGACACATTGTAAAGAGTTATGGTCGACTTGGACTATATGACAGGTGAGGTTCTGATGCTTTATTTCTAAACTAAGTACTCAAACCCTTTTGAAAGAATCAAGGCTTAGTTTGTCATGCAGCCCCAGGACCACTTGCTTATAGTGAATTGTTGGAGTTAGAGAGTCGCTACTCTGGGCAGGTGAACTGTTGCTAATGATATTATGCTTTCTATAATAATTGCTTTTAGAATTTTTCAAGCCTCAGCCGAACTAACAGCCCCACACCGAACCTTACCATGCACCCACCTGCTGTGTGTTTATGTAACTTAAACATGCAGAAGGGCATTCGTGTTGCATTAAGGGCTCACTATCCCAAACCATGAGATTGTGAGTCAAGGTCTTCCCCCCCACACCTTTTTTTTAAATGGAGATGGACTTAAAATCATGAGAATTTCAGTAATAATAATTTTTAGAGCTGGGGGGGGTATTAATTTGCCTTTTGGTTTCTGAGCCTTTAGTTGTCTTGTTTTCAATCTCTTCTGTGGAAACACAAGGGTTAGAAACAATTTGTTTTTTTAAATGAAAACTGAGATTTGTAAGTAATCCCGTGACTGTAGGAGCTGGGGCTTTAAGAAAAACAACCAACGCTGTGTGGCTTACAGGCTGAAAATGACACTTCCTCCCCACCCCGCTTTCCCTCCTTGCCTCTCCCCCAGCCCTGGAAAGCACCTGCAAAGAATCGGGAATCTACATGTTGGAAGGGAGTGAAGATGAGTGCACTGCCCCCATCATCCCCTCACCAAGCCTGCGGAGAATCCACTTAACATTTAATTAAACCCTGATGCTGTGTTAACTTTCATGCCACACCCACAGCACAATGAACGCCCTGTGGGTGAAGTGGAGGGGAAGGACCATGGGTAGAGCGGAGTGGGGAGATAAGGAAAAAAGAGAAGTGGTGCAGAGGTAAAAAAAATAGAAATAGCTAACCTAACCTAAACTCCATATTCCCCAAATGAAAAGTAGGCAAACTCCATTTCCCTGCAATTACACTCGTGAAAGGGAGTCCACCTCCTTAGCAGCTTGTCTCTATGAGAGTTGCAAAGCCTGGCTACTGGAGAAGAGGCACACAGCAGGCCCTGGCTGGAGCTATTGTTGAAGCACAGGCCTTCTGCACAGATGATCCTGATCTCCAGTGAATATTGGAGAATCCACAGTTCCGCGGGCCAGCCACTGGACTCTTTCCTGGCATGGGTGCCAATGGTTTCCCTTGGTGAGCTTTCCTCCCTTCGATCATCTCTGGAGGTTTTCCCACAGAAGGAGCTTTGAGCAGTTAAAATAGAACCCGAAAATACAAAAATTAAAGTTCCTATTGTAATGCTAACGCAGTCCTGGGTGCACCTAGAAGAGATTTTCCAGGTCTGTTTTTCTGTTAACGTTGGTAAATGTACAGTGTAATATTCAGAATGGGGAAATGTAGCTAGTCAGCGCTACTGTAGGAACTTCAGCTTCTGCATTTTGAGACTTCTTTTTGAACCATGCAACTTACATTTTGCATAATACTTCTTTTTTGCATGTACTTTCTAGGGGCCAGATCCTCAGTTGGAGTAAATCAGCATAGCTCTGTGGAAGTCCATGGAGCTATGCTAATTTACACCAGTTGATAATCTGTTCCTAGCAAGGTTTTGGTTGTGTTTTTTCCCGGTAAAAACCCATTGCCTGTATTTGGAATGTTAGTATTTGAATAATTCCTACTAGGCTTTGAAGTTTACACCTCCTTAAAGTGAACATACCTTTGTTTTTGCTATTGTTTGGCTACAAAGAGTTTTTTTGCAGGGCATAGTTAATAAGGTAGAAACACATCCGGTGGCTGTATCTTCACAATGAAAAAAACTAAAATAAAAACTTAGAATGTATAGGATATTGCACAATGTGCAACACCTCACAGTTAGACACTATACATCACAGGATCAGCAGTTAATTTCCCATCCATGAGTTTCTGCTATGTCCAATAGCAAGACAGGTTTTGGAAGAGATTTGCTGCGTCTCTTTCAATGAGAGATTCATCTCCCACATTCAACTGGCCCCAACAGCTGTGACTATGTCTTCATGACAAAACAAGATGGTTTTCACCTCATGGTAGCTATCTTGAGATAGCTCCTTAAAAACCTAGTGGAGACAAGGCAAAGATAGTTCTTATCTCAATGTATCTTGTCAAGGTCAACCCCAGGTGAGGGGTATACTATTCACCTCAGCTAGCAATTATGAGGTAAAAACTATCCGTGCTTCATCTACACTAGGATTTAAGTTGAGGGAGTTGAGGCAAAGATAGCTTTTAGCTTGTCATAGCTAGTTGAAGTCAACACTGTACCCTTCACTGGGGTTGACTTTGACAGGGAGATAAAAATTAACCGTACCTTGTCTCCACTAGGGTTCTATATGGAGGGAGCTATCTTGTGTTAACAACTGTTATATTACAGAACACCCACTCATACACACTCTTTTGCAGTGAATACATGACCTGAGAGCAGCAGATCTGTGTCTTTAGGGCTGAGTAGAGAAAACATGTAGTTCAACCTGCCTCTTAAGTGTTGCCCATACTTTTAAAGCTGAGCCCTCTTTCCGGAAAATGAATCATTTCAACTGGTTCAATTTTTCATTTCCTCCCCGAGTCAACCATATGGAAAATTTAGCACAGAAATGACTTTGCTAAATTTCACGCTTCAGCCATTTTTGCTGTAAACTGGACTTGGGGAAAACAAAAATCATTAGAATTTTTTTTAAATGTGAAGTATTTTTAAAATTCTCTACAAACTCAACAATTGCTGAAGGGAATTTGATTAAACCCTCCGTAAAATTTGCTTTTTTGGCTAAAGTGTCCCATGCTCCAATCTATAGAGTAACACCATTTGGGATGTTTTGAGGGTGAGAAAATAGGCACTTACCTACAAAACCATTTTGCTAACTCAAGTGGAGCATTTGCTAGCAGGTGAATGCTTTATAATTACTATGTAATACCAAGGTAGCAGTGCCATTCTCTCTCCATCTCACCAGCACATACATAGTAGAAGATAACTTTGTGTTAGCTGTACCAGCTGAGTTTCATTTCTGTAGGGTTACGTTAGTGGGCAGAGATACAAGCAATAAGGGTTTATGGTTACAAACTTGGGATTTCTTTCCATTGTTTTTTCACTGCTAGGAATTCTGAGGGTCACCTTTTCGTCCTCACCCCAGTTTGATGCTGATCCATTAAAATCAATTGGGGCTTTGCCGCTGATTGCAATGGAGCAGGAGCAGGCCCTATTTCCTTTTCTTTTGACGCGCTCATCCCCACCATCAAAGCCTTGTAATGCAGTTAACTATGGCCAGGAACTGGATATGGCTTTCTCTGGCACCTTTCAATACTGTTCCTTAATCATCTTGGAAGACAGAATATAATTTTCAAAAGCACCCAAGTGACTTAGGAGCCTACATCTCATTTTCAAGTGACTTAGGCACCTAGGGCATGATCCCAAGTTCACTGAAGTCTTCGCATTGACTTCAGTGGGGTTTGAATCAGGCCCTGGGGAATCTAAATCTCATTGAAAGTCACTGGAATTGAAGCTCCTAAATGTGGGACCTAGTCATAAATCATTTACCTGCTATTGAAAATTTGACCAGCAACATGAGGTTCTTGCTTCCCAACCCTGGACTGAGCACAGCACTCTCAGTTTCTGGTCGTTCAGAGTGAAAAGTATTAGCAATTTTTACTGGCAAACAAGCTGATTCCACTCTCTCGTAACGTTAAATACATTCTGTGCAAGATACACTGCAAAATCTACTGCCTAGGTGAACCTCAAACATTACTTTGGCTTTGTGATTGCTCTCAATAGTTCTGCACACAGGTATGCTATTTGTACACAGATGGCTAAAGTAAAAGTTTTCATTTCTAATGAGCCTGTGGCCCATGATATGCAGGCACAGAAACAAACCTAAGAGTCCAGCATTTCCGCAGGCATAATAAAAACTGTTTGAGAGACTTAACAGACACAATACTTAGTATACACTATTCTGATTGATATTTTATTTTACAAGGAGGTTCTTTTTACACGGTGAAACCATTAGACACTCAAGATGTTTGCCTACTTTCCTGTAATCATAAGTAATAATAATAATAATAATAAAGAGCTGGAAAATTGTATTTATATGTAGGAATGATACAAACACCTTGATGTAGCTACATGAAGCTCAGCTGCCACCTGGTATTGATCTAGACTCTCTACGCTGAAGTAAAAGCTACCTGTGGCTTAATTCCACTAGGATTTTGCATTGCAGTAGCTATCTCTGTAAAAATGCACTTGTCATCCCCCCCACCCCACCCCACCCCACCCCCAGCAAAGACACAGCCACAGTTTGCAGGGTTTAATTTGTCTCCACAGCAGCAAGGGAGAGGCTAGAAACCCACTGAATAAGATCTGTGACCCTTCCTGTGCAGAAGAACAAAATAAATGGTTGTGCAGATCTCCATCTCAGGATAGTCTAGCTATATTAGCTTTATTTCATCACAACGGACTAGGTTAGTAGTACATTTTCAGTGCATTGGATTTCACATGTAACAGATAGAGTTTGTTGGCTCCTAGAAGCTTATTCCTCCTGCCACTAGAAGAACGGGTTAGTTCAGTCTAATATTGTTTTGATTTCTTTTGGTGAAAATTATTAGAATAAAGCATCTGGAAGTGTAGTGCAGGCCAGTGTTTAGAGCAGGCATCTGGAAGGTAGGACTCTTGGGTCTCTTCTCTATTTTTTCTATAGATTCGCTTTGTGACCTTGTAGGCAAGTCACTTAGTCTGTTTACTCATCTGGAAAACAAGCATAGCACTTGTCCATTTCACAGTGGTCTTATGAGCTTTAATATTTGTAGATACAGCATAGTAATTCAATACAGTCAGAGTTTCAGCAGACTCGAGTTGAGTTCAAGGGGAACAGAAACATTTCATTAGCACAGAAATATTATTGCAAACTGGGGAGCCCAGTTTTTGACTGGATAGTGAGTCCCCAAAGCAATTTAAGAGGAGTCTGGGCCTTTCTAAAGGGAGTAAAATAAAAAAAAATACATAGAGTAATCAACAAATGAAAAGGGCCATCTGCCAATTTTCAAAAACAGCATTATGAAAGCTTTGAAAGGGAAACATTGAACTAATGAAGAACGCCTTTGCTGTGGGTGTCCAGACGCTATAAAAAGAAAAATATTGAAAGCCAGGAAAATGCTGGGACACATTGTCTATGCCAGGGGTAGGCAACCTATGGCATGGGTGCCGAAGGCGGCACACGAGCTGATTTTCAGTGGCACTCACACTGCCCGGGTCCTGGCCACCAGTCCGGGGGACTCTGCATTTTAATTTAATTTTAAATGAAGCTTCTTAAACATTTTAAAAGCCTTATTTACTTTACATACAACAATAGTTTAGTTATATATTATAGACTTATAGAAAGAGACCTTCTAAAAACTTTAAAATGTATTACTGGCACGCGAAACCTTAAATTAGAGTGAATAAATGAAGACTCGGCACAGCCCTTCTGAAAGGTTGCCACCCCTGGTCTATGCTTTTGGAATACAAAAGTGAGCAATTGAACTAGTCTGATGGTATACATCTGGGGTTGTACTGTATGTTGGCCATCAAAAAAGGTGCTAAAATGTAATCTATAGTCTGCAGGATCCCTTTGATGAACAAATAATCTTGTCATATGAGACTAGTGCTCGAGTTATTTTGGGGATAGTTAATTTGAAGAGAAATAATAGACAGTCAACACCAGCTGTTAAACATAGACTGGAGCTAATGGTTCCTTTTCTGACCTACATCTCTACCGCAACAGTGAGTGCATGCATAAAAAGTGCAGGTACTGAGAATACAGTCTACAATCATACTGCTTCTGCTTCCTGAGCTTAATCTGGAGAACCGCTATCCTGCTCAAAAGTGACTTCAATGATTCAAGAAGAAGAAGGAGGAGGAGGAGGAGAAGCCAGTGGATGAGACTGTAAACCCAGTTTGGAAGTTTAACATAAGAATTGTTAACATTATTTGACATCTACACAGTAAAGTTTTTCAATCGTTTAAACAAATGTAGCAGGACGGAGGCTGCGACAGTAATAGGAAGAGTTACTTCAAATTAAAACAATATTTTCAGTGTTTTGCAACAAGAATATCTTACCATAAGAATATTCAAGTTCAGAGCAAGAGCCATGGAGCTCTTACTGAATACTGTTGAACCACTACCATTCTGCCACCACCACTCAGATCTTCTAGTTGTCACAGCTTGTGCAGTTCATGCCGGGACTCAAAATGACAAACCTCTCCCAATTCTACACACTCTATTGGACACAAATGGGCAATTTCTTTTCTTTACTCATGTTTCCTACATTCTCTTCACATCCAAATTTCAATTATTATTAGTTTGGCATAACTTTGTACAAATGCCGTTGACCCATGGCTGGGAAACTTGTTCTCCTATATAGTAAAATCAATTAGATTCAAAGATCAATTAGATTCAAAGTTTTTCCCCCACTGTGGACTGCATCATTAACCTTCTCCTCCCCACCTCATGTCTCACTTTGCCATGATTGGATCATAGTAGCACAGCCACATACCTGCTTCACTGAAGTTTGCAATGATTCAAGAGAAGTAGCGAGAAAAATGTCTTACATCACCTAACTTAAGGGTCATGTTCCCTTGTACTGCTTTGAAGATGCTGTGGAATGTTCTTTGACACTCACTGGGCATTTGTATGGATGGCACATCAGGTTGCCTAGGAAACAGCAGATTTTTGGTTCCTTCCTCTGTCTTTATCTCACCAATGTCATTTTATGGTTTTACTTTCATGCCATAGTGCAGCAAGGTGGATTCTAACTGTCAGATGGTATGTAATGCACTTGCTTAATCTCAGGCGGCTCATCTGTTTTTTGTTGTAAAACATTTCTCAGCAACTACAGTCAAATAATGTAAAGCTGACAATACTATTCCATAAGGACTTCAGGATTCCATCTGGGCTGAGTCAAACACTGAAGGTACATAACCCAGCACTGTAGTCATTCAGTGTTATTTTGGAGGTCCAGGATAAGAAAAAAAAAGAAAAAGAATGTTGAAAATATGCATCCAAGTTCCAGCAGTTTCTTAGTTCCTTAAAAAGTTACCTCTTTACTAGAAATGGAATTCAGTTCTGCTTCCATGTGTTAAGAAACCTCATTGGACAAATCTCAGAAATTGAAAAGTTCCATGGCTGCAGCTGAGCAGTCTTAAAGCATCCTTATCTTTGTCTTAAAGGAAAACAGGAGCAAATTGCTATACTGCCTTAGAAAACTCAGTAGCAAAGAGCTATTCAGAGCATGAGTTTAAAAAGGGTTTAGAGACATCAGCTCTTGTTCCTCTATCCAGAGGCAAGAGCAAATAAAAAAAAGATTTGTAAAGTTCCAGCTTTTTCAAACCTTGGGGCAGGTTGGCTGGTGGTGACTGAAAGCACCCCTGAATTCACACCCTATACACCATTGTAATACTCTTTGTACAGAAATGCCTGGTGAGGTATCATATGAAAACTAGTAACTTGCTGGTCAATAATATCATAGTGAAATGTATGTAACAACATCATATGTACAGTTATGAATTCCCCCTGTATGATGTTATTAGCACACGCTCAAAAGCAGACAGCCCTTTCTAGGCAAAAGTTGTTAAAGTCTATCCTAAACAGAGAAATATGTGTTTCTCTCTATTTACATATAAGTAGTAAACAGAGTCCTCAAGACAGCAGGGGGAGGGGATGGCAGGAAACAGATCAATTTAGATTTCAGCAAAAACACATGGGGAAAGAAAATCATGGAGCCTCTTTCACCCTCAGACTCCAGGTTGCCTTCTTTACTGCATGAAGACATTTTACTTTGAAGGGTAACCCTCAGAATTCACTTTAAAGGTCCACTGGACCATAAAGGAAAGGGGCAGAGAACCTCAAGTTCTCTCTCTTTCATCTATGAAGAGGAAGACACCAGCACCCTTGGGCCTCTGGGAGAGATCTTGACCAAGAAAAGAGTCAGTC
The DNA here is from genome assembly GCF_020497125.1 of Mauremys mutica. Taxonomy (NCBI): domain Eukaryota; kingdom Metazoa; phylum Chordata; order Testudines; family Geoemydidae; genus Mauremys; species Mauremys mutica. The sequence continues at coordinate 36,053,082 of NC_059082.1, forward strand.
ACCATCTTGCTGGAAGACTGTGGGTGAGAAAGACCATCCTAAGCAAAGGTAATAGGTAATATACCAATCTCCTAGAACTGGAAGGGACCTTGAAAGGTCATTGAGTCCAGCACCCCTGCCTTCACTAGCAGGATCAATTTTTGCCCCAGATCCCTAAATGGCCCCCTCAAGGATTGAACTCACAACTCTGGGTTTAGTAGGCCAATGCTCAAACCACTGAGCTATCCCTCCCTCCAGCAAACCCTGGAACCAAAACTTGCTAGATTAAGTTTTAGACATTTAGATGTTTACACTTTTATCTTCTTGTACTTAGGGCTGTCGATTAATCGCAGTTAACTCACGTGATTAAGTCAAAAAAATAATTGTGATTAATCGAACTATTAAACAATAGATTACCACTTGAAATTAGTACATATTTTGGATTTTTTTTACAATTTCAAATATATCAATTTCAATTACAACACAGAATACAACACGTACAGTGCTCACTTTATATTATTTTCATTACAAATATTTGCACTGTAAAAATGATAAGAGAAATAGTATTTTTCAATTTATACAAGTACTGTAGTGCAATCTTTTTATCATGAAAGTGAAACTTACAAATGCAGTTTTGTTTTGTTACATAACTGCACTCAAAACCAAAACAACGTAAAACTTTGGAGCCTACAAATCCACTCAGTCTTACAGACAAGTTTGTTTACATTTACAGGAGATAATGCTGCCCCCTTCTTAATTATAATGTCACCTGAAAGTGAGGAAAAGGTGTTCACATGGCACTATTGTAGCTGGCATCGCAAGATATTTATGTGCCAGATGTGCTAAAGATTCATATGCCTCTTCATGCTTTGGCCACCATTCCAGAGGACATGCTTTCATGCTGATGATGCTCGTTAAAAAAAATAATGTGTTAATTAAATTTGTGACTGAACTCCTTGGGGGAGAATTGTATGTCTCCTGCTGTTTTACCCACATTCTGCATATATTTCATGTTATAGCAGTCTCGGATGATGACCCAGCACATTTTATTCATTTTAAGAACACTTTCACTGCAAATTTGACAAAATGCAAAGAAGATACCAATGTGAAATTTCTAAAGATAGTTACAGCACTCGACCCAAGATTGACCACCTAAAAAGAAAGTCAACCTTCTGCTGGTGGCATCTGACTCAGATGATGAAAATGAACATGCGTCGGTCCCCACTGCTTTGGATCATTATCGAGCAGAACCTGTCATCAGCATGGACACATGTCCTCTGGAATGGTGGTTGAAGCATCAAGGGACATATGAATCTTTAGTGCATCTGGCATGTAAATATCTTGTGACGCCAGCTACAACAGTGCCATGCAAACACCTCTTCTCACTTTCAGGTGACATTGTAAAAAACAAGCAGGCAGCATTATCTTCTGCAAACGTAAACAAACTTGTTTGTCTGAGTGATTGGCTGAACAAGAAGTAGGACTGATTAGACTTGTAGGCTCTGAAGTTTTACATGCTTTTATTTTTGAATGCAGGGTTTTTTTGTTCATAATTCTACATTTTTAAGTTCAACTTTCATGATAAAGAGATTGCACTACAGTACTTGTATTAGGTGAATTGAAAAATACTATTTTTGTTTTTTGCAGTGCAAATATTTGTAATAAAAAATAAATATAAAGTGAACACTGTACACTTTGTATTCTGTGTTGTAATTGAAATTAATATATTTGAATATATAGAAAACATGCACAAATATTTAAATAAATGGTATACTATTATTGTTTAACAGTGCAATTAATCGCATGATTAATTTTTTTAATTGCTTGGCAGCCCTACTTGTAACCCTTTCTAACTTTATTTCTTTTACTTAGCATCAGTTAACCTATGTTCTATTGTCAATAAATTCATTTTATTTTACTATAAACCAACTCCGTGAGGTGTTTCAAGGGAAGAATGTATTCATCTCAGCTACATTGATAAACTGGGATGTGTTTTTGTGTCTTTAGAGGAACAAATGAACCTTATTATTTCTCTGAATTGTTCAGGAGAGGGCAGGACACTTCAGGGTACAGTAAACAAACCCAATTTTTTTCATTTTTTCCTCATAGGTTACATCTCTAGACCCTTAATCATTTTTGTTGCTCTCCTCTAGGCTTTCTCCAATTTGTCCACGTCTTTCTTGAAATATGGCACACAGAAATGGACAGAATACTCCAGTTGAGGCCTTATCAGTGTGGGATAGAACAGAAGAATTACTTCTTGTGTCTTGCTTACAACAATCCTGCTAATACACACCAAAATGATGTTTGCTTTTTTTGCAACAGTGTTATACTGTTGACTAATATTTAACTTCTGATCCACTATGACCCCCAGAACTCTTTCCACAGTATTCCTTCCTAGGTAGCCATTTCCCATTTTGTATGCATGCAATTGATTGTTCATTCCTAAGCATAGTACTTTGCATTTGTCCTTATTGAATTTCATGCTATTTACTTCAGACCATTTCTCCAGGTAGCCAGACCATTTTGAATTTTAATCCAACCCTCCCAGCTTGTTATCATCCACAAACTTTATAAGTGTACTCTCTATACCATTATCTAAATCATTTACAAAGATATTGAACCGAACTGGACCCAGGACCAATTCTCTGCAGAACCCCACTCAATATGCCCTTCCAGCTTGACTGTGAACCACTGATAACTACTCTTCGGGAATGGTTTTCCAAGCAGTTATGCATCCACCTTATAGTACCTCCATCTAGACTGTATTTCCCTAACTTGTTTATGAGAAGGTCATGTGGGACAGTATCAAAAGCCTTACTAAAGACAATATATACCATATCTATCACACACCTCCACCCATAAGAATTGTTACCCTGTCAAAAAAAGCTATTAGGTTGGTATGACATGATTTGTTCTTGACAAAATGTTTTCTTCCTGCTCTGAGCTGTGTTTTCATTCCATCCTGAACACCTCAAGGAGGCCTCACATGTGAAGCAGTGATTGGAATTCTCTGCTAGGCTCTCCTTAACAAAAAGGAACAAAGGACAAATACAAATTTGGAGTCTAATCTTGCTCTCAACCTTGATTGGGGGGTTCTAGTCACTACTGTGATACAAACAATAAAAACTCCAAGTGACTTCAATGTAGCAAAAATCAAGCACTTGGTTACATAGTTCCATACTATTATCCTATTATCGCAATTCCGAGCAACTCAGGGAACAGTAGGAGAGTCATAGAGGTTAAGGCCAGAAGGGACCACCAGATCCTCTAGCCTGATCGACTGTATATTACAAGTATCAGGGGGTAGCTGTGTTAGCCTGTATCCACAAAACACAAAATTTATCACAGAACACCAATTCCACCCAGCACTCACATGCTAAACCCAACAACTGAAATTAGACCAAAGAGGTAATAATCAAGTGAGACTTGGTCACAGGGAGAGGTTACTCAGTGAGTAGAGTGCGCTGAGAGGGATAGCCTCAGGAGATTGAGCAACATGAAATGCGGCTGTCACAGGGGGAGAACAGTCAGACAATCTTGCAGTTATTTACAGCATGACATACAATGGAGCAGACAGGACTGACCAGTTACAGCATCAGTTTGTTTTATGCCAGAAAGGCTTATGGCGAAAGAGAAAGTTTCCTAAGGATCAACATTGTCTGGTTTTCTCTTCCAGTTGAACAGGCATTTCATTCTAGTTAGATGGAGCTGCAGCTCTGAGTCAATGAGACTATTCACAATGCCACTATGCCTGCTAGTAATGGCTGATCTAAACAATAGTTTTTGCTGTTCAAACCAATACAGTGTGATCACTACTATGGATGCAGTTATGTCAATATGAAAGTGTTTATATCATAGCTTGTATCAGAATGGGGATGTGTCCATATGAAACTTCCTACCAAAACAGAGCTGTCCGTTCCAAAGCAGTTTAGTTATTCTGGGATAAGGTGCAAGAGAAAGCAATGTAAGACAATTTGTGTGTGGATAGTAGGCAGGTTCTGCCTGAAAAAGCAACGTTGTATCAGTAGAATGTTCCATGTTTTCATGGAACACTTGTTAGTTGTGAGCAATTTCTTTTTGTCATCAGATTTCACAATTTTTCAGGTTTTGTGACACACCATCCTGATAGTTTGAGTTGACATATTGCATCATATTGAGTAACAGGATGTGTTGAAAATTATTTGGAAGATCAAGATCATTAGTTAAATGTGGATTTTGTGGTTTGAGAGGACTATCTAGCCATGTGGATAATCTCTGCTAGGAGCCAGAGGAATTCATTCCCATATACAACAAGGAATGGAGAAAATTTCCTAAACATGTGTCCTTTCATATCTGGAGATCTATCACACACAAACCTCTCGCTGAGAAAACTGAGGCTTAGATGGGGAAAAGGCCTAGAGAATGGCTGTGTGACTTTAAAGTGAAACAAGTTCAGGAAGGAGTAAGTGAATCAATGTGAAGAGGCAGTTTGTACTTAAAAGCACTGTAAGAAGAATTGACAGAAAAGTTTGTTAGCGAGGAGAGAGAGGAGGCATGTACCTGTTATAGTGGATTAACATAGTTTCCAAAACCTTTATAGATCTGGGATCAAATCCTGCTTAGGTTTGTAAATTCAAGGGAATTGAGTGGTCTCATTTTTAGTCCTCAGTTGATGATGTCTCAAATCTCAAAACTACTACTGCAGCCAGCCTGCTGTCTCAGAACTGTTATCATGCTAACAGGGGGAATCCTCAGTTCAAACCCTTGATTGTCTCTTGCTCCTCAAGCCAGGAAGTGCTTGAAGCACTATGGAAATAGAAAATTTCACCTCCAAAGAGGTGCCATGTCTGTCTCACAACAGTGGCACCGGCTGGCTACTTAAAAATAATATATTTATGGATCTCTGAAAGTCTAGTATCTATTTTACATAAGGACCAGGATGCTCTAAATTACATCGAGAGACAGTTCAGCGTATGCTCAGGCTGACCACTTAAGGAGGTGTAAAAAGGTACCTTTGCCCTCACACCTCAGCTGCTCAGAACTGTACGACTGCTTCATGCTGCCCCGCCGCCAGCTGCAGCTCAGGATGGAGCCAAACGTGTATCTGAAGACAGGAGAAGATTTTTTTCTAAAAAGAGAGACTGGAAATAAAACAGGGAGGAACAGATACATAAATGTGGGGATGATTTTTGGCCTGAGTTTTGTAATATCTGCATATTCACTATTAACAGGAGTTAAATTGAGACCAAGAGTCTTCCCCAAAATTTATTTTCAATTTCTCTTACGTGATTAAATAAATATTATCTAATAATATGCTTGAACAACCTTTGACCTAGCCTTTAGCCCATGTATCTACCAGAAACCAAAATGCCCTCAGAAAAACACTACTACTCTCTGGCCTCATTCCATAACAAATAGGTGGAAGTGACTGAGTCAGATTTCTCTGTCTTTAGATTATCCAGCAACGGACAACCTTGGTTTGTTGATTAAGCTGAGGCATAAGTCATCTGATGACAGAAAAGTTTAAAGGAACACCACTACCTTGAAAATCTCATTTATCTCAACATTTTGCACAAACTGTAGCTGTAGGTAATCCCCTATAATCATTCTAAACAAAAGAAGTTGGCAAAAGAGTCTTGATTTTTGTAGAGTACAACCTCAGAGTTACAAACACCAGAGTTACAAACTGACTGGTCAAACACACACCTCATTTGGAACTGGAAGTATGCAATCAGGCAGCAGCAAAGACAAAAAAAGCAAATACAGTACAGTGCTGTGTTAAACATAAAGGGAAAGTTTAAAAAAAGATTTGACAAGGTAAGGAAACTGTTTCTGAGCTTGTTTAATTTAAATTAAGATGGTTAAAAGCAGCATTTTTCTTTTGCATAGTAAAGTTTCAAAGCTGCATTAAATCGAAGTTCAGTTGTAAACTTTTGAAAGAACCACCAGAATGTTTTGTTCAGTTACAATCATTTCTGGGTTACAAACAACCTCTATTCCTGAGGTATTTGTAACTAGGGTGACCAGATCGCAAGAGTGAAATATCAGGACACATTGGTTGAGTGAGCGGGGGGGACAGACAGACACAGGTGCACAGCCCCAACCAGAGCCAGAGGCACACTGGTCCATCTGGCCCTGTGCTACCAGAGTGCCCCCTCCTGTTGCGGGTGGGCCCATGCTGTGCCACACAGCTCCCCTGCCCAGCGCCCCCTGGATCCACTATACCCAAAGCCAGGGCCAACTCCAGCTTTTTTGCTGCCCCACTTCGGCGGCAGCTCTACCGCGCCGCTTCATTCTTCAGCGGCAAGTCCTTCGCTCCAAGAGGGACAGAGGGACCTGCCGCCAAATTGCCGCCGAAGACCCGGATGTGCCGCCCCTTTCCAATGGCCACCCCAAGCACCTGCTTCCTTTGCTGGTGCCTGGAGCTGGCCGTGCCCAGAGCCCCCCTACAGCCCTTCCACCATAAATGCACAGTGCTGTGCACACACACACACCCTGCCCAACGCCTCTCTGCCCAGAACCCCACCGCAGCTGCCCAGCACCCCACACAGAACCCCCCACTCGCTAGTTTTCCAATACACACAGATTTCACCTCCCTCCCTTCCTTCCTCCCTCCCACTGCCCTTCCCCGCAGCCCCACCACCACAACTACACAATGCCCACACAGACCCACACTGCCCATTGCCCTGACACACACAGATCTCCCCCACTGCCCAGCACCCCCAACAGGCCCCCACTGTCTAGCACCCCAAAACACACAAACTCCCCCTCTGCCCAGCGCCCTCCACACCCTCACAGCCCAGCACCCCACACACATCTCCCAGACATTCACTCTATCGCACCCTGCCCTACCAGTCCTGCTGGAAGGTCTCTGGCTCCTAGGGTGAGAGCGGCGAGGGGAGTTGCCAGACTCTCCACATGCTGCGCCCACCACAAGTGCGAGCTCCATGGCTCCCATTGGCTGGGAAAAGCGCCAATGGGAGTTGCCGGAACTGCGGAGCAGGGCTTGCAGGCGCTGGCAGCACGCACAGCCCCCCAACCCTAAGAGCCAGAGGGACCTGCCAGGGGGTGAGGTGGGGAGTCCCGGCGGCGCTCACCTGGGGTGGCTCCCGTCCCGGGAAGCATCCGGCAGGATTTGTAGTGGCTAAACCATCCAAGACAGGTGGCAATCTAGCCTCCTTTTGAAAATCTCCAGTGAAGAAGTTTCCACAACTTTCTAGACAGTCTGTTCCATTGTCCTACTGTTCCTACAGTTAGGAAGTTTTTTCCTGAGATTTAATCTAAATCTGCTATGCAGTAGTTTGAACCCATTGCCTCTTGACCTGCCCTCTGTATCAAGAGAGAACAACTTTTCTCCATCTTTTTTATGGCAGCCTTTCAAGTATTTGAAGACCACTATCATGTCCCCCCTTAATCTCCAACTAAAAAAACATACCCAGTTATTCTAGTCTCTGCTCATATGGCTTGCATTCCATCCCTTTGATCATCTTTGTCACTTGTCTTTGGATCCTTTTCAGTTTTTCTACATCCTTTCTATACATTGGTGACCAAAACTGGACACAGTACTCCAGCTGAGGCCTAACCAGTGCCGAATAGAACAGTGCTATCACCTCCCACGGTTTGCAAGCTATGCCTCTGTTAATGCAACTTAAAACTGCATTTGCTTTTTTTTGCAACAGCATTGCATTGCTGACTCATGTTCAGGTTGTTACCCACCACTACCCCCAGATCCTTCTCAGCCATGCTGCTGCCAGGCCAGTTACCCGCCATTCTGTATTTGTGCATTTGTTTTTTCTTCCCTAAGTGTAGCACCTTACATTTGTCTTTGTTGAATTTAATTTTGTTGTCTATAGCCCAGTTCTCCAATTTATCAAGAGCCCTCTGAATTTTAGCTCTATCCTCCAAAGCATTGGCAACCCCGCCCAGCTTTGTGTCAGCTGCAAATTTGATCAGTGTGCTCTCTATTCCTACATCTAGGTCATTAATAAGGGTACGTCTACACTACAAGACTATTTCGAATCTACTTAATTCGAATTTGTGGAATCGACCTTATAAGTCGAATTTGTGTATCCACACTAAATACACTAATTCGACTGTCTGAGTCCACAGTAACGGGGCCAGCGTCGACTTTGGAAGCGGTGCACTGTGGGAAGCTATCCCACAGTTCCCGCACTCCCCGCTGCCCATTGGAATGCTGGGTAGAGCCCCCAATGCCTGCTGGGGGAAAAAATGTGTCGAGGGTGGTTTTGGGTAACTGTCATCATTGAACCGTCAATCACGCCCTCCCTCCCTCCCTCCCTGAAAGCGCCTGCGGGCAATCTGTTCGTGCACTTTTCTGCTCAGTGACAGCGCAGGCGCCACAGCACTTTGAGCACGGATCCCGCTGCAGTTATGGCCGTTGTCAACTCCTCGCACCTTATCGTCCACCTCTTCCACAGTCAGCTGCTGAGAAATAGGGCTACTTTTCAATGGTGCTGCGAGCACTGGTGGACCATGGGGGACGTTTTACCAACATCAACGTCGGGTGGCCAGGCAAAGTTCATGACGTGCTTGTTTTCAGGAACTCTGGTCTGTTTAGACGTCTGCAGGAAGGTAGTTTCTTCCCGGACCACAAAATAAGTCTTGGGGATGTGCAGATGCCTATAGTGATCGTCGGGGACCCAGCCTACCCACTAATGCCCTGGCTCATGAAGCTCTGTGCAGGCACCTTGCACAGCGACAAGGAACTCTTCAAGTACCAGCGAGCAGTGAGCAGCGTGACCTGTGACTGTTCAGTTTCTTTACAGAGAAGCTGAACCTGCCCCTGTTTCTTTACCAAGTTACTGTTGACTAGCATCTGCAATTACATACCCCGCCCACCCCGCTTCCCCAACTTCCAACACACGTATAAAAATAAAATACATGTTCCACTGTAACTTTACAAAGGTTTCTTTATTGATGACTTTGCGTTACAGGGTTGAAACTGGGACACGGACTGTGCTGGGTAGGGTGTGCGGTGATGTAAAGACCGCCTGTAAACTCGAGGAATGACAGGCTCCTGCTCCCAGAGCGGTCTGCAGTGCCGGACTAGATGTTTCAACGGAGCCTGCCATCCCTCCTTTTTGGGACTCCGTGTGCGTGGGCTATGTGGCCTTTTGGCGGGGGAGGACGGATACAGATTCCTCTGCTGCGTGGCTCTGTGGTCCAGGACAGGGACCGTTGCATGAGATCTGTAACCCCCTCCCCCGCTACAAAGTCACGTACCCCCCCACCCACACAGAACCTGCAAACCACCTCCCATACCGACCAGGGTGCATACTGACTGCAGTGTGTGTGTGACCTGCTGCTGATCCTGCCCCCATGTCTGTACCCTGGTAAAGGTGATTGTCCTGTCAAATTACCAACCCCCTTCCCCCCCTTCAAACACAGTCTCCTCTAAAAGAACATGACGGAAAAAGTAATTAACAGAAAAGTATTTTTTATTATCAACTAGACAGTTAGGGGATGAAACTGGGATGGGGGCTTGGGTGAGGCGGGAAGGAAAGGACTTCTCAAAAATTAGGCTATGAGAGCTTTTCGGTACTTGAGCACTCTGCTGGGGTGCAGTGACAGTTTACACGGCCTCTGGCGCCCCTCCTTCTGGTTATTTTGGGTGAGGGGGGTATGGGACTTTGTGGCGGGGGAGGGCGGTTGCAGATACACTGCAGGGGAGCTCTGTCCTCCTGCCTGAGGTCCTGCAGAACATGCACAAGGTGCAGGAGCATGTCCGTTTGCTCCCTCATTAGTCCAAGCAGTGTTTGAGTCGACTGCTTGTCTTCCTCACGCCACCTCTCCTCCCGTTCGCTGTGTGAGCGCTGGTACAGAGAGAGGGTCTCCCTCCACTGGCTCTGCTGGTCCGCCTCGTCTTGGGAGCACCCCATAAGTTCAGCGAACATCTCGTCCCCTGTCTTTTTCTTTCGCCGCCTAATCTTTGCCAGCCTCTGTGAGGGGGATGCTGTGGCAGGTCTGGAGACAGTCGAAGCTCTGTGATGGGAAAAAGGGAGTGAATTCCTTGCAAAGATAAATTTTGGCGAACAATGAACACAGTGTAGTCTGTCTCTGTGAATTCTGGGTTTAGATCCCAGTGCCTGATGGGGCAAACACCATTTTCGTGGGTGGTTCTGGGTAAATGTCATCAGTCATCCCTTCCTCCGGGAAAGCTACAGCAGACAATCATTTCAAGCCCGTTTTCCCTGGATTGCCCTGGCAGACGCCACAGCGTGGAAACCATGGAGCCTATTTTGCCTTTTGTGCCTGTCACCGTATGTGTACTAGATGCCGCTGACAGAGGCGGTCCAGCAGTGCTACACAGCAGCATGCTTTTGCTTTTGCATGATAGCAGAGATGGTTACCAGCCATACTGTACCATCTACCATACCATAAATTGGTAATAAGATGGGCATGGTTACCAGTCCTTTTGCACTACAACATTTGCTGCTGTCATAAGTGTCCCTGGCTGCTCTTAGCCAGGGGCGCAAAAGCCAAAATTGGGAATGACTCCCTGAGTCAATCCCTCCTTTTTGGTATGTAAAAATAGAATCAGTCCTGCCTAGAATATGGGCAAGTGTACTAGAGAACCACTGTATCAGAGAACCAGAGAGTACAGCTGCTCTGTGTCAGATCCTGCATAGATTATGAGCTGAATGCTATTCACAGGGGGTGCTCCTGCAACAACCCCACCTGTTCATTCCATTCTTCCCCAGCCTTCCTGGGCTACCATAGCATTGTCCCCCCACTTGTGTGATGAAGTAATAAAGAATGCAGGAATAAGACACAGTGCCTTGTTAGTGAGAAATGAGTGGAAGGCAGCCTCCAGTTGCTATGATAGTCCAGATAGGACATTAAGGAGTGTGGAGGAGAGGAGCCCAGCATCCTGCTGCTAGTCCAGGGGCAATTGAATCTTTTCTTTACACATGAAGGGTGGGGGCTGATGAAGCTCAGCCCCCTGTTGCTATGATGAGGACGGTTACCAGCCATACTGCACCATCTACCAGGAAAAATTAGGGCCAGGCGCCCTTGATCGACCTCACTGATGCTAGTACGCATGGTTACCAGTCCTTTTGCACTGCCCCATGTGCCAATAGGCTGATGATGACGATGGATATCAGTCTTATTGTACCATCAGCCATCCATAGCGTGGGGGGAGTGAGGATGTCGGTGTTCAGTGCTGCACCATCGCATCTATCTTCAGCATTCAGTAAAGATATGGTGACATGTAAAAGAGTCAACAGAGGATTGTTTTCCCTTTCACTTCTGGGGGTGGAGGGGGGGTGCGTAAATTGCCGAGCTATGCCCTGACCCACTGCGGACACTGTGTTTGACCCTAGAAGCATTTGGAGCTCAGCCAAGAATGCAAATGCTTTTCGGAGACAGCAGGAACTGTGGGATACCTTGCGTCCTCAGTCCCCCCTCCCTCCATGAGCGTCCATTTGATTCTTTGGCTTTCCGTTACGCTCGTCACGCAGCAGCGTGCTGAGTCTGTGCTATGCCGTCTGTCCGGAGTTTTTTGAAAAATACTCTGGACCAGGCGTAACATTACAGTAATTCCCCTAATTAGATGCAGGACTCTCCGAGCGAGATCACCCTGAGGACGGTCACTGAAGGAGATAGAGAGCGCATGCTGCGTGAAAGCCAGCACAAACCAGGGCCCTATGCAGCCAT